>NC_133652.1:220471991-220819674 GCF_009905375.1 Apium graveolens
ACTATGATTAAAGGCATAAACTCTGAATGAAGTGTTTAATGAAGTTGGAATCCCATATTTTGTTTCATATAAGTAACTTAATTTTAATCTCTTATTTAATTCATTCTAGCATAATTACTTTTAGTTAGTCTAATTAGATAATCAAACTCAATTTGATACTTGTCTTAGCAGTGAATAATAATCACACATTGTTGCATAAGTGCACATTCTGAATTAAACCAGTCTCTGTAGGAACGAACTAAACTTAATCATATACTACTTGTGACCATGCACACTCGCGTGTTTTTGTGCGAACAAGTTTTTGGCGCCGCTGCCGGGGATTTGGTGTTAAATTTAGTTTATGTGCTTGTCTTCAGTGGTCTTTAAAGTTCACTAACTCAGATTATTTCTCTTACCGATTTTACTTTACTAGTGTATTTCAGGTATTCAAGCGAGCGTGTATGCGAACACATTCTAAATCTTATAAGGACACACTAGAAGAAGTATAAATGAAAGTGATCATTGCAATGGGAGAACCAGTAGCAGAAATGAAAGCACTGAAGGATTATTCTCAACCGAAAATCAATAACATTCAGTATAGCATTGTCAGACCAACCATTGCAGCTAATACCATTAAAATCATGCCTGGAACAATTCAAATGGTACAGAATTCAGTCCAGTTTGGGGGTGCTCCAACGGAAGATCCCAATATGCACATTAGGGATTTCATCAAGATTTGTGACACCTTCAAGTTCCACGGTATTTCGGAAGATATTGTGAAACTGAGATTTTTCCCATTTTCCATGAGGGATAAAGCTAAGAGCTGGTTGCACTCTCTACCAACAGGTTATATTGTGATATGGGAGGATCTTGGTCAAAAATTTCTTACTAAATTCTTCCTTATAGCAAAAATAATTGCAATCAGGATTGCTCTTACTCAATTTGCAGAGTAGTCGGAAGAATCTTTATGTGAAGCTTGAGAGCGCTACAAGGAGATACTTAGGAAGTGTCCTCATCATGGAATGCCTGATTGGATGGTAATCAATTGCTTCTATAATGGGTTGGGAGCACAGTCAAGACCCATGCTAGATGCATCAGGTGGAGCCTTATGGGCTAAGAGCTATAAGGAAGTTTATGAGCTAATTGAATTGATGTCTGCTAATGAATATCGGAATCCAACTTAAAGACTACCACAAGGCAAGGTAGCAGGAATTCTGGAGGTGGATATAGCTACGGCTATAGCGGCTCAGCTAAAGGCGTTGACTATGAAAGTGGATTATATGACCAACTATGGAGTTCATCAAATAGCAAGTGTTTGTGAGCTTTGTGCATGTGCACATGTGACAGATCAATGGTCTATATCTAGTGAGTCAGCATAGTTTGTGAGCAATTTTCAGAGACTACATCAACCAGTACCTGCCGCTTATCATCTTAATAACCGAAACCATCCTAATTTCAGCTGGAGCAATAATCAGAGTGGTATGCAACATCCACAACATCCTTACCAATAGTTTGGAGCAAGGACATTCAACCCTCATGGTTTTTAATAACAGTATGCACCAAATCAACAATTTCAGCCACGGGGAATGCAACAACAATCTCATGGAAGTGGTGGTCAGTCTCCTAATGAAAAATCTGAATTGGAAGAATTGAGGCTAATGTGTAAAAGCCAAGTGGTTTCGATCAAAACTTTGGAGAGTCAAATAGGACAAATTGCTAATGCGTTGCTGAATAGACCACAAGGAACTCTTCCTAGTGATACGGAGGGTAACATAGGCAAGTGGGAAGTCAAAGAACAGTTGAAATCAATCACTTTGAGATTTGTAAAAGTCGCTAACCATCAAAAATCAGCAGTTGAGCAAAATAGAGAATTGCACGGGCAGAAGGTCAGCGCGTCCGTGCTACTTCTCAGCGCGCCCGCGCTCTCCCCTGAACCAGATAATGGAAGTTTTGATAAAGCTTATTAGAAGGATTGAGAAGCGGAAATGAACAAAAATTCAGCTGAACAATCTAATCCTGAGCAGAATATGAGAAATAAACAGGTATATCCACCTCCTCCATATCCAAAAAGACTTCAGAAGCAGAAGATCGAAAAGCAGTTTGCCAAGTTTCTGGAGGTTTTCAAGAAATTGTATATTAACATACCTTTTGTGGAAGCTCTAGAATAGATATTGAGCTATGCTAAGTTCATGAAGGGTATTATATCTCGGAAGTTGAAACTTGAGGAGTTGGAAACCGTTTCTCTAACGGAAGAGTGAAGTGCGGTGCTGCAACATAAATTGCCTCCTAAACTTAAAGATCCTGGAAGTTTCACGATACCATGCACTATTGACAAGTTATCTTTCGACAAGTGCTTGTGCGACTTGGGAGCTAGTATCAATCTAATGCCATTATCTGTCTTCATGCATGCCTGATCCAAAACCTACAATTATTTCCTTACAACTGGCTGACCGTTCCATCACTTATCCAAGAGGTATAGTGGAAGATGTCTTGGTTAAAGTGGATGAACTCATCTTCCCTGTTGATTATATCATTCTAGACTTTGAGGAGGATAAGAAGAATCATATTATCTTGGGAAGACCATTCTTAGCTACATGCCGAACTTTAATCGATGTGCAAAAAGGAGAGCTTACAATGAGGGTTCAAGATCAGGATGTCACTTTTAACATGTTCAATGCAATGAAATTCCCAATAGATGGAGAGGAGTGCTATAAAGTGGAGCTGGTCGACTTTGTAGTGAATTCGGAGATTGAGTAATTGCTGAGGTTAAATACCTTAGAGAGAGCCTTAACATGGGAATCTAATATTGAAGACGAAGAAGGAGAAGAGAAACTTCAGTTGTTGGATGCATCTCCATGGAAGAGGAAGTTGGATATGCCATTCGAGTCTCTTGGAATAGCAGAGCTAAAAAATTCTCAGGAGCTTCATAAACCATCTATTGAAGAAGCTCCCACAGTTGAGCTCAAACCACTTCCGGATTACTTGAGGTATGCATTTTTAGGTGATGCATCTACATTACCTGTTATTATTGCGTCTAACCTGTTAGGTAGTGATGAAGACAAGCTTTTGCAAATTCTGAGAGAGTTTAAATCAGCAATCAGATGGACTATAGCAGATATCAATGGAATCAGTCCTTTCTATTATATGCATAAAATTCTGCTTGAGGAAGGAAGTAAACCTACTGTTGAACATCAGAGAAGACTCAATCCTATCATGAAAGAGGTGGTGAAGAAAGAAATTCTTAAATGGCTGGATGTAATAACCCCAATTTTTGGAAAATTTTGAAACCCGGATGAATAGTAACTTTTGCTGACAATGCTGATTAAGAAAAATTATCAGACCACGTTATATAGGAGTACTGTTATGAAAATTCTAAGATCGTATTAGTATTCCATAAAATAAATGAGTGTATGTAAAGGTCATTAGAATGCGGATTCGGACACTTTGTTTTTTTCCCGAAAATCCACCAGATACGGAAAGAATTGAGTATAAGGTAACAGAATAAAAAGGATTTAAATTCAAGGATTTTAAGAGAGGATCATAAAAGGAATATAATGTATTGAGGAAGGTTGAGGGAACCCAAGTAATAAGATCCCGGGTATGATCCCTCAAACGATAAACGAGAATGAAAGTTAAGCGAACCGTATAACAGATCAGCGGTCATTAGGCAAGCAATTAGGAGTTAATCAAGGAGGTTAGGGATGATGATGTCATCAAACCAACAAGAAGAAGACAAGTGTAACAAGATGACCTAAGCTTGATGACCTAAGCATGACAAGTGGGAAGGATTGGTTGGTTGATTGTGAGCCACACATTTTTCACCATGGTAAAAATTTAATTTATTTCCAAGACAAAAGGAAGCAACCAACCAACAAATATCATAACACAAATACAAATTGGAAGTTGACTTTCCCATTTCAAGAAGAAAGCTCTCGGCTAAAACAAACCCAGCAACTTCAAACTGCCATATCTCCTTCAATACTTACTAAAATGTGGTGTTCTATAGCTCGTTGGAAAGGTATTGAGATGGCCTACAACTCTTGTTCACAAGTCTCTTCCAAATAAGCACGGTAAGACCCTCATTTTTACAGTTCTTTAAATCGGACTTTTAGAAACTTCAAAGCCTAACTTTGTGTTCTTGATTTCTTTGGAAAGATCAAGCTTGTAGGAGGCTCCATAAGGCTTCCTAGTAACTTTCCACCCTCCAAGAAAGGTATAAATCTTCACACCCTTTAGTAATAAGTTTGAATGTTGAAGTTTGGAGATGGTTTGGATGGATGAGTAGTAATTTGAATGATAAGCATGATTCGAGCTTAATTGTTAAGTAGTTTAGTTGAATTTGGAGATGTTATAATATATGATTGGATTGAGATCCTTGAGTTTATTATGACTGAAATCAGTAGCATTGATGTGTATCTTGAGTTGTTGTTGATTGGTAGTTGGATTGATATGATTTGGAATGGTAAAAAAATTTGGGAAATCGCGTAAACATAGCCGTCATAATGTCCGATATACTTTAGACTGTTTTTGCTCTTAACATCAGGACCCGAGAACTCCCTGTTAGGTTTTGACCATTGCCATGATTAGATAGTTCATGTTACGAGCTTCGTTTTAATATGTGGTTCGCTTAAATCCGATGTACAGTTTAGGAGAAACGACCGTTTTAAGTAACGGCGTTTCGCGACCGAACCATTACCCCCTCGCCTTACTTTGAAACCTTGGTTAAGGCCCTTAAATGACTAATTGGAATATGAAATAATTATGTAAAGTGGATTAGGAAGTTGGTAAGGTACTCGCGAAAGAATCACCTTAAAACCCTTAATGGTGAATTTATTAAAAATGGTGGAGCCGAGGATACTCGAGCGACTTAAGGAATCGTTAAGCGCGAAAGCGAACGTTAGGACTCTAAATGGTTAAAGTCTAGTTTCTTAAGCGACCGGGGTTTAATTCCGGCTTATGTTGTTGTTCATAGGTTATCGGACCCACTCTAAGCTTAAGTCTATCCGGGAGCACTCAGGCAAGTTTTCTACCCGTTATACTGTTGTTGTGATGTATATGTGTATATGCATTATCTTGTGATAAATGCATGATTGTTATTAGCAAATTCTTGCGATATATTGGAGCATGTGATATGGTATATATGCATGTCTGTTTCGTAATCTTGATATATATCTGTTGGTTCAAATGCTTATTAGTTGCATAATACCTATGCTAGAGATAAGCGGTAATTTGCATATACCCTTAGAAAAGGGGACCCCAAGGTGAACATATTTCTAAACCGGGAGTCGATGTTCCCGAGTATATTATATATATATATTTATATATATATGGATATAGTTTTCAAAACTATTGATCGAATAAGGTTTATTCGATAACTTTATTTTATTTAATGAATATTATTTGAATATTCATTCGAGGACTAATGACTCTATTTATTCTATTTAATTATTATTAATTGGATATTCATTTGAGGATGTATGACTCTGTTTATTTTATTTAATGAATATTAATTATAATATTCATTCGAGGTATTATGACTCCGCTTATTATTTAATAATATTCTTTATTTTATTAAAGAATAATGTTTCGATAATCAAACTTATTTTCGATTATTCAAATAAAGATTATACTTTCGTATAAGTATATCTTTGGTTATTTAATATCCATTTCAAGTATGAGTTTTAAAACTTCTACTTCAATTATTTTTATAAAGATTATTCTTTATGGGAATATTATTTAAATAATAATATTCAGATATTTTCTAAATATATTGGGACTGATTTATTTTAATAAATCAGCAGTACTCCAAACATTCTTAAAAATGTTTTCGAGTCTTCAAAATGATTTTTAAAGTTAGAGTGGACCCCAAAACTCATTTTTATATTTAAGATCTTCCTTTCAAAGGGGATTTAAATACTCGCTCAAAACCTGGGGGATCCGGCTCTGTGGTGTATTTTACATTCGCAACGTGGTTGCTGTTTTGAGGAAACAATTTGATTACTTGCCCACCGTCCGGGAAGTAAGTCCATCTAATTGAGTCGGCATAAGCGACAGGCCGGGGTACGGTCTATCAAAGTGTAAGTGGCTGGGTGCCAGTCCATCAACGCGTAAGAGGCCGGGTGGCGGTCCAGCACAAGGTCCTTATGTGGCCAGGGTGATGACCGGTGGGGGATTCATCCATCTACTAGTAGAAAAGGTTACTTATTGGTATCTTTGCCTAATCAGCAAGATATCAGGTTTATGCCAAAATTCTTTTATTTCCAAAATTCATTGGATATTGCAACTCTGTTTATAATTTTCATAACAGAGGTTTTCAAGGAGTGTATGAAATGTATATATATATAGGTGTATATATATATCGGGACTTAATGAAGTATCTCGTAACTTCATTATTTATAATGATATTTTAAGGATTGAATCTATTCAAGTCTTATCTTATAGTCTCATCTGGGTGATGAACTTTTGAAACTGATTATAACTTGAACGGTGGTAGTTCAAGTACTATTCGGATATAAGTATATTGGAGTATCTTGTAACTTCCTCTTTTAAACTTATATCTAGCAAATGATTATCTTATGCATGTCAAAGATTTTCAGAAAAACGTTGAGACAAGGTTAGATATATGAGATCACCTTGCAACGATAGTTTTATACAGTTATAAACTGGAACTCTGTGTATATTATGCATGGAAGAGGACTTCCAAGATTTTGAAAAGTATATATGTATATATACTGAATATTTTGCGACTTCATCGCATTAAGATATCAAACTTGGTCTATTTCTTTTGACCAAGACTTTCATGAGTACTATGAGAAGGCTCATATATTGTTAATCATTATACATATTATTTTGGTGGGCTTGCTGCTCACCCTTGCTTTCTTCTTTCATCACACAACAACAGATAGAAAAGATGAACAGGACCAAGCTCTCAATTCGCGAGCGGATAGGAAACGTTCCGCAGTTTCCTATAGGCGTTGATGTCGCTGTAGCTGAGGTAGGAACTACCAATAGGCTAGGCTTTCAACTTTTGATGTACCAGACTTATGTATCTTTATCAATTGTAATAATGGAAAAGAAATGTAAATCTATTCAGAAACCCTTTTAAGGTGTAATGGCATATAATTTTGGAATAAAATGACTCGTGTTATTTCTGGATATTCATCTCTGAGACTATAACTTGTGGTGTGTGTGTGTTTATTGTGGGGCCACAGTACAGAGTAGTTGATTGTTTATTAAGATTGGGTGTTATTAAGGGAAATGGAACTCGTGACAACCCGGATCCCCGACCCCGGATTTGGGGGTGTTACAGAAATGGTATCAGAGCTAAGCGTTATAAACCTTAGAGATGATGTGACGTTAAGATAATAACTTCACAAAGATAATAAGAACTCTTGCCAAGTTCATAGTCGGGCTACCTAACGTAGTACTGACAGTTAAAACCCTTATGGGAACCCTTATAAATATCGTGATAGAAGCGTAGTTCGTTATCATATATGGTAGCGGGACTCCGAACCCTGAGGTTGAGGAGCAACAACACGATGATGTTTTATTAGTTATTGGAGATCAGATTGTGGATCCAATGGAGCACCCTAATGAGGGACCGGATGATGTTCATATTGAGGATGTAGCGGTTGAGGATGTTGTCCTAGAAGGGATTATTGCTGAGAAGAATCCCGTGGAGGGTCCTGACAAGAATGAATAAAGGACCATTGAGGAATTGATGACCATGGTTAGGGGAATTACCAGAGGTAGGATTGGCTGGTCACTACCGGAGGTTCGTTCAAGTTTGTAAAGATAGTAGCCCCTTTAACGCGGCTTACTCGTAAGACTAAGAAGTTTAAATGGACAGAAAAATGCGAGAACAGCTTTCAAGAACTGAAGCAAAGATTGGTGATGGCCCCTATGTTGGCATTGCCGGATGGAAAAAGGAGATTTTGTGATTTATATTGACGCTTCGCATAAGGAATTAGGGTGCTTCTTATACAGCACAGCAAGGTAATCGCGTACGCGTCAAGAAAATTAAGGGAATATAAAATTCGATATCCCCACCTATGAGCTTGGGCTCATGGCAATAGTTTTGCCCTAAAGATTGGAGGCACTACTTGTATGGAGAGAAGTGCGAGAATTACCTAAGCCATAAGTGTTCTAGTACATTTTTACGTAGAAAGAGCTCAATATACGCCAGAGAGGTGGTTAGAGCTATTCAAGAATTATGATTGGGAGATTCTTTATCATTCGGGGAAAGCCAATGTGGTGGTTGATACCCTTAGTAAAAAGGAGAGACTCAAGATTATAATGTCTTTGGGAGAGTTATAAGAGATTTTGAGAAAATGGAAATAGAAGTGAAGGTAACCGGAGCCGGTACCGAAAAGCTGTTTGAGATTACAATACAGCCCGAATTATTGGAAAAGAACATATTGTGCCAGAAAAAGTGATGAATGAAGGCAGAAAGCCAACAAATAGATAAGAGATTAATACCGAGAAAGATGATAAGGGAATAATGAGGCATTCCTACAGAATTTGGGTTCCAAATTTTCAAGAACTTAAAGATGAGATCTTAGATGAAAGATAGTTTGAGGAATAAGATTTAGAGCAAACCCTGAACGTGATAGTCAGGGAGGTCGACATCAAGATAGAAAGAAGCCATAACATAATGAAGTGGAAAACAAGGATTTTAACGTATAAGATAACCCCGATTATGGGAGAAGGTTGGAACATTTCATACTGAGAAAACAGAAGTTGAACAAGATAGGGAGAATCAGGATGGTACTCCTATTGGGCAATTCATGGACCTGCCTAAACAGAACTTATACTATTATCCCCAACCACCACCCTGAGGAAACAATGCGGTGAGAAATTCTTTCAGGTTCTTTAAGTCGCTAAGCTCTCAGAGTTCCAAGGAACAAGCTGACCCAGTTGAGGCAAGAGCCTGGCTAAAGGAAATACAGGAATCATTTGAGATTCTAAATGATTGACGAATCACAAAAGAGTGTTTTTGTCACTTACCCTCCTAAGAGAGAGACCACCCGCTGGTGAAAGTCCAAGGAAGGCACGGAGCCAGATGTTACAATAAACTGATTAAAGTTCAGTCAATTGTTTTCAGGAAAGTACTTACCAAGGTTATGAAGATAATGTAAAAGCTTTAGAGCCAGAACAAAGGCGGACGAGTATGATGAATTATGAATCTAAGTTGTAAAAGTTGTCAAGATTCGTTCTGAGGACACGAATCCAGAATGACGGGATGTTTGAAATCAATGCTTATGTTGTGTTGGTTCATGTAATGGTTGTAATGCAAAACGAAAATAAAAGAATGAAAAGGGAAGGAGTATAAAGGGATATAAAGGAAATAGAGTTGAGAAGTGACAAGGGAGTCATATTATGATAAAGGAAATATGATGTAATTATAATGATGCCAAGTGGGGCACGTGTTAAACCACGAGAAAGTATGGATCGGACCAGTAGAGGTCTAAATTGTTCAGGGCAATTAGGACTTAAGATAAAAGATGTCCTAAGTATGATCGAGAGTCAATCGTGACAGTGATTAACCTCTAAAGACTGAGGCAATAACTTATGGAAAAATGGTGATATTTTTTTACTCATCAGATTTTAAGGAAAACATCTTCACAAAAGCAGTGATTGAAATAAGGTAGAAAATTTATTTGGAGGTGGTTAAAATGACATTGACTTTAAGGAAATTTTACCATCAGGAAAGGCCAAAGAGGTGGCCGAAACTTTAAATGTAAGAGGATAATTATAGGCGCTCGTGCGAGAGGAATACAGTGATGATGGTTGAAGCCGGGAATGTTGTATTATGGTTCGGAAGATTGACATTCCTTCTGATGACTGTGCAATACTCAACCGTAATAGTAGTTGGGTAAATGTTTAATTCGTGTAATCGCCATTAGCGGGCTATCTATCTTAGAAGATCCTATCTTGAGAATAAGCCAGGACCATATTTCAAAAAGGACCAAACAAACCTTTGAGTTAAGTCTTCTATTGAAGGCATATGATTAAGAATGGTATTAACCTGCTATCGTTGCTTTGATTGAAACTCTTCTACAATTTTATCTGCTTCATGTCATGTATGTATGTCAGGATCAGGAGTGTTCTTCATGAATCATGAATGATGATTATGTTACCTCCTTAGAAGGATTTGATACGACATGTATGGACTCCGTATGGTTAGATATTAAGATTTCATGGAACGTGAATGACGACAGTAGGTCAGTAGTGGACCATAGTAATGCAGCAATGATTCTGCGAGTAATGAGCTGATTACAACCGTGAGAGTTGTATTGGAATGGAGGTTGAGATTAAGTACCACTAATCGGGTCATGTTGACGTATAAATTATCTTTGATAGAAAAACTAGGTCGATTATTTACCTATTGAGTATCCATTCCTTCTTATCAATAGGGAGTCGTGTTACTATACGAGGAAGGTTGCAGTGCAAGCATAGAATTCTAGTAACGATGATGTCTAGAATGAGATTCCAAATTCGATTTTCGATGTCGAGGGAGTTTCAAAGGTAATTGAGTATAAGCTCGAGGAAGAGCATGGGTTCATAGAATGATGGACGCAATAGCAAAAATATTTAAGCATGCGAAATGCGATGCGATAATACTTGATGTTGATATATATACACATATGTTTTGTTCTCCTATGATAAACCTCTATAGTTCAGAGGTAGGTTCCAAGCCAGATATTTTGTGGCAGTATATTTTTTTTTTCATATATACAATTCTCTTCAATTCTTCTTTTCTCTTCTTTTCATTTCATATAAGCTGAGAAGAACAACCCTTCCAGAAGGGGAGGTATTGCCGAATGACTATCTATCTGTGTGATAGAAGCCTAGAAGGATACCACATGTTGTTTAATTGCTTGTCAAGTACTAAAGGCTGGCCACCTTCTGTACTAACTATGCAATAGAACAAGTGTTCATGATCATAGTGATCTCTCAATAAATTCCTTTACTTCTATATGATGGATCAAGCTTTCAAAGATGGAAGCCGCTAGAAATGAAGTAGTATCAGTACAGGGGTATTCCGATTCTAACGCATTCGTGATACTAAGGTTGACGCGTTTATTTAAAGGTTATAGAACGCTAGCGAGGAAAAGTGTAACCAGTATGATATTAGGTACGGAAGATAGTAACAATTACGAACTGGAAAAGAGTGGGTATTGAAAAGCAAAAGCTATGCTAGAAGCTATGATGAGAGTCTGTGCGATAGACTTGAAAGAGTTTGGAATGATCACTTAGCATGAATTGAGTTTTCTTATGACGATGGATGATATGACAGTGTTGGAATGTCGCCTTACGAGGCCCTATACAGAAAGAGATGCCGATCTCCCTTGTATCAGAATGAAGTTGCAGAGTGCTAGATGTTCGGACCAGCAGTGGTCCAAGGGACCAAGGATATAATAGATCTAATCAGAGGACGGCTGGTAGTAGCCCAAGATGGACATAAGAAGTATGTTGAATTGACAACGAAAGGACAAGGAGTATGAAGTAGGGGACCTAGTATTGTGAAAGGTATTCCCTTGGAAAGCCTTGGAAAGGATTGATGAGGTTCAGAAAGAAAGGAAAGTTAAGTCCACGATTTGTTGGACCCTTGGAGATATTAAGACGTATTGGGAAGTTAGCATATGAGCTAGCCCTACCCCCGAACCTGTAGCAAGTACATAACGTGTTTCACCTATCAATGTTAAGGAAGTGTAATCCGGATACCAGACAAATAGGGGCATATGAGCGCATAGACATGCTACCAGGCGTAACCTATATTGAGCAACTAAGAAGGGTTATAGATCCAAAAATGTACAAAGTGCTTAGGAGAGAAGTTATCAAACTAGTCAGAGTTTGATGGAAGAACCACAATGTGGGAAAATTACGTAAGAGTTAGAAAGTGCAATGCTAAGAAAGTATCCCTACTCATTTTCTATCTGATTCCGGGACGGAATCCATTTAAGGAAGGGAGACTGTAATAACCCCAATTTTTGGAAAATTTTGAAACCCGGATGAATAGTAACTTTTGCTGACAATGCTGATTAAGGAAAATTATCAGACCACGTTATATAGGAAACTGTTATGGAAATTCTAAGATCGTATTAGTATTCCATAAAATAAATGAGTGTATGTAAAGGTCAATAGAATTCAGATCCGGACACTTTGTTTTTTTCCCGAAAATCCACCAGATACGGAAAGAATTGAGTATAAGGTAACAGAATAAAAAAGATTTAAATTCAAGGATTTTAAGAGAGGATCATAAAAGGAATATAATGTATTGAGAAAGGTTAAGGGAACCCAAATAATAAGATCCCGGGTATGATCCCTCAAACGATAAACGAGAATGAAAGTTAAGCGAACCGTATAACAGATCAGCGGTCATTAGGCAAGCAATTAGGAGTTAATCAAGGAGGTTAAGGATGATGATGTCATCAAACCAACAAGAAGAAGACAAGTGTAACAAGATGACCTAAGCTTGATGACCTAAGCATGACAAGTGGGAAGGATTGGTTGGTTGATTGTGAGCCACACATTTTTCACCATGGTAAAAATTTAATTTATTTCCAAGACAAAAGGAAGCAACTAACCAACAAATATCATAACACAAATATAAATTGAAAGTTGACTTTCCCATTTCAAGAAGAAAGCTCTCGGGTAAAACAAAGCCAGCAACTTCAAACTGTCATATCTCCTTCAATACTCACTCAAATGTGATGTTCTATAACTCGTTGGAAAGGTATTGAGATGACCTACAACTCTTGTTCATAAGTCTCTTCGAAATAAGCATGGTAAGACCCTCGGTTTTACAGTTCTTTAAATCGGACTTTTAGAAACTTCAAAGCCTAACTTTGTGTTCTTGATTTCTTTGGAAAGATCAAGCTTGTAGGAGGCTCCATAAGGCTTCCTAGTAACTTTCCACCCTCCAAGAAAGGTATAAATATTTACACCCTTTAGTAATAAGTTTGAATGTTGAAGTTTGGAGATGGTTTGGATGGATGAGTAGTAATTTGAATGATAAGCATGATTCGAGCTTAATTGTTAAGTAGTTTAGTTGAATTTGGAGATGTTATAATATATGATTGGATTGAGATCCTTGAGCTTATTATGACTGAAATCAGTAGCATTGATGTGTATCTTGAGTTGTTGTTGATTGGTAGTTGGATTGATATGATTTGGAATGGTAAAAAATTTGGGAAATCGCGTAAACATAGCCGTCGTAATGTCCGATTTACTTTAGACTGTTTTTGCTCTTAACATTAGGGCCCGAGAACTCCCTGTTAGGTTTTGACCATTACCATGATTAGATATTTCATGTTACGAGCTTCGTTTTGATATGTGGTTCCCTTAAATCCGATGTACGGTTTAGGAGAAACGACTGTTTTAAGTAACGGCATTTCGCGACCGAACATTACCCCTCGCCTTACTTTGAAACCTTGGTTAAAGCCCTTAAATGACTAATTGGAATATAAAAAAATTATGTAAAGTGGATTAGTCAGTTGGTAAGGTACTCGCGAAAGAATCGCCTTAAAACCCTTAATGGTTAATTTATTAAAAATGGTGGAACCGAGGATACTCGAGCGACTTAAGTGAATCGTTAAGCGCGAAAGCGAACGTTAGGACTCTAAATGGTTAAAGTCTAGTTTCTTCAGCGACCGGGGTTTAATTCCGACTTATGTTGTTGTTCATAGGTTATCGGACCCACTCTAAGCTTAAGTCTATCCGGGAGCACTCAGGCAAGTTTTCTACCCGTTATACTGTTGTTGTGATGTATATATGTATATGCATTATCTTGTGATAAATGCATGATTGTTATTAGCAAATTCTTGCGATATATTGGAGCATGTGATATGGTATATATGCATGTCTGTTTCGTAATCTTGATATATATCTGTTGGTTCAAATGCTTATTAGTTGCATAATACCTATGCTAGAGATAAGCGGTAATTTGCATATACCCTTAGAAAAGGGGACCCCAAGGTGAACATATTTCTAAACCGGGAGTCGATGTTCCTGAGTATATTATATATATATATATTTATATATATATGGATATAGTTTTCAAAGTGTAAGTGACTGGGTGGCAGTCTATCAACGCGTAAGAGGCCGGGTGGCGGTCCAGCACAAGGTCCTTATGTGGCCAGGGTGATGACCGGTGGGGGATTCATCCATCTACTAGTAGAGAAGGTTACTTATTGGTATCTTTGCCTGATCAGCAAGATATCAGGTTTATGCCAAAATTCTTTTCTTTCCAAAATTTATTGGATATTACAACTCTGTTTATAATTTTCATAATAGAGGTTTTCAAGGAGTGTATGAAATGTATATATATATAGGTGTATATATATCGGGACTTAATGAAGTATCTCGTAACTTCATTATTTATAATGATATTTCAAGGATTGAATCTATTCAAGTCTTATCTTGTAGTCTCATCTGGGTGATGAACTTTTGAAACTGATTATAACTTGAACGGTGGTAGTTCAAGTACTATTCGGATATAAGTATATTGGAGTATCTTGTAACTTCCTCTTTTAAACTTATATCTAGCAAATGATTATCTTATGCATGTCAAAGATTTTCAGAAAAACGTTGAGACAAGGTTAGATATATGAGATCACCTTGCAACGATAGTTTTATACAGTTATAAACTGGAACTCTGTGTATATTATGCATGGAAGAGGACTTCCAAGATTTTGAAAAGTATATATGTATATATACTGAATATTTTGCGACTTCATCGCATTAAGATATCAAACTTGGTCCATTTTTTTTTGACCAAGACTTTCATGAGTACTATGAGAAGGCTCATATATTGTTAATCATTATACATATTATTTTGGTGGGCTTGCTGCTCACCCTTGCTTTCTTCTTTCATCACACAACAACAGATAGAAAAGATGAACAGGACCAAGCTCCCAATTCACGAGCGGATAGGAAACGTTCTGCACTTTCCTATAGGCGTTGATTTCGCTGTAGCTGAGGTAGGAACTACCAATAGGCTAGGCTTTCAACTTTTGATGTACCAGACTTATGTATCTATATCAATTGTAATAATGGCAAAGAAATGTAAATCTATTCAGAAACCCTTTTAAGGTGTAATGGCATATAATTTTGGAATAAAATGACTCGTGTTATTTTTGGATATTCATCTCTGAGACTATAACTTGTGGTGTGTGTGTTTATTGTGGGGCCACAGTACAGAGTAGTTGATTGTTTATTAAGATTGGGTGTTATTAAGGGAAATGGAACTCGTGACAACCCGGATCCCCGACCCCGGATTTGGGGGTGTTACACTGGATGCAGGGATCATTTATCCTATTTCAGATAGTTCATGGGTGAGCCCGGTGTAGTGTATGCCTAAGAAAGGAGGCATTACAGTTGTAGCTAATGAGAAGAATGAGCTCATCCCTACTCGGATAGTCACAGGATGGAGAGTATGCATGGATTATTGGATGTTGAATAAAGCCACCAGAAAAGATCATTTTTTGCTTCCATTCATCGATCAAATGCTTGATAGGTTGCCTGGTCATGAGTATTATTGCCTTTTGGATGGGTACTCAGGTTATAATCATATTTGTATTACCCCGGAAGATTAGGAGAAGATCACTTTTACTTGTCCTTTTGGCACTTTCGCTTTCCGCCGAGTTTCTTTGGGGCTCTATGGTGTACCTGCTACTTTCCAGAGATGCATGATGGCCATATTCTCTGACATGATTGGTACCAATATGGAGGTGTTCATGGATGATTTTTCTGTTTTAGGATCTTCGTATGATGAGTGTTTGCATAATATGGGCTTGGTGCTGAAAAGGTGTGTTGAGACCAATCTGGTTCTTAACTGGGAAAAATGTCACTTCATGGTGTAACAAGGTATCATTCTTGGGCACAAGGTATCTAGCAAAGGGCTGGAAGTGGATAAGGCGAAAATGGAGACTATTGAAAATCTTCCTCCACCAATTTCAGTTAAAGGAATCCGCAGTTTTCTTGGTCATGCGGATTTTTATCGGAGATTTATTAAAGACTTCTCCATCCCTTGTGCAATTTATTGGAGAAGGTTGTTGCCTTCAAATTTGATGATGAATGTTTAGCTGCTTTCAAAATTTTGAAAACGAAGTTGACTATAGCACCTGTTATTACTGCACCTGATTGGGGTGAGTCTTTTGAGATGATGTGTGATGCTAGCGACTTTACAGTTGGAGCTGTTCTCGGTCAGAGAAAGAAGAATATTTTCCATGTGGTTTACTATGCTAGTAAAACCCTTAATGATGCTCAGCTGAATTACACTACTACAGAGAATGAGCTTTTGGCAGTTGTTTACGGGTTCGAGAAATTCAGATCTTACTTGCTTGGGACAAAAATGACGGTTTACACTGATCATGCAGCTATTAAATATTTGGTCTTGAAAAAAGATTCAAAACCTCGATTAATTCGATGGATTCTCTTCCTTCAGGAATTCGTGTCAGAAATCAAAGACAGGAAAGATACGGTGAACCATGAGGCGGTGATTGTCTTTCTTACTACGACTTGATTTTAGAAGTTTCACGTCAAGCTAAAGACGGAAAACAAGCGCTTCGGGGGAGGTAACCCACGCAATTCTGGAGTATTTCTGCTTATAAAAAAAGTGAAGCAAAATTTTTTTGGCAGAAGCTCAGCGCACCGGCGCTCTCTTTCAGCACACCTGTTATATATATTTGATAATGTCATGACTAATGTGATTTATGTTTAGTTTACAGATCTTACTTAAACAGGACAAATCAGTACTTAACTGAAATCAGCACTTATACTGAAGTCAGAACTTAAGTCGTCAGTACTTAAGGTTCAGAAGATATTTATCAGAAGATAATATCAGGACTTAAAGGAAACGTTCAGATAAGGAAGGCAGCTGATTTACAGGAAGAGAAGATCGAGACAAACATAAGAAGAGATATGCCTGAAGACGGAATTCTATGAAGAATAAAATACTTGGAAGAAAAGATATCTGATTGATATATTTTAGGAAGCAGAATTATATTCCATATCAATTAGCGATTATCTTGTAACTGTGTAGTATATAAATACAGACATAGGGTTTACACTATAAATGTTATCACAATCGAGAAGATTATTCTTTGTAACCTTAGCAGCTCTCGTGATATTTGTTCATCACTGAGAGAGGACAGTTCCATACTGTAACAGAGTTTATTGTCTCGAATAAAGTTTATTTTCTGTTACTTGAGTTATTAAAGTTCGATTTGATTGTGCTATACACTGTATTCACCCCCCTCTACAGTGTGTATGACCTAACAACACCCGCACTTGTCCGCTGTTCAGAGAAACAAAAAAACAAATGCTACACATATATCGAGGTTGATTGGCTAGTTTTTGGATCTAGAACAGTGTATCCGCCGCCTAATTCTCCACCTGAAGAGGGTGATCCCGCCGACAGCTAGGTATGTTCTTGCTATCCTTATTATTGCCTTCAATGGGGTCATTGAATATTTTAAGTTTGGGGGTGGTAATTTAAGGCTTAGTAGTAGTAGAGTCGTGTTCATATAGGAATCATATTGCATGTGTAGTGGTAGTTCATTCATAATCTTGCATTGCTATTCATATAGACCATAATTATTTGCATAATTATTTATGTATATTATATGAGTCCATTTAGTTGCATGTGCATAGCATATAGCATGATCCCGTAGGATGGGCTATTTCTGGTTGGTAGGTCGGTGTTTATTTGGGTGTTGAGATGATGAATAGAGGGATGATTAAGTTCTTATGAATTGACTTGCATGTCTAGAAGTAAAGCCTATTCATAAGTCTCATCGATTGCTTTTGGACTAGATCAAGGACATACTGGTTTGGTTGTTGAAATTTAATCACTTGTTTACATTTAGAATGTTTGTTATTCCCTTGATCACGGAGGAGCACTAAAATATAAATTGGGGAAACCATAAATTTCATTGCTAGTTGTTAATAAAAGTTAGGCGTCAAAAGGCTAGTAGCCTCTCATATTTACGAGTAGTCTAGGGATGGATGAGATGGAGTGAAATACACTCATTCCAGAAAAGAAAAAAAAAAGAAAGAAGAAAAAAAGAGAAAAAAAGAGAAAAAAGTGAATATTTGTGTTAGTATCTGATTATGCAGAATTGATCACGGGTGAGCTCTTTAATACTCGAGCAATTAAGTTCTAAGGGACTTTATGCCTAGTGACCTAAGGCTTGTTCAGTCTGGGATCCGCTAACCTAACGCTCGCTAAATGGGTATTATTGCATAAGTCTTTCGGGGCCTCATCCATTGCATGGTCAAATAAGCATTTATGTGTTTAGTGTTATAGCATGAATCCTTGTCTAACTCCAGTGATGATGGTGGTGTTTTGGAGTCACGATGTGTTTAGCGTTCATTCTACTTATAAGATTGTGATTGTTTTGGCGAAGAATAGGATATGATTTTGATTTAGTGTTGGGAGTGTATCTGATAAGCATAGCACACACTCACGTTTCTTTGCCTGTAAGTTAGTATATGGGATTTAATCGAGCTTTGTTTAAAGTTATTGCATTATTAGAGATATTGGCTTATTGATCTGGTTATGGTTATTCCGATGGGATCTTTGTGTTTTCATTTAATTGCATTTATGCATTGTGCTAGTAGTAGTCGAGTCAGTTTATGCTTGAGGACAAACATCGATTTAAGTTTGGGGGTGTGATAAGTGGATTTTATATCCATCTAGAATGCTATATATCAGCTTAAGTTGATGACTTGACCTCAAGTATGTGGTGATTTGATGTATTTTTGTTGAGTCTTTGCAGAGCTATAACTAGAGTCAGGAATGGACTTTTCTATGCTTCTATGGTAGAATGAGATCATGAAATGAAGGGAGAAAGCTTGCCATAGGAGCAGAGCGAGAAACAAAGGAAGCAGAAATTTTTTGGCAAAAGGCAAGCGTGGCCGCCCTCTACCTTGGCGCGCCTGCGCTGCATGAAAAGACACTCAGCGCGCCCGCGCTCTGTCCTAGAGCGCCCACGCTTGGTCATGAAATAAAAATCCTATTTTAATTCTATTTTGGAAGTTTTCGTGCGGTAACGTTACCTGTAAGTATAAATACCAGAAGATATCAAACAGAAGGGGATAACTCTGGGGAAACGAAAAGTGGAGAGCACAAAACAGCTAAGAAGAAGAATATCTTGTTCCACATTTTATTTTGTATTCTTCTAATTAGGCGATACTTTGGATGATCGTTTCAGATTTGTTTTCTAAACCTTAATACTTTAGTATTCTCTTGTAGTATTCAGAACCTTTTTACTATCATGTTTTCAATGGAACCCATAATGATGAGCCGTTCGATTATGAACTAATCGTTATCATGGGATTCAAACGGATTTATTTATGGAGTTTAGTAGTTGATTGCCTTAAAGTTTTTGGTGTTTGATGAATTATTAATTTCCTCGTATGGTTGTGCTTAATCTTCTTGGATGCATAGCTAACATCTAAGTTGTATTGTTATTCTCTATTGAATACGAAAGTGGATATAGAGGTTTAGAACTCTCCAGCTAGCATAGGTTTATGGATGTTTTGACATGCATGATTCGTAGTGTAATTTTAACCATCTTACACTGCCCTAAGTGATCTCAGTGGATAACTTGCTATTAAACCGTTATATTTTCAAATATTATAGACATATAGGGTCTAAGCATAATTGGTATCTGCCAGCTTCTATCTAAGTTATGGATGCTGAGTGGTAGGGTATACATATATCGAAAGATAGTGTGTACTAATTTCGTGTTGTCTGATTAGTTATCATAACCGTCACATACTATGATTAAAGGCATAAACTCTGAATGAAGTGTTTAATGAAGTTGGAATCCCATGTTTTATTTCACATAAGTAACTTGATTTTAATCTCTTAATTAATTCATTCTAGCATAATTACTTTTAGTTACTCTAATTAGATAATTAAACTCAATTTGATACTTGTCTTAACAGTGAATAATAATCACATATTGTTGCATAAGTGCACATTCTGAATTAGACCAATCTCTGTGGGAATGAACTAAACTTAATCTTATACTACTTGTGACCACGTATGCTTGCATGTTTTTGTGCGAACAAGTTTTTGGCCCGGTATGAATCCCAATCACAGTTCATGTTTTCTTTTTAGCCTTTTGTACTTAGGAAATATTCTAAGTAAAAATTTGATTGTCTTCAAATCAGGTATGGATCCCAATCCGGATTGATGTTTTCTTTTTAGATTTTGTACTTAGAAATTATTCTAAGGAAAAGTTTGACTGCTTTCAACCCGGGTATGGATCCCAATCCGGGTTGATATTTTCTTTTTAGCTTTTTTTACTTAGAGAATATTCCAAGTAAAAAATTGACTACTTTTAACCCGAGTATGGATCCCAATCTGGGTTGATGTTTGATTTTTAGGCATCAGTTTGTGCTTTCAGCTTTCACCTTGTATGGCCCCTCCTACTTAGGCATCAGCTTTCCGGTGCTGGTTGGATCCGAGGCCTTTGTGTCTCGAAGTACTAGGTCTCCGACTTGAAAGTTTTTGGCCATGGACTTCTTGCTAAAGTGTTCCTTTGTTTTCTCCTTGTATTTCTCCATCCTTGATATGGCTTGGTCGCAGACCTCATCAATGAGCTCAATATTTGTTCCGAGCCCCTCTTCTTTGGCTATTTCATAGAAGTTGATCGCTTGGTGAGAAGGGGATCCTACCTCAATTGGCAGAATTGCTTCTATCCCATAAGCTAGTTTGAAAGGAGTTTCGCATGTGCTTGTCCGGGGACTAGTCCTGTAGGCCCATAACACATTGGGAAACTCTTCTGGCCATTTGCTCTTGCTTTCTTTAAGTCTCTTCTTGATGCCCCGGAGAAGGATCTGGTTTGTGACTTTTACTTGTCCTTTTTCCTGAGGGTATGCTACTGATGATTTTTTGTGTTTAATACCTCGCTCTTGGAGATAAGATTCAAATTCTGACCCAATGAACTGTGGTCCATTGTCTGATACCGGGACTCTCGGGATCCCGAACCTCATCAAGATATTATTCATGAACCTTTTACAGTCTTGTTGATTGATGGTCCTCATTGCCTTTGCCTCTACCCATTTAGTCATGTAGTCGATTAAAAGCAAGAGGTTTCTCAGGTCTTCTTTAGATCGGGGGAAGGGAAACAATGAAAGGGATTGGAGATAGGACCGAGGAGGGTAGGACTGGACTGAGCCGTGATACATTACTGAAGAATTGGCATTGCTTGCATTTTTTCATAAATTCAACAACATCTTGGTAGATGGTTGGTCAGTAGTAACCTTGCCTTATGATTTTGTGAGCTAGGGCCTTCGCAGCCATGTGATCTCCGCATATCCCATAATGAACTTCCATTAATCAATACTCCACCTCCGCTGGACCGACATATTTTAGATAGGGGAGGAGAAGGTCCGGGGATAGAGTAGCCCTTCTTCAAGAAAGAACTTTTCCGCCTTAGCTTTTAGTCCTTGAGCTTTCCTTTTATCTTCACGAAGCTCTCCCTTTTCCAGGTAGTTGATGAAAGGAGTCATCCAGTTCGGGGTGTTGTCTATCTCCAGGACTTCTTCAGTTTCTATAATTGGATTTTGTAATTCTTCAAAGTAAACATAGCAGTCCAGTTCTGATGAGTTTTGGACCAACTTGGATAGGGTATCGGCCTCTAAATTATCTTCTCAACAAATTTGTAGAACTTGGCTTCGTGGTACCAAAGCAAGGTAGCTCTGGACCAAAGCTTGGTACTTGGATAATATAGGATCCTTTGCTATGTATTCACCATTTGTTTGTTTAACTACAATCTGGGAGTCACTATAGATGTTTAGGTCTTGAATCCTAAGGGTCCCGGTGAGCTTCAGTCCCCCAATCAGGACTTCATACTCTGCTTGATTGTTTGTTGCTGAAAAGCCGAAAGATTTGGTAGTTTGAATCATGAAGCCATCGGGACTCTTTAGGAAGAGCCCGGCTCCCGACCTTTCATTTTTTGAACATCCGTCGACCTTAAGAGTCCAGGCTCCTGAGTTAGGATCATGGTTGTTTCATGGATCAATGCTCATGTGTATGGGCTCAACTTCCGGAAAGTTGCATTCAATGATGAAATCAGCGAGTGCCTGGGCTTTGATAGCAATCCTTGGAATGAAATTTTTGTTGAACTAACTTAGCTCCACTACCCAATTTACAAGTCTTCCCGAGATATCTGGTTTGTGTATTATCTTCCTTAAGGGCTGATCAGTCATGAACCGAATCTCCCTTCCTTGGAAGTAATGTCTGAGATTTCTTAATGCTGTGACCAAGACAAAGGCAAAATTTTCCAATTTTGGGTACTTGGTCTCGAAATCTTTTAGTACTTGGCTTACATAGTATACTGGTTGTTGTTTTCCATTTTCTTCCCAAATCAATGTTGCTTCTACTGCCAGGGCCCCTACTGATAGGTAGAGAAATAGGGGATCCTCGGGTCGGGCTTTAGTTAGGATTGGTGGCTGGGAGAGGTATCTCTTGATTTTTTTAAATGCTCTTAGGCATTCTGGGTTCCAATTAACTTCCTTCTTGTTATTGGCTCCTTTTAGCAAATCAAAGAAAGGTAAGCATCTTTCTGCCAGCTTTGAAACAAATATCCTAAGTGCTGCTAGTGACCCTGCTAGCTTCTGCACATCTTTCTGGGTCCGAGGAGCCTTCATCTCTTGGATTGCATTTATTTTTTCTGGATTGGCTTCAATCCCCCGGTTGCTTATCATGAATCTAAGGAATTTTCCTGCCCCACTCCAAAGGTGTATTTTTCTGGATTCAGATTGAGTGCATGATTCCTTAAGTTGTCAAAGAATTCTCGGAGATATTCAATATGACTTGGGATGCTTATGGACTTTGCAATCATATCATCAACTAAGATTCTAAGTTTCTTCCAAGTTGGGTCTTGAAAATCTTATTCATTGCTCTCTGGTAGGTTGATCCTGCATTCATCAATCCAAAAGGTAACATGATATAAGCATAGACTGCTCTATGGGTGATGAATGTTATTTTTTGGATGTCCTTTGGATTCATCTTGATTTTGTTGTACCCATAGAAGGCGTCCATGAAGCTTAGCATGGGATGTCTGGATGTGGCATCTATCAGTTGATCTATGTTTAGCAGAGGGTAGGGATTCTTTGGGCATGCATCATTCAAGTTGGTGTAGTCAACATACATTCTCCATTTGCCATTTACCTTCTTCATCATGACCACATTAGCCAGCCACTCCGGGTATTTAATTTCATATATGATCCCAGCTTTGAGTAATTTTTCCTCCTCTTCAGCTATCGCCTTCTGCCTCTCTGGGGTAAAATTTCTTCTATTTTGCTTGACTGGCTTCCTATTTGGGTTGACATCTAAGCTATGCATTTCTATGGATTCATGTAGTCCAGACATGTCTTTTGGGCTCCAAGAGACCGCGTTAAAATACTCTCAGAGCAATAAAACCAACTCTTCCTTAAAAACTATCTTTAGCTCGGATCCTATCTTCACTCTCTTAGAAGGATTGAATTAGAATAGTCTCTCTACTGCAGCCTCAACCTTTGTTTGGTTCCGGGTTGACACCAATTGCTAGATCCGGGCTTCAACATTTTTTTCATGTAGACTTGACCCGGGGCTGATGCTCTTTCTTGGTTGGTTGCTTTCATAGTAAGATTTCCCTATCTGAGAACCGGGTCTACTTCAATTTCTACCATGACTTGGTTGTTTTTCCCCCTCTGATCCTGGCTTGGTTACTTTTGGGTCCATTTTGGATTCTATAACTTGGACTTTTTTTCCCATTCCATCCCTTGAACGGGGGTGGTGTTTCTTATTGCTTTGTAATTTTCGAAGGAATGTGGCCTTTCTCTTGTTGTCTTGGTGGGTTTCTTCCATGACTAGGGCCTGGTTATAATATCATTCTATCCCTTGAACGGGGGCGGTGTTTCTTATGCTTTGTAATTTTCGAAGGAATGTGGCCTTTCTCATGTTGTCTTGTTGTCTGCTTCTTCATAATCTCCTTTAACTTCTCCTACCCCGTCAAAGTTGGGAACTTGATTTTCAGGTGTGATATAGAGGTGATTGCTTGTATCCTGGTTAGTTTCGGACGACCAATTATACCATTATAGGATGAAGAAGTGTAGATCACATAGAATTTTATGACATGGGTGACTTGGTTTGGATTGATCCAAATATGACAGGAATGTACAGGGTTCCATGGATCGGGACCAAGTTGTTTCCGAATACATAGAGGGGTTCCTCCCGACATTCATTTGAGTGGACTCTTCCCAACTTCGTTCGATCCACAGTATGCTTAAAGAGGATGTTGGCGGATGAGCCATTTTCTATCAGCATCCTTCTAACTTCATTGTCAAAAATATCTAGAGTTACTACCAAGGCTTCATTGTGATTAGGATTAACCCATTCGTAATCCTTGCTGCTGAAAGAGATTATCATCTCCTGGAATGATTGAATAAAGAGTACCTTATCCCCTGAATCTGGGCTTGGGGGGGGGGCGAGTGTGAACCCGCCAAGACTACATTTATCACATTCTCTCATTTCCTTGATCCTTCTCCTTCTTGATTGGTATCCCGGGATATGTATTGGTTGAGGTTTCCTTTCTTTACTTGCTCTTCAATGATATACTTGGGAGATAGAAAATTCTCTATTTTATGTCCATGCATTTCATGATAATCATATTGTATGTTGTAAGGACTGCTTTCCGGGGGAGTCTGTGTAATATCCGGGATATTGCGTATAATTATTTTTATCAATAAATAATTTTTATGTGATTATTATGTGATTTTTGGTGAATTATCTGATGATTGATGTGGATATGTGGATACTTATATGTGGTAAGGTATAAGTATGTCAATTTTATGATGACCAGAATAAAATATAGATAATTAAGATATTTTTTCGGTAATTTTTGGACTGTTATATGATTTTATATTGATTTATGATTTTATTAATTATTTTCTGAATAATTACAAAATTATTTTATAAAGCCGCGAATCATCCAACTTCAACCGTTTTTACGTTTTTACAACCCGAAACTCTTCCGAAAACTCATTTCTAACCTAATCTGGTAATTCCAGACATTTTCCGTGTTTTGACTTTTTCAATCCGGATTACGGTTTAACCCGTGTGCGGCCCGGCGCAAGATTTATTGATACGATAATCATTTCGGTGAATCATCAAAACCCGTATTTTCAAAAGACGGGATATTATTACAATATTTTCGTATAAAGTGTTTTATAAGAAGCCCGGTTTGGATAATTATCCAGTACGGGTATCAAATCGGATCGTTTTCGCAGTTACTTAATGGCTAAGTAACTAATTTAACGATCCAAAATGATCCAAAATGAACCAATATTCCAAAAATATATATAGCCCTTTTATCATTTCATTTTATTCGTATAATCATAATCATTCAGTAAAACCCCATAAAATAAAGAGAAAACATCGAATTAATACCTCGTTCTTGAGAATCAAACGCACGGATGAAGGCGTTATCGAACTCCGATTCAAGCGTGCAATATATCAAATCGAAACTCTCGAAAATACCTTTCTGAATCAACCATCTATTTTAGTGCAGAAATCAAGGTATTTTTCTTATTTAATTATATTTTTTTCAAATTATTTATGGATTAAAATAGGAATTTTTGTTCTTAATGTTGTTTGTGTAATTTGATGCTTGAATCATGTAGATCTCTTCTTCCTGATCATTTTGGTATATTATATGATGAATTTGGAGTTCAGTGACATGTTTAATTTTTAGTTTGATTTTCGAATTTAAATGATTTTTGGGTATTTTTAAACCATTAAATATGGGTTGAAATTGAAAGCACCATCATGTAGATCGTTTCATTTGCAATCGAATCATGTAAAAAAATCAGATGTTGGTAGTCGCTTTAGTCTCGCCGGAATTCTTGAGCTTTCACCGGTAAAAATGGCCTTTCGGCCGGAATCAACGAGTTTTAACTCATCTGTAGGTTCTGGCTGCTGGATTGAATACGTGATTCGAAGTGCAACTGTCTTGGGGGGAGATGGGACCGTAATCCTGCAGATTGGTCACCGATTGAACCTTGCCGGAAATGGAAGTTCATCGGATTTTAGGCGGATAATCCGGCGGGTCGTCGACCCAGTTGCCGACCCGTTTACCCGATTGCTAAAACCCGGTTTTGATCCCCTGAAACCCATTTGCAAAATGTAATTTTTGTTTCCGAATTTCTTTTATTTAAAAATGGTTTTAAAATTCTATTTTTTTTCTAAAAATTCATTTTAAATTCTAAAAATCAATATTTAATTCTGAAGAATTATTTTTAAATTAAAATTAAATCTAAATTATTTACTTAATTAATTTTAGTTAATAATTAATTATTTAATTAGTCAATTATATTAAAAACTAATTGATTAATTAATTTAATTAGTTATTAATTAATTTTAATTGATTTAATAATTAGATTTAATTATTTATTTTTGATTTTAAAATTCCGGAAAAATAGTTTTGAGCTTTAAAATATTATTTTAAATTATTTTCAAGGCTCAATAATTATTATAAAATTATTTTTTAAAGTCAGATTCGGGTGTTCGAACTCTATTAATTAATTATAAAATGATTCGGAGACTCATTTTAACTCCGAAAAATGTTCAAAAATTCGTATTAAATACCTGAAAAATCATTTTGAACCCGAATCTTCTTTGAAAAATTATTTTGATCGAATATCTTGCATGCTATATGCTACTTGCTATCTGATTGATGTATTATATGTATATGTGGTTATGGTTTGACTGTTTTAGTCATAACTTTCAATCCGTAAATCGGATTTGGGTGAAACAAAAGGGTAGATAAAAGCTTATGATGTCTATGTGACGATTATAATAACATGAGTATGAATAATTGATAGATACTTGTGATGCCTAGCAGAGTCAGCGAGGCATAGAAAAGGAAACCAGTGATCCATAAATTGAATCGAAGCATAGAAAGAAAAGGCCAGTGATTGATAAATAGAAGCAAGGCATAGAAAGAGAAGAAAAGTGGTTGATGAGTAAAACTGTTAGATGTGTACAAGTAAAGTGGAAATCGTCGGTTATAAGGCAAGTACTTTTGAACCTTTTTCAAGATATATTACAAATATTTTCGAAATGTTTCATAATATGTCGCTATTATTCGAAATAACTCTTGTTTTATAGTGCAAGCACTTTAAACTATTTAACCTTGAACCCTGATTCTTATTGATCTTGAGCCATAAGCCTAATTCTTCATAAACCATTGATTGTTGAACTCTCAAATACGAGCCAAACACATACGATACTACTCCACAAATATATATCTACCATATACTGATTTCTGATATTAAATTGCTTGACATACCAACCCTTATTCCTTGTTTAATAGAAGACCAATCCTTGGAACCCTTGAACCCTTGGTCTTCTACCATCTGATTCTTTCCTTGATTGAAAGCCAATCTTTTTTTGAATTCTTTGTTATACCTTCATGGTATTGTGAATCACCATTTGCTTCAAGATAAATGTTATTTATGATTCAGCTTATTGATTTACATTGGTTATCATTTTGAATTATTTTAGAATCGGATGGTTTTATAAATATGGACCAGATTCGTGGTCATAGTAGGCCAATACGTGCCTTGGATCCAGTATATAGAGCAAAGCCGGGAGCCTTGCTCGGGGTTAGTGCGTGACTGATCAGCAGCCTAACCTTGGTTTTTAAAATAAAAAGTGAATATCCAATTCTAATTATTGCTTATTCAGAAATTTAATTCTTCTGAATCATTTCAATTGGTTATTGTTTAACCCCGTTATTGCTATTATGACTTGCTGAGCTAGTTAGCTCACTCTTGCAAATCTTTTTATATTTTCAACCGTTGAAAAGGAAAGTGTTGGTAACGAGGATTCCCTGTCCAGTGTGCGAGCTAGGGTTTTCGGTTAAGTTGGATCGAGCTAGCAGGAGCTTTATAATGTATATGAGTTATGCAAGATTGTAACAATGATATCATTAGCAATTGTAAGTTGAACTAGTTGGGATTTGGTACGATGTAATAAATGTTAAAGTTGTGGCTTGTTTTCATACTTTAACCTGTTGCGATCCGTGGTTGTGTAAAGAAGGGTCAATGCATATAATACTTTATATACAGGTTTAAATATGGTGTGTGTGTATTGTGGTCCCCAAACTTCTGACCCGGGTTTGGAGGGCGTTACAGTTTGGCATCAGAGCCACATGTTTTAAGTCACTGAAACAAGCCTAGATTTTCAGGAATGGATAGAGGGTTAGGATTAGGATTAGGAAATAGAAAGATAGAACATCAAGAGGTTGAGTGCGACCAAATAGTTGGTTTTAGTGCGATCCGTGATGAGATTCGAGATCCTTATATAGCGACGCGATTTCCAGATGGCGGCGATGGAAGATTCTTTTATCCCTGGATCGTCTGATCATTCAGAGCATTCAGTCGGAGGACCATCATTTGATTCACGCTGGCTCTTCTACTGGTGTTAGCTATATCACCTTATGTTGCGACGGTTGCACCTTTTTAAGCTATTATCTCATCCCCTGATGCAAAGCTACCTATTCGAGAATCCCCCCACATGTTGATTCTGGTTCTACCGGATACTCAACTGTGGGTGCATCTTTTCTGTCTACTTTACACCATATTTTATAACATTCGTTTAAAACTCGTCTTATGAAATAACAACACCTATGAGAATGGATTCAGGAGCTACATCATATGGTGAGTATACGAGGTAATAAGAAAAGTGGGAAGGAACCTAGAGAGAGAATTTAGTTATTCCAAAGGATAGCTGTTACTAGGTTATATAGAGCTACTAATGAGTATGCCAACCACGATTATCTTGTGGAGTGAGCTAGATGGATCTTCAAAGAAATTTGAGAGGATTGGAGACCGAGAGTTTTCTTGAAAATTATATGATGATGTTATGATCAAACATGATACATATAGAAGCAATGTGATATAAATCAGCCTTGTGTTATAAAATAAATATGATGATTACTGGATAGATTTGTTATACTTAGTAACCATAAGAGATGATGATGGAAATGTTACCAGTATGGAAGACTAGAAGTGAAGTTACGAATAAGATAGTATGCAACGATAACTGGAGTTTTGTTGACTAATGAAGGCAAAATGGACCCAATAAGGGATAGAAGATATATGGAAATGAATGGGCTCTTATCTAATTATTTTTCTAATCGGATTCCTTGTGATAGTGGAGAAGGATGACAACCAACTCATATAGTAATGACGACCAGGTGTATGATTTTCAAAATTTTAAACCAGTTTTTGAAAGAGATTTTCTTAACAATTTTTTGTCTAAAAGTCCTTTAAACAAAACAAGTTTTAAAAACTTGGTTGTTCAATTACTCCTTGAGTTTCTCGATTGTTATAAGATTTGGATTATTTAGAAGAATACTTGTTCTAGAAGTTAGTATGGTTCGTTTAGAAGGCCAAGTGGAACCGCTATTATAGAGAAGATTTGATTGTTCCTAGCAGAAGAATGCAAATATTGTTTGACAAATTTAATGACAGAACCAATGTACAGAGAAACTATTCATCCAATTTTGAGACTATTAGAGTTCAAAGGGTACGTCGATTTAAAAGAAGCCGAATATGATCAAAGAAGATTGAGAAATTTCCAGACTTTTCTAAAGGAAGAACGTTATTAGAAAACGATGCAATATGTTGAACAATCAATAACATAAGCGAAATTTGAAGTTATAATTGTAAATCTCGTAAGACTGCAAATAAAGTCGAATTATAAACATGGAAGCGCAACGCGAAAGATACAAGACCCAATACAAGGGAATTTATTCTTATAATCGATTAAGAAGGCATGCCAGAGAACTTTCTAAGGTTATTATATGACTCAGATTGGAATATATTGATTGAGTCAGCATTGAAGCTGTAAATAGATGAAATATGGATAACGACCAAAGTTATCATCATTTTCTATAATACCATTCGTTATTATGAATCTTGAATAAAGTATGAACCTCGTTCATAATCAGCTCTATGAGGTGATAAGAAAATTGTTGTATTCTTTTCAAAATCATTTTTCCCTCAAGTCTTATCTTCTGATTGAGACAAACAGTGTTATGGTGTGACGCTTTGTCGAAATGATAAAGAGTCTGGTGGGACGCCACCTAATCATGTGTTGTATGCCATATAGTATGAAAGACTGGCCATCTTGAGTACAATATTTTCATATAAAGTGTTTTATAAGAAGCCCGGTTTGGATAATTATCCAGTACGGGTATCAAATCAGATCATTTTCGTAGTTACTTAACGGCTAAGTAACTAATTTAACGATCCAAAACAATCCAAAATGAACCAATATTCCAAAAATATATATAGCCCTTTTATCATTTCATTTTATTCGTATAATCATAATCGGTCAGTAAAACCCTCGTAAAATACAGAGAAAACATCGAATTAATATCGCGTTCTTGAGAATCAAACGCACGGATGAAGGTGTTATCGAACTCCGATTCAAGCGTGCAATATATCAAATCGAAGCTCTCGAAAATACCTTTCTGAATCAACCATCTATTTTAGTGCAGAAATCAAGGTATTTTTCTTATTTAATTATTTTAATTCGAATTATTTATGGATTAAAATAGGAATTTTTGTTCTTGATGTTGTTTGTGTGATTTGATGCTTGAATCATGTAGATCTTTTCTTCCTGATCATTTTGGTATATTATATGATGAATTTGGAGTTCAGTAACATGTTTAATTTTTAGTTTGATTTTCGAATTTAAAAGATTAGGGTTGAATATTCTTGAATGTTCTTAATCGATTTTTGGGTATTTTTAAACCATTAAATCTGGGTTGAAATTGAAAGCACCATCATGTAGATCATTTCATTTGCAATCGAATCATGTAAAAAAATCAGATGTTGGTAGTCGCTTTAGTCTCGCTAGAATTCTTGAGCTTTCGCCGGTAAAAATGGCCTTTCGGCCGGAATCAACGAGTTTCAACTCGTCTGTAGGTTCTGGTTGCTGGATTGAATACGTGATTCGAAGTGCAACTGTCTTGGGGGGGGAGATGGGACTGTAATCCTGCAGATTGGTCAATTAATTTAAAAATTAATTGATTAAATAATTTAATTAGTTATTAATTAATTTTAATTGATTTAATAATTAGATTTAATTATTTATTTTTGATTTTAAAATTCCGAAAAATAGTTTCGAGTTTTAAAATATTATTTTAAATTATTTTCAAGACTCGATAATTATTATAAAATTATTTAAAATCAGATTCGGGTGTTCGAACCCTATTAATTAATTATAAAATGATTTGGAGACCCATTTTAACTCCGAAAAATGTTCAAAAATTCGTATTAAATACCTGAAAAATCATTTTGACCCCGAATCTTCTTTGAAAAAATATTTCGATCGAATATCATGCGTGCTATGTGCTACGTGCTATCTGATTGATGTATTATATGCATATGTGGTTATGGTTTGACTGTTTTAGTCATAACTTTGAATCCCTAAATCGAATTTGGCTGAAACGAAACGGTAGATAAAAGCTTATGACGTCTATGTGACGATTATAATAATATGAGTATGAATAATTAATAGATACTTGTGATGCCTAGCAGAGTCAGCGAGGCATAGAAAAGGAAACCAGTGATCCATAAATAGAATCGAAGCATAGAAAGAGAAGGTCAGTGATTGATAAATAGAAGCAAGGCATAGAAAGAGAAGAAAAGTGGTTGATGAGTAAAACTGTTAGATGAGTACAAGTAAAGTGGAAATCGTCGGTGATAAGGCAAGTACTTCTGAATCTTTTTCAAGATATATTGCAAATATTTTCGAACTGTTTCATAATATGTCGCTATTATTCAAAATAACTCTTGTTTTATACTGCAAGCACTTTAAACTATTTAACCTTGAACCCTGATTCTTATTGATCTTGAGCCATAAGCCTTATTCTTCATAAACCATTGATTGTTGAACTCTCAAATACGAGCCAAACACATACGATACTACTCCACAAATACATATCTACCACATACTGATTTCTGATATTAAATTGCTTGACATACCAACCCTTATTCCTTGTTTAACAAAAGACCAATCCTTGGAACCCTTGAACCCTTGGTCTTCTACTTTCTGATTCTTTCCTTGATTGAAAGCCAATCTTTTTTTGAATTCTTTGTTATACCTTCATGGTATTGTGAATCACCCTTTGCTTCAAGATAAATGTTGTTTATGATTCAGCTTATTGATTTACATTGGTTATCATTTTGAATTGTTTTAGGATTGGATGGTTTTATAAATATGGACCAGATTCGTGGTCATAGTAGGCCAATGCGTGCCTTGGATCCAGTATATAGAGCAAAGCTGGGAGCCTTGCTCGGGGTTAGTGCGTGACTGATCAGCAGCCTAACCTTGCTTTTTAAAATAAAAAGTGAATATCCAATTCTAATCATTGCTTATTCAGAAATTTGATTCTTCTGAATCATTTCAATTGGTTATTGTTTAACCCCGTTATTGCTATTATGATTTGCTGAGCTAGTTAGCTCACTCTTGCAAATCTTTTTATGTTCTCAACATTTGAAAAGGAAAGTGTTGGTAACGAGGATTCCCTGTCCAGTGTCTGAGCTAGGGTTTCCGGTTAATTTGGATCGAGTTAGTAGGAACTTTATAATATATATGAGTTATGCAAGATTGTAACAACGATATCATTAGTAATTGTAAGTTGAACTAATTGGGATTTGGTACGATGTAATAAAAGTTAAGGTTGTGGCTTGTTTTCATACTTTAACCTGTTACGATCCGTGGTTATGTAAAGAAGGGTCAATGCATATAATACTTTATATACCGGTTTAAATATGGTGTGTGTTGTGGTCCCCAAACTTCTGACCCGGGTTTGGAGGGCGTTAAAGTCTGCATCGGCTTTCGCGGGTAGTAGAATGGCTTATCTTTTATCTCTTTCAGTATTTTCCCTCGGGTACGGTTCAGGGGGTCCAATAGGCTCGTTTCTAGGCTCCCTAGCTTACCTAGTTGGTCATGGGTCGCTTTTAGATTCCATCATAGGACCTAGCCTCTGAAATATGGGAGTACTCTGGACTAATTAAGTCTGTTGGATTTTTTTGAACTTTTTGTCTTGATGGTAACCCCTTTTGGTCGGTCATCAGAGTTTTTGCTTATAGATCCTCCGTTCCGGGTCATCCTTATAGCTTGGAGCATATCTATTTTTTATGAATCTAGCTACCATGGAATAGGCAGCAGCCAGGCTCTAAAGTTCTTTGTTGATCAATTCCATAATGTATCCTTCATTATGTTCCGGGTCGAGGTTTCTCCAGAATATGCTCAGAGCCTCCCATTTGTCTAAGTTTGACATCTTGTTGATTGCCTCCTGGAAACGCCTCATGTAGGCTGAGATAGATTCGTTGTCATACTGGAAAATAGTTTCGAGATGGCACATGTAAAGCTCATGTGACTTTTTTTCTTGGAACCTCCTCAGAAAGGCTCTGCGGAATTCTTTCCAACTGTGGATGCTTCGGGAGGGGATCCTGCTAAACCACCTCTGCCCCCCTGATAGTCGGTTAAATCATTGTAGTAGTATATTCGAGCAATCTTCTCGAAGTAATTTAGATGTTCCTCTAGATCCCCCGATCCGTCAAATGAATCAAAGTTATAGTGCTTAAGTCCTCTTTATCGGGGAATGGCCTCCAAAGAATGGATGAAGGGTGTTAAAGTTTCCCCAACCTCCATTTCGGACTCCTTCTCCATCTTTCTTTGAAGTTCTTAAATCATATATTTGAGATCCATCTGCCCCTCCTCATCATCATCGGAAATTACCTCAGGGGTGGGATCTCTCTGAATTTTCTTGGTCCTGGACTTGGTCAGTAGTCTCTCATCTTCCAACTGTATTCTTTTTTGAATCTTTAGCTCAAGCTTTGCTTCTTCTTCCTTTCTTATCTGCTCTCTCATTTCTTCCAACCTTTTCTTTCGGGTTGCTTCTGTCTCTTTCGTATTATTTTATTATTTTTTCCTTTATCCTCGATTCGGGAAAAGGCAGATCTCTTGGATTGTTGAGAGTCCCCAGACTCTTTCTGATCATCTTCTTGTTCAAATTTTTACTGAGCCCGAGCTTGCTCTTCCCTGTAGAGTCGGATTGCTTCAGTCAATTCATTGCTGGTCAGGTTGGACATGTGCTCCTCGGCTACTGGAACGTTGGTATACTTATATTGGTTCAACTCAATGAGGTTCCTGGAATCCCGGGGTGTTATTACCCTTTTCATGATCGGGGTATGCGTTAACGGTTGCTCCTGGAGGGTTTCTCGGTTGGCCCCAGGGTCATGTGCCTGAGAATGGTCCTGGGTACTCGCGGAGGGTCTTCCAGTTGTACTCTATCCTAGTTGTACTCTATCCTGATCTTTCCATTATCTCAAGTGTACAAACAACAATTGACCAAGATTTGAAGCTAAAAATGTAGATTTAAGGTTACTTTTTAAAGATAGCAAAAATTTTCCAGAACAACAACAAACAAACTTTCTGGGTTTTGCTAACAAAACTGCGGAATAAGTATAATGGGGTCTAAAACATGAAGATAATACGCAAGCTAAAGCAGATCTGGGTTTTAAAACAACCAAAAGTATCTATCGAACACACCCGTATTTTTAGAATTATTATAATTATTATTTGAATATACATATGTGCTTTTATGATTTGGAAGGAATAAAATGGTGGATATTTTATTCCTATTTGACGAGTTGGTGTTATTAAATGGTAAGGTGCTAATTGTAAAGTGTTATATCGATCCTTGTTAATTTCTAAAAATATTTACTTAAATGTATTATTTTCAAAAGTTTATTTGAAAACCGATCATTTTATTGATATCGGTAAATTGAGTTCGTTTAGTAATATTAGGGATTGGATGGATATTCTGTCTGCTATGTGTTATATGTAATATTAATTGTGTGGGACTCAGTTGTGATTGAGGACTATTGTATTATTAATTACTGAGTCGTATCATTTTGTTTTTATCTTTAAAACTACTTTTATTGAAAATTTAATTTCATAAATATTTAAATTATCTTGAAAAATATTTTTATGACTTTATAATTACAATAATTATTTTTGGGATTTTATAAAATTTAGAAATCAATATTTCATCAATTATTTAGCCCTATATGATTTTCTGATTTCATTTATTTGTAAAATCCGTATTTAATTACAAAATTCTTTAAAAATTACGAAGCTCATATTTATTAAAGTTTGGAATATTCTGAAAATTTTAAAATTATTTTGGGAATTTTTTGGATTAATTTTAACCGCGCGTTGAATCGTTTAATTGCTAAAAGCAGGTATAAATTGCATTTCAAAAATTATTTTAAAATTACGAAATTTATGTTTTATAAACTTCGGGATATTTGTAATATTTTAAGACTATTTTCGTGATTTTCTGAATTTGTTTCAAGTACAGCTCGGTTCGTTAAATCGTATAATGCGGGTATAGTGCGCGAGTTAAAAATGCTTTAAAAATTATGAAAATTTTATTTTATTAGTTTTTAATTATTTCGAGAATTTTAAAACTTATTTGGTAATTTTCGGGTTAATTGTACCCGTAAGTCTGCTCGTTAAATTCTAAATTTCGGGACAAAATTAGGCTTATATGCTGATAAGTACTGCAAGTAGTGCAGTGGATAAAAAAAATAAAAAAAAAACAAAAAAAAAACGTGTAAAGCCCCAGCCCCTGCCACGTGCCGCCCCTCCCCCTTCCTTATCTCGCGTTAACAAAACAAACCCCCCCTTTCCTTTTTACCAAAACAGTTTCTCCCCCGTCTGTCTCTCCGTCTCTCTCCCTGTTTATATACTTTTAATTTTCAAAAATTCATATCTTCTCAACCGTTCGTTCAAATTTCAATTGGTATATATATAAACGATCAGCGCTTCGATACCTACACATAGGTATATATATTGCAAGGTTTTGAGAAGAAAATTTGTGGGACATATTTTCGTTATATTTCCGTTTTAATTTATTTTCGGGACATTAAAAAGGAGTATGACGGTGGTGAGTACTCCACATGGCATCTCAGCGTGTATATTTCTATGACTATTAATTTCGGATTTTTCTGGAGATATTTTCCGGACATCAGATATTCTCTTCGGGGTGACCAGAATTTATTTTGGGTAACGATTCCGAAATTCCGCCTTCGTACTTGTGTATATTATGGCATGTTAGTGTTTATATATTTATTTTATAATTTTTAGAAATTGTTGGAGAAGTCACTTTTGGTCCGAATTTTGGTTCAGGTGGCCGTGTTATTCATTTTTGGAGTGTTTATAGGCATAAATATAAATTATTGTGTTGATTGTTGTTGGTTGTGTCGATATGATATCGACTGGCAGTCCGAGAAATAGAGGAGGTGCTGTCAGATTTCCAAGAAAATATTATTTTTTTAGTTCTGAAGATTATTATTTTTATTATTATTCGAAAATAAATCCAAATTATTTAGTTAATGAATTTTAATTGATTATTTAATTAGAGTTAATTATTTCTTATGATTTAAAACTTCCGAAAAATAGTTTCGAGCTTTAATAATATTTTAAAGCCCGATAAATATTATTAAATAATTTATTCTTATTTTATTCGTAGAAAATAAATCGTTCGTCCTTTTAATACGAAATGAACGCGTACAGACTCAGAAAAATATTCCGCTTTCAATAAAAATACTTTCGAGACCCGAATTCTTTTGTTTCAAAAGGTCGCTTGTTTTACGAATCATTCTGAGTCGATTATTGATCAATAAACCATATTTTTACCCGATTTCGATTCTAAAAGTGCCAAGTCAAATGTTTTGACGAACCGAGGCGTATGTGATATGAATTATGTGATACATGGATTATGTGCTTACGTGCTATATGAATTATGTACATATGTGGGTCAAGAGTCTTATATTTGACTGCTTTCTTTATGTGCGGGCTATCGTATGGGTAGACGATAGGATTTTGACGCGCAGTTCGTCGAGTTATTATCGTTTAGGCGATTAAAGTTGTATCTTTTAATTATAGATGCGGATCATTCGAGTTGATCAGGACAAGACGTTGGATAAAGAATAAGATGGAATGGTATTGGGTAGCTGGCTTCTAGCAATCATAGGAGCAGCATATCAGTAAAGTGTTGAAAATAAAGACGGTGATGTCTTGAGACAGAATGTCAGAATAGATGCAATGTTACGAGTATGACTAACTGCCAAAGGCAAGTATTTCTATCATCACTTATTGTTCAAATGATATTTATTTTGAATCATATCATGCAAGTATTGCTTTCCCTATCTCAGTTTAGAATCGATAAATTTTTTACATATCGCTGAATTAAATGATTCTGTTTACGCAAGTACCCTCTGCTATTCTATGTTCAGAATAGTCAAGTGATTTTACTTATCCAATTATCGGATTTATAAATATTTTGGATTTTGAGAAAAGTGATTTGGTTGCGAATATTCCCTGCTTGGGGGAATAAAATTATTTCGGGTGTTGATTATTATGACCCCATTTCAATAAAAGGTTTTAAGATTGGATCATAATTGCGTAAGTGACCGGGACGGACGGTCCAGCGGAGGGCTATTTCTAAGTGCCATATGAAATATTATGACACAACTTTTGCCACAAGCAGGTATATTGCCTTTTTGTTTGAGTACTCGTGTTTTGGGGTCACGTTTCTATGAATCATGACCTTGTGCTATCACACGAGCTGATCAGCATGTGATAGTACGTCCGTCGGAGGATGATCCTAATCTAAATTATAATATTATTTTTGATATTCATAGAATAAATGATTTATCAACTGTTTCTGTTTTGGAATAATGGTGAAATGCAGTTTTGATTCAGATTCTGATTTATGCTGATACTTACGTTGTTGTTAAATATCAAAGGTGGCATTAGTATAGATGATTGATGTTGACTTCAGTATGGGTGTTGTGCGCATCAAAGTTCGTATTGATATCTAATTTGATATGACAGCAAAATAAGTATTAATTTCAAGAGTTCGGTTTTGAGTAAAGTTTATGATTCAATCCATAATCATTGTTTCATGTTATTGTTGTTTACGATATTTTCGTAAACACTGTTTTACGAGTTTTATTCTCGTCAAGATTTAAAGTATTGCTGAAGCATTTCGCTCAAAAATATCAAAATGGTTTTGAATATAATTAAGGAATCAAATCTGGGATTCCTCCACTAATAATTTTATGATTCAGCAATTATGATTTTAAATGTTCTGCGCTGACGCAGATGTCGGTTTTATATCAAAACGACCCTATATATATTACAATGAACTTGCTGAGCATTTCTTCTGCTCATACTTGCATGTTTTCAAATTTAACCTCCAGTGAGGATTAGCTTGCGCTGTTTAGCTGCGTAAATCGAGGAAGCAAAGAGGAAGCTTTTGGAAGTTGATTGATCCAGGGTTTGCGAATTAGTGTAAGTTCTTTTGTTTAAAGTTGTTTATATTATATCATATTATAGTTGTATATTTTATTTGGGCCTAGTATACTTCATTTCGAAGTTATACTAGTGGGTTTAGTTTTGAGTTGGTATTTGTTGAAAAGAGTTTTAAAAGTAAAAGAAAGAGAAAAATTATTTGTGGAATTTGGAATTCTTGTTTCCAGAACTGTAACCTTAAAAGATCTTGGATTAGTTTGGGGTCATTTATGATAAATATCTTCCGCTTGCATTTATTTATTGATTAAACAGGTTAATTTGGATTGAAGTTTTATAGTGACAACCCAATCCTCTAACCCCGGATTTGGGGGCGTTACAGGTTGGTATCAGAGCAATGTGGCTTAAAAATAAAGGAAACTGGGCTCACACAAATGTCGCCTAAAATGACAAGCACACACAAACATGGCTTAAATAATAGCATTCATAGTTATGAGAGAGCTAGGTTGCTTTGTGTTCTTACATGCTAAAGAAATGGACTCTTTTAAGAGTTTGCCGATGAAGGTGAATGCAGGAGCACCGTGACCCAAGAATGGAGAGCCCCTCATTATAGCACCAAATGATAACTCCGGTGTGCAGGGCTGCTCCTTCCGATGCCGCGCCTGGACCCTCATAGCGGTGGTGGTTTAGCTGCTATGGGGTGTCTGCAAAACAACACTGGAGGGGGGTTTGAGCCCCGCAGCGCCTCCGGTGTGAGAGTAAGAACTCGTTTTGGGAAATACGAAGATAGATGGATAGGAACGGAAGGTGGTTGTGTGTGTATATTTGTGTGTAAGAGAGCGTAACCCTTAAACCCTTTCGCCTTGGAGTATTTATAGTCCAAAGGTAGGGTTTATGGGTTGATGCTTTTAGATCAGGGCCGTTCGTTGTTGGAGGCGGAGGACGCCTGACTCAGATGGATTTCATACACATGTCCAGGTAAGGACCACTTTTAGGATGCACCAAAGGTGTGATGACGCATGTCATGCTTGTCTCAGTTGTTGGTTGTTGATAGCTGTCCTTGTCACGTGAGCACGTGCCCTTTCTAGGGGGCTATGAGGTATGCTTATTTTTGTGGAACCCCCTTCGAGCCCATCTCTACTGAAGGCTGGGTTGGACTCTAACTGAGAGGTGATCCTGCTCCTGAGTAGGGTCTGGCCCGGCTATCAACCTGAGCCTGGCTTTCTTCATTTGCTTGTTCCGGGTCTGAGGAGTCTTGGCTCTCCAACTGAGCTTGTGTCACCCTAGAGTTGGGTTAGGTACTAGCCGGGGTGCTCTTACCCTATCAATATACACACACGCTGTAAACTAATAGATTAATTTTTAAGTTATATATAATTATATATTTATATAATTTGAATATCATATATATCTTTAGTTTCAGATTCGGATATGAATACAGATAATATCAGCTTTATTTCATATACGGATTATATCCGTTTTTTCTTGGATACAGATCTCAATTTTTCAGACGATTATCGAATTTTTCGAAATTTTTTGACAACCACAAAACAGCAAGAGTAGCAATTTCTCTTTTCGCAAGCCAATATAGCATGTTTGCTTTCCTGTAAATAAAAAAAAACTAGTGATAATAGAAATTATTGAAACTATAGAAATTATTATACTTCCTAATTTCTACATCAAGGCAACTCTGACCAACAAAATTAATACAAGTGTATTTAAAAGCTAAAGTTCTTTCACAATACTTGGAAAAATTCTTATTACTTATCACAATAATAATTACTAAGATCTAAATATTTTTCTACAGAAAAATCTTAAAACATATATTTATCCAAATTTTGCTACTGTGGCCCATCGACATTTTGGTAATTAGCAGGGTGTTCAATAATTTTAGCCCAAAAAGAATTTGTATTATGAGTGAATTGTACAAGTACATGTAAAGATCTTGTATTGACTGCATTGAAACCAGAATGAAATAATAATCGAGAATCATAAGTCCCTTTTGTGTTACAACATGATAGTAGGAGTTGAGGAGCATCCATGCAGTACACACCTTTGTGGTCTGCAACTCTTTCCTCCACCCTCTAAGTAGAGTATCCATAAATTTATGTTTGTGTAGGAGATTAGATGATAAATGAACCAATTTCTGGAAAAATAAACATAAAGAATGGTAGTTACTAAATAACTACTAGAATTTAGCACAATGTGAAGGAAGGCCTGTATCATGATCAACATGGACTATTTCTGTGGCATTGCACCCGATGACATCTTGTCTCAGTTTTGCCCCTGCAGCCTTTAGTCCCTTGAGCGAAACTGCTTGGTTGAACAGATTTAGTGATGGCAGCTTCGAAGCTGGCGGCATCTTACCATTTGGCAAAAAGTTTCTGAAGTCTTCTTTTAGCAATGGCACCTCAAAATCGCTCTTGTCATGCTTAACTACATTGTCTTTTGCACTAATATGTGCTCCCGGCTCCATATGGTTGGTTGAAAAACTTGCTTGGTTTGGAAAGTTTGGATATAGAGTTACGTACCCTCTCAAGTACATCATGTCAATCAGAAACTTTTTCCATGAAGCTTGCCAACCATTTGTTCTTGACTTGGGAATTTGTACTGGATTTTGCTTGGCGTCCTCCGTAAATCTCATGTTCATGTACACATAGAATTCTCTCCATTGTTTTGGAAAGAAAACTGCACCCCAACTGCAAGGTAATTGGTGGAGATATGGTGTGTTTGGATGGATGTTCTTAAAGAACTCAGTTCCGTTCCATTTGGGCCTTTCTTTAACCACTTCAACCAAACGAGGAGTGTAAAGAGAGATGGATGAGAGCTCTGGAAGAGATATTTGAGGGTCATAATGGTAGGCTAGAAGTGCATACTTGATCCATAAGTAATAATATGGAGAGACTTCGATATCATCTTCAAGTAGGAGACCATAGTCATCGTCTGAAGAGGGGTACCAGCTCTCACTTACTGCTCGGATTAGCCCTCCTTTGATGATTCTTCTTCTTATAGTTTTCGGACCATGTGTCCAATTAAAAGATTTCACATGTTTTAAAGTTGCCTCATCTACTTTGCTGTCCATGTTGAAGCTAATTGGGACCTCATCACCGAGATAGTAAGCATTGCTTAGTGAATTGAGTAGCCTTGTTAGTGATTGAACACGATTCTGTGTAATTATATTTACAGAGATCCTCATACGGTTCCAATCTGCACAACAAAGACAAATCAATTTATTATTAGATTTCAATAAAATTCATTACATAATGCAGATTATTGTGCTTATCAGACAGTGTAAGTCAAATTTCAGGTACATAAACAATTAAACTGAACACTTACTCCAGTCTTATAAGTCTCTGAAGTTGTTAGTATATTTCCGAAAATAATATATGGACAAAATGCTTGAGGGATGTGAGAAACATAATCTTACTTGGTAAAGCTGTAGCGCGCAAATCAGCCATCCAAAGGACCTTAGACACCGAGGACCTCGGTAACAAAATCAAAACAGAACCGTTTGTATTAGTCTCTGTTGCCATCTTTAATGCTTTCATAACATTAGGATCAATATCATTGACCGTGATCAAGACACTTGGGTTGTGCATTTTGATCAACCCTTTCATGCTAGCATAGACTGCTTGTACCACAGGCACCTCTGAGTTTGATATTCCGGAAATAGCCCCAACTTGTAAATCAAAAATCTTGAATCTTCTTTCTCTGCATACGACTTGTGGCCAGTTCAGAGCAGATGCAGCTTGTGTACAAGGACAGAAATTTCCTCCGGAAACAGCTATATATGCTTTTTTGGCAACAGTGCTTCTGAACTTTTCAAGTAGTGGCGCAAGAACTTTTACTTCCTCAACAGTGTGTGCATAAAAAAGTGCATCAATCTTTTGAGGGTACATCGCAGCCCATTGTGTTATGTACCCTGTGGAGAGGGCTTTCCACCATTGATCATCCCTGACCTGCACAATGTCTTTGAAAATAACAGTGGTTTCGGATACATAAGCAAGTCTATGTTCACTGTCACCCCAAGTCTCCTTATCCTTCGAATTCACCGGTAAGACAAATGACCCTGCATTTCTGTACTTCTGAAGCTGGTAACTGCAACATTTAATAGTTAAACTTACCTTAATCAGTACACAGAACCATGTTAAGAGTAGATTATTAACTGAAGAATACTTTAAAATGCCTTGGCTGGTACATGACAGAATACATTGGCTGATCGATCACAATATTAATATTTAAAGTTAAAGAAGATTTTTCTATCCAAAGGTCTCTCAAGAATTAATAATAATTCAACTCAACTTGTATATATACATGCTGGCATGTTCACTCATATGCAAACGGATCTATACCATTGGATATATTGGATTGTTAGAATTATATTTTTATTCTATAATATACCTTAAACTTATTAATTATTTGTAAACAGAATAGTGACCAGTTCAAAAGATTGGGATCTATCCCAGAAGGTCTAGTGCAATCTTGTTTCTGGCTGCATCATTCAGATTTCATTAAATGAACCTTCTAAAACTCTCAAGTACAAAAATAATCATGATACTATTGGTAAATGATATCTTGGATTAAAAAATCAACAACTTATAAACTAACTAATAGTGTTAAAACTAAAGTGTAAGAAGCTGAAGTGCCCATTGACATACCTTAGGTGAAGATCTTCACCAGTCATGAATGTCATAGGTTTCTCGATAAATAGGGTCTTGATGAGGTCCGCTGACAAGAACCAAGAGCTAGAAAGAAAATCAACCTGCACAATCTTATCAACTGTAATATCATATGCTGGATCAGGCAAATAAAGGCCTGCCTCTTTTGATCTAAATTTCCGGTAACTTGGAAAGGTGAAGTCCTTTTGCCTAAATGGCAATATCCTTCCGATGCTTCCCAAAACTGAATTCTTATACTTGTCGGTCCCTGCAACATGTGACAATATCTGCAACATTTTCCTACCCGGAATCATGTCATCATCAAGAATATACACAAGATCTCCTTGTGTTTGCAGAGCCATTTGAAATCTTCCATAATACTTAAAATCATAGCTTGAACTAATAAAGCTAATTCTTGAGTCATTGTAGCTCTCCACTATTCTTCGCAAGGATACTTCATTAGGACTTGCAAATGAAAGTACCCAAACATGGTGAAATGGAAGTGTTTGATGAAGCAAAGATTCAAGCTGCGCACACAGAGTTTTCCTCTTGAAATGGTTCAAAATGACAGTTACTTTTGGAATGTTTGGAGCTTTCAAATCATACCTAGATTTCATTGCCATTAGCTCAGCTAATGTCTCTGTGCCATGAGCCTTGCTTTGATAATTGAGTAGTTGTTGGTAAAGTCCCGTTTTCAATTGAATCATCAAAGCATCATTGGACTTCTTCTGCACAAAATCAATCTTCTCATTCTCACAAACTTCAGCAGGAGTGACTGGTGCTAATATTTCTGACTGGATCAAAGAACTAGACGACTCTTGATATCGACTCACAACATATGGCTGTACTATGAAATGATTTTTCCATTTTTGAGTGAACCTGGTAGCCCAGGTAAAATCAGGCTTAGTCCCTAAATCAATAGAAGGGCTCATGTAATACACAAGGAAAGTTGCATAAACTGCAAATGCAAATTGAAAGCATGTTAGTAGCGTGACAAGCCTAGCAGAGCTAATCTTTTGTGGTCGTACTTTGGCCTTTCCGCCAACATAATCATTAAGCATTCCTTCCAAGTACTCCCCGCTTTTGTTATTGGGATTTCTCGCAAAAAATCCCATCTACAAAATCAAATTTCTACCTATGTATCAAAAAAGAGAGAGACTCTGTAACATGTACAAAATGGCACAGTTGAAAAAGTTGTATGTTTGAGTTATGCAAGCAAAGTTGAAGGTGGTAAATTCGGGTTAAAGGTGGTGTGGTGTGGAGAGGAGAGAAATGACAAGTTCTGGGTTTGTGTTGCAGCTTGAAGAACAAGAGATATGTATATATAGCATATAGTAGGGTAGTATTTGACTAGCTAGAATATGAATGAATGAATGAATGAATGAATGAAAAAAGAAAATAAATAAAGTCAAAATGAAGTTAGGCATCAGAAAATGCGGGAATGGGTCACATGGGATTAACTACACAAGATTATATTATAAAAAATTGTTTAATGTAATGGAGGAACGCGTTACTTGTCATACAAATCCCACTCAAAAATTTGTAAATGAAAAGCCACTTTTATAGCCTTAATAAAAGGCTGCCCTTGCGTTTTAGTCACTTGCTTTGTTTCTTGCAACTACAATCTTAGGATCCCCCCCTTCTTGCCAAAGGCAGCTGTAGTTTTTTTTTAAAGTCAAGAGCATCTACCTATAGTTCTTCATGGTAAAAAATTTTATATTCAATCTTATTCATACTGTCCAGAACAAGAAAACAACTTCGACATTGTTAGTATATTTTTACTCCAATACAGAAACATAAGAAGAGCAAACGTACCCAACGAAGAGTTGATCAGTGTTCTGTTGTCCTTCATTAACAATTGGACTCCTACAATTGATTCCTCGATTAAGAAGAGTTCAACTCCTAAAATTAGTGTGTGTAGTTAAATCATAAGTAAAAAAGGAACAAAAGTAAACAAACATCAATCTACAAGAACACCTGGTATTTGTTAAATTAGAATAGATACTTATAATAGTCAAAGGGGTGCCAATTTTTTCACGTATTCAAAAAAAATTATTTTTAATGTTCTCTCCCTTTCATATTAATTTTGTAACTCTTTTTTCACAAAACACCCCTATATGCCAATTTCATAAATTTAACAAAATAAATGTGAAATATAATTATATTAGGGATATAATTATTTATTCATTATTGGAACCATAAAGTGACCATAAATGCCAACTTTTGGCACCCCATACCACCTCACTTGTTACCCCAATAATATCTTAACACTTAATATAGTGCTAAGAACATTATCAAGCCAAGTCATGACATTTGGTGTTGACACCCCTCTTGACAACCATAATTGAAGTTGCTCTTAAGTATCTCCAATAAAGGCACCCATGGTGCCAAACAGAGCGTGTGTGAGATTTCATATGCCCCGTACAAAATTAAAAAAATGTGCCCAAGTCCTAATAATAAAAATTAAGTGTAAATACATACAACAATAAAAATTTGTTAAAAATTATATTTTTAATATAATTAGAATTAATTTAAAATTTAAAAAATATTAAAAGTACATAACAGTAGGATAAATAATTATAAACAAGAAAATGACCATATAAAACCTAATTCACATGCAAACTTATTTAAATCTATATATAAATATTAATTAATTAAAATTTTATTGAATATATGTAAATAATACTATAATATAAAATAAACTAATTACCTAAAAAGTAATATAATATACAGATTAATTAAGAAAAACTACTATTTCTCTTGTACTTTATTATCAAGGCTAGTAGTCGATAGTATTTATCAAAAGAAAATAACATTCTTATTCCCCTAGTAACTTTTTCCTATTTTTTTTTGTAACTTATTTAATATTTAGGATGAAAATATATTTTTTAATTTTGCTCAAGGTAAAAATTTATAATTATTTAATATTTACTATTTTCTTATCTTTTTTCTACTTGTATATTGTTTTTATTAGAAAAGAAAGTTATGCATTATTTTTATTTTTTCAATATATATATATATATATATACTTGGATCTAAAAACGTGCCCTAAAAAATATGCCCCTGAAATTTCACGCCATGTTCCGTTGAACACTTGGAACACCCTCGGGCACTGGTGCCAAATATATTCAACTCATCATAAATAATATTTATTTATTTCTTCATTTATATCATATTTAGCACCCTTCAACTTTAATAATTGACATTTATATCATATTTAGAACTCTTCGACTTAATAGTTGACACATCATATGAGGTACTTAGATGGTCCCCAAATAAATAATATAAAAAGTTATATGTAATATAATAAGTATAAAAAATTTATACTTATCATGTAAGTATTGGGATTTTTTTCATTTAAATAAGGTGTCAACAGAATGTCAAAAATTATCAACATTTCTCGACAACCTTGTAACTCCAATAGAAAAAATACTCAAGAATATAATGTCACATGATACTTGACACCACTCTTCATACTTCTCCGGTTGCTGGATGTGGATGTGATTATATATTTATATATATATATATATACATATATATACAGGGGAATGATCAAATACAAACATATATATATAATTATAGAATAACATTAATTAAAAATAAAGAACACTACAAATTACATAACATTAATTAAAAATAAAGAACACCGGTAAAGAACAAATCTTATAAAAATAATAATTAAAGAACATAAAAATAATTATAGAATACAAAATTACTAGATGCAAAAAAATAAAGAACACTATAATGTAAAATACTTAAAAAAACACAACACACTTGTTAAAGAATACCGAACAAGATGTCAAAATTGCAGAACATAAGAGTAGTTAAGAACAATGAATTGTTGAACACAAAGTAGTTAAGAACAATAAACTATAAAACATTATCGTGTTAAAGTCGATGAACGTGTTATATACGTGGACCTATGAGAAATAGTTACTTAGTTACCTTAATAAAATAGTTACCCACTGAATCTGACCCTATATATATATATATGTATATATATATATATATGGTGGCAATCCATGTAACACTCTGTTACATAGAGCTCCGTAAAGAACCATTATATAAAAAAATATAAATACATAATTTATTTCATTTTTCATCATATATAGTTACAAAAATTAAATACCAAATTAAAAAACGAAGTTACACAATTTTTTTATTTAAAAAATTGTTGAAATTTGATGAAATAGTTTAAAGTGGTTCTATAGTAGAATCACAATAAACTCACCCTTATCCAAAATTATTTCACATTACAATCAATTTGTTTTTCAAATATCAATTATTAAATATTTTATTATATTTAAATATAATTATTATTCTACATTAGCAAAAAATTTGATGATATTTTATAATAAAATCAAGGTTTTCTTCTGTTCTCTCTTGAACAAAGGTATATATATATACAAAAAGTTGGCACACACTCTTGTACTTTGGCAGCTAAAAGTAATACGTACATAATAAATAAATATAAAAAACTAATGTTTATTGATTATTGCATAAGAGCATCTCTAATATCCTCTTAACTTCGCACTTAACTTGGAATCTCCAATAGCCTCTTAACTTCCCTCTTAACTTGGAATTGAGGAGTATGATGACTTTTGGTAGATATATTTGATAATGTCATGACTAATATGATTTGTATTTAGTTTTCAGATCTTACTTAACAGGACAAATCAGTACTTAACTGGAAATCAGTACTTATACTGAAGTCAGAACTTAAGTTGTCAAAACTTAAGTTATCAGGAGATATTTATCAGGAGATAATATCATGACTTAAGGAGACTTTTAGATAAGGAAGGCGGTTGATTGAAATGAAAGAAGATCAAGATGAACGCAAGAAGAGATATGCATGAAGAAGGAATTCTATGAAGAATAGAATACTTGGAAGAAAAGATAACTAGTTGATATATTTTAGGAAGCAGAATTATATTCCATATTAATTAGAATTTATCTTGTAACTGTGTAGTATATAAACACAGACATAGGGTTTACACTATATGTGTTATCATAATCGAAGTTATTATTCATTGTAACCCTAGCAGCTCTCGTGATAAATTGTTCATCACTGAGAGAGGACAGTTCCATATTGTAACAGAGTTTATTGTGTTAAATAAAATCTGTTTTCTGTGTTCTTATATTCGATTTGATTGTGATAAACACTGTATTCAACCCCCTTCTACAGTGTGTGAGACCTAACAAGTGGTATCAGAGCAGATCTGTTAACACACAAACAGTTTAAGATCAAAAAACAATCATGTCTGAAGAAGAACAAACTCCAACCAAGCCCACCAAAACTGAAGAACCTCCAAAGACTCAAATCTATAATCGATATGAGACTATTAGAGTTCCCATACTGAAACCATCTGAATATCACATATGGAAGGTGAGGATGTCTATGTTTCTGGAAGCTTCAGATCTAGAATACCTTGACGGAATCAATGAAGGACCACACAAGCCAACCAAACTATCTGTTGTAGTTGCAGGTGAACCAGCAAAGTCTGTTCCAAAGGAGAAGAGTGATTACACTGCTGAAGATATCTCATCGATTGCTAAGGATGCTAAGGTACGACACTTGCTGCATAGTGTCATTGATAATGTCATGTCAAATAGGGTAATTAACTGCAAGACTGCAAAGGAGATATGGGATACCTTGGAGACAAGATGCCAGGGAACTGATTCAATTAAGAAGAACAGGAAGACTATACTCACTCAAGAGTATGAGCACTTTGACTCAAAATCTGATGAGTCATTGACTGGTTTATATGACAGATTTGTCAAACTCTTGAATGATTTGTCACTAGTTGACAAGGAATATGATCTTGAAGATTCAAATCTTAAAATCCTGTTACCTCTTCCTGAAAGTTGGGATTTGAAGGCCACCACTATAAGAGACAACTATAATCTTGAAGAATCAACTCTTGATGAAATTTATGGGATGCTCAAGACTCATGAACTTGAGATGGAACAAAGAAGCAAGAGGAATGGAAGAAAGTCAAGGACAGTTGCTCTAAAGGCTGAGGAGGAATCTCCCAAAGCAGCTGCCTCAAGAAAAGGCAAAGGAAAAGCTCTCATCACAAAGTCTGATACTGAGTCATCAAGTTCTGATAATGATGATGACTCAGAAACTGAAAGCTTACCTGAGATGGATGCTGATGAAGAGATGATGAAGCTGTGTGCTCTTATGGTGAAAGGAATCACAAGGATTGCATACAGGAAATTCAGAAAGGGAAAGAAATTTTCCAGGAAAGGTGCAAGTTCTGATAAGAAAGGTTTCAGAAAATCTGAAGGCAAAGGAGGAAAGTCTGACAGAGGAGATTACTCAAATGTCAAGTGCTACAACTGTGGTGAGAAATGCCACATATCTCCTGATTGCAAGAAAGTGAAGAGTGACAAAGGCAAGGCTCTTGTCACAAAGAAGAAAAGCTGGACATACACTTCAGATTCTGAAAGTGAGGTGAACTATGCCTTGATGGCAAATGCTGATAGCAGTTCTGATAATGCTGAGTTAATGGTACCTCAAACTACTTATGCCTTTTATACTGATGATATTACTGAGTTGAGAAGATATCTTAAAACCATGTTCATTAGTTATAGAGATCAAAATTTAACATGTGAAAGTTTAACTTCTAAAAATCTTGCTTATAAAAAGAGGAATGATTATTTAGAAAAAGAGTTAATCATGTTCCATTAAACTCAGAAAGATAGAGATGATGCCTTTTATGTTAGGGATGAAGTACTTAAAATAAATGAATCTCTAAAAACTGAGTTAGAAAAGGAAAGAGAGATTATCAGGACTTGAACTAACTCTGGCAGAACAACTCAGAATTTGTTAAGTAGTGGAAACTGGAAAGAAGGCTTAGGTTATGGAGATGATAAGAATGATAAGGGAACTGTAGAAATTGAGCCTATAGTTGTTAAACAAAAGCCAAAGGTAAATCCTGTTAAGTTTGTAGCTGTAAAGTCTGATATTGATAAATCAAAAGTTAAAGAGAAATTAACTTCTGACATACCAAAACAGGATAAGCTAACTGAAGTTAACATAGGCTTAATGACAAAGAAGCAGCTTAAGCATAAGCTGAAAGATGTTAAGAATGTAAACAAGGTAAAGCTCCCTAGGAAAAATAGGAATGGAAAGGAAGGTTTGAATAAAAATAATAATTATAAGCCTGTTCCTAATGCTCCTAGAAAGAAATGTCATAACTGTGGAAATTCTAACCATCTGGCTTCTTTTTGTGGGAAAAATAAGAACATAAACTCCTAACCTTCAAAGTCAGGAGTTAAGAGTCAGTCTGTTAGATATAGGCCACAAAATCCTTGTTTTTATTGTGGTAGTTTATGGAATTCCATTTATACTTGTAAGGAATATTATAGTTTGTACTATGATTATTATCAAATAAAACCTTCTTTAAAGAAAGTGAGTATTATTCCTTCTAGTGTAAGTTCTGATGCAAAGTCTGATAGTGTAAATGCTGATAAGAAGAATATTAACATAGACTTTGATACTAAATCCGCTGCAAATGTTAACAAACTTAATAAGGCCAAAGGATCCAAGCAAGTCTGGGTCCTTAAAACTAATCATTAGTGGTCTTTGTGATAGCAGTCCAACAGTAAAAACATCCTAGTTCTGGACAGTGGATGTTCAGGATATATGACTGGAAATAAAGCCATGCTATTAGACTTTGTGGAGAAAGCTGGCCCAAGTGTTTCTTATGGAGATGGCAACATGGGAAAAACTTTGGGATATGGCAATATCAATCTGGGGAATGTCATCATTGAAAAAGTAGCTCTAGTCTCAGGACTTAAACACAATTTGCTGAGTGTTAGTCAAATTTGTGATAGAGGTTATCATGTGAATTTCTTTGAAGAACACTGTGAAGTTGTAAGCAAATCTACAGGCAAAGTTGTTCTGAAAGGATACAGGAATGATAACATTTATAAAGCCAAGCTTTCAACAAGTACTGATGGTTCTGTAATCTGTCTGTTAAGTAGAGCATCAATTGAAGAAAGCTGGAATTGGCACAAGAAACTCTCTCATTTAAATTTCAACAATATAAATGAACTAGTCAAGAAAGATCTTGTGAGAGGTTTGCCAAAATCAGTATTTGCTCCTGATGGCCTTTGTGATTCCTGTCAAAAGGCAAAACAAAGAAAATCTTCATTCAAGAGCAAGACTGAATCTTCAATTCTTGAGCCTTATTACCAACTACATGTTGATCTATTTGGTCCAGTGAATGTCATGTCTATTGTAAAGAAGAAATATGCTATGGTCATAGTGGATGAGTTCACCAGATACACATGGGTGTATTTCTTGCACACAAAAAGTGAAACTGCATCTATCTTGATTGATCATGTCAAACAACTGAATAAAGTGGTTAAAGACTCTGTGAAAATCATAAGAAGTGATAAGGGCACTGAGTTCAAGAATTTGATTATGGAAGAGTTCTGTAAAGACCAAGGAATCAAGCAGGAATTCTCTGCTCCTGGAACTCCACAGCAAAATGGAGTTGTTAAAAGAAAGAATAAAACTCTCATTAAAGCTGCACGAACTATGCTTGATGAGACAAAGTTACCAACCTATTTTTGGGCTGAAGCTGTGCAGACTGCTTGTTTTACTCAAAATGTAACACTCATTAACAAGCATGGAAAGACACCATATGAGATGGTGAAGAAAAAGAAGCCAAATCTGAAGTATTTTCATGTATTTGGATGCAAGTGTTTTATTCTTAAGACTCATCCTGAATAGCTATCCAAATTGATCTAAAAGTTGATGAAGGAATTTTTGTTGGATATCCACTTTCCACAAAAGCCTTCAGAGCCTACAATTTACGAACAAGGGTTGTCATGGAATCTATCAACGTCTCTTTTGATGATAAGAAGATTACAGGACTTGAAGATTTCAATGATCATGATCAGCTCAGATTTGAGAATGAAGTTTTAAATTCTGATACTGTAAATCCTGACAGTCTAAATCCTGATACTGCAAACTCTAATGGATTAAACTCTGATGTTATTGAAACTGTGGTGACTACGCCAAAGGAAAATGCACCTGTGCAGGGGGAGCATACTGAAGATACAACCACATCTCAAGAAGCATCAGAACCTACAACTGGCTCTTCAAGTTCTGATGGGGCAAGTTCTGATAATTCTGGGAACTCCAATTTTGAAGGATCTAACTCAAAGAGCATAATTTCAGGGGGAGCATCAGAAAAGGTTGATGAAGACAGCATGGATCATGGGGGAGCATCCAGTTCTAGAGAAAACCTTCCATCTGCAAGGAAGTGGACTAAATCACATACACCTGACTTAATTATTGGAAATCCTGATGCAGGTGTCAGAACTATAACAACTACATCAAATGAATGTCTCTATTACTCTTTTCTTTCTTAGACTAAACCAAAGAAAGTGGAAGAAGCTCTTCAAGATGTTGATTGGGTGCAATCAATGCATAAGAGTTAAATGAATTTGAAAGAAATAAAGTCTGGACCCTAGTACAAAGACCAAAGAACAGATCTGTTGTTGGTACAAAGTGGATGTTCAGAAACAAAACTGATAGTGATGGAATAATTACAAGGAATAAAGCAAGGCTGGTTGCAAAAGGATATTCTCAACATGAGGGAATTGCTTATGATGAAACATTTGCACCAGTTGCTAGATTGGAAGCCATAAGGATAGTTTTGGCTTATGTTTTTCACAAAAAGTTTACAGTCTTTCAAATGGATGTAAAAAAACATTTTCTTAATGGAGAATTGGAAGAAGAAGTATATGTTGAACAACCTCCAGGTTTTGTAGATTCAAAATTTCCTAATCATGTCTACAGACTTGACAAAGCACTTTATGGCCTTAAGCAAGCTCTAAGAGCATGGTATGAGACATTAGCTCAGTTTATTCTAGAAAGTGGATTTAACAGAGGGACTATTGACAAAACACTGTTTTATCTCAACCATTGAAAGGACTTACTTTTGGTGCAGATATATGTTGATGATATCATTTTTGGTTCTAGAAATGACAGACTTTGTAAAAGGTTTGTCAAGCTAATGCAGTCAAGATATCAAATGAGTATGATGGGAGAACTTAGCTATTTTCTAGGCCTTCAAGTCAAGCAGAATGCAGAAGGAAATTTTATTTATCAATCTAAGTACACCAGAAATTTGTTGAAGAAAATCGGAATGCAAGATTGTTCAAGTGCATCCACTCCTATGGCCACTGCAACAAAATTGGATAAAGATACTAGTACATCAGTAGATATTACTGATTACAGTGGTATGATTGGCTCACTACTCTATCTAACTGTAAGTAGACCTGATATCATGTATACTACCTGTCTTTGTGCAAGATTTCAAGCAAATCCAAGAGAACCTCACTTAACAGCTGTGAAAAGAATTTTCAAATACCTTAAGGGTACAGCTGATCTGGGATTGTGGTATCCTAGAGAATCAGACTTTAAGCTAATGGTTACTCAGATACAGATTTTGCAGGATGCAAAATTGACAGAAAAAGCACAAGTGGAAGCTGCCAATTTCTTGGAGGCAGATTAGTTTCTTGGTTTAGCAAGAAACAGAAGTCAATTTCCATATCAACTGCAGAAGCAGAGTACATTGCTGCAGGAAGCTGTTGTGCACAGATTCTTTGGATGAAGAATCAATTACTGGATTATGGGTTAACATATTCTAAAATCCCTATTTACTGTGATAATCAAAGTGTATTGCTATGACAGGTAATCCAGTTCAACACTCAATGACAAAGCACATCAACATTAGGTACCACTTTATAAGGGAAATGTGGATGAAGGTACAGTGAAATTGCATTTTGTTCCAACAGATCAACAACTAGCAGATATCTTCACAAAACCACTATGTGAAGCAACCTTTACAAGATTGGTAAATGAACTTGGAATGGTTTCAGGTTCTTTTTCTAAATCTGCTTAGTTTATATTCTGATACATCAGACTTTATGATCAGTATTTACATATATTACTATCTTTGTGAATTATGTGCCTAAATTGAAAATTTGCTTAAATGCTGATTACTGTCTGATGTGAATTTCTAAACTCTGATAGTGATATGAATGTTTTTGTGACTATTCAATCCAATAAGGATAATTGTGCTAGATGTTGAACTAGTAGTCTTTAATATACTAAAGATCCCATGTTTGAAGTAATTGTTTATGTGGAAATCTCTTAACACAAGCAAATTTTGATATTGAGCTTAGTTGAAATTTACTTTGTGTATCTTATTACTAAGTCAAAAACTAGAATAGTGCTTCTTATTTATCAAGTTCTGATGTTAGTAAATCTGATGGATGTACTAAGTGCTGATAAGCCTCACTTATCAATAGAAAAGAAAAGAAATAAAAATCAGGTATTCTTTTGAGATCTAGAGTAAACAATGTGGAAGGGAAGACCCAAGTGCATTGCTGGTATTAAGTAATATGCATTAGAAAAGCAAAATAAAATTTTATTGGTGACTTTTCACATTCTCTGATTTCTGGAGAAATACTCTGATAATAGCATAAATTCTGATAAGCAGTTGTGACTCACTTACACTGAGAAGCCACTGTAAAAAGGAATTTCAAAAGATGCATAAAATGAGCACAAAACAGTTGATGTGGACTCTTGCATGAACTCATTCTATAGTAGACTTCAGAATAATGACAGATTTTAAGAAAAGTTCTTAGTTATGCCTTATTTCTAAGATGTACTGAAGTGAATCAGACTTTACTCTTTGTATGATATTTAGCTTAATGCACACACATACACTCCATATGAATGATGAAAATTACTGTGGTGATAAATGTTATTTTGGAAGAACTGTTTAAGTGTTAGTTGCATAAATTCCGAGGACAAGTTCTGATGGAAGTTCTGATGTACCCATATCAGTATTTGTATGAAGAATTACAGGAATAAACATTCACTTTTCGAGTTAAGAAGCCATATTCTGATGTCTTTTAAATTCTGATAATAATCAAGTTCTGATGCTGACGTGGCAGTATTTATTTACTTGGTTTATTTTTTATCATTACCTCAACGGTCACATTTTTTTTAGAATATTGGTTTATGTGAGATAAAGCAGTAATAATCATTTGTTTAGTGGGAACAGTTTTTTTTTAAAACTGAACGTGCAAAGTCATAATTGCTTATTTACCGTGCCCATTAACTTTTGCTCAACTGCTGCATGTTTGACAGGTGTAAAGGTCTGTTCCACTCCTCATTAACTGCTGTAACGTGGGTTGTCTAAGTAAAAGAGATAAAAGATTTTCAAATCTTTTATTCATATTTTTATTCTATTTCACTCTCTCTCTTTTCTTATTCTCTCACATTTTCTGACGATTCACTCTACAGACATTTCAACAAACACCTTTCAGGCAAACAATTTTCTCACTAATTTCTGATGGCACCCAAGGATTTAATTGTTGATGGAGCCAAGTTTGTACCAAATAACTATGTTGCAATCTTGAACAAGGCTGAAGCTCCATCAGATTTGCACTTTGTGCAAGATTTCTTAGCAAATAGTGAGATTGGGTATGCTTTGACCCAACCTCAAACCATTTCAAGCCGACAAGTACTGACGTTTTGGCGGACTGGGATTTTTGATAATGGTGGTGCTACTGGTACTCCAAGCATTGTATTTGAAGTAAATGATGTTGAACATGTAGTTACTCCTGGGGCAGTTCGCAAAGCTCTCCACTTACCAGAAGGCTGTACATTCTCAACAGTGGAGGACCCTGTTCTACAGCAGCTTATGGCCAGTTTAGGTTATGAGAAAAGTTTGGGAAATCTTGGGCAACTGAAAAGAGCAAATATCAGGAAAGAATGGAGCTTTTTCTTTGATTGCATCACTAAGGCATTCGCCAATAAATGCTCCAACTTTGATGTTATTCCAATCATGAGTCAGCAAATCGGGTATGTTCTTATTCATCAAACTCACTTTGATTTTGCAAGTGTTGTGCTAGGTTTCATAGGGGATAGGATGACAGAGGATAGGAATGTAATATACTTTGCTAGATTCTGTCATCTTATATATACTTTTTGTTGTGCTGATGAACCCCAACCTATCACTGATTTAATTCCACCCTTTAAGCTTGCAAAAAAGGTTTTTAATGATTTGTTAAATGCTGACATTAAGAAAAAAGTGGTTAGACCCTTACAAATACCTCAGTTAGTGAAATAGATACTGGTAAATGCTGATCCTCAAACCTATACATTTGTTTACCCTGATGTTCAACCCACATCCCAGCCACCACAACAACCATCAGAACATACCACATCTATACAAACACCTCAAACTTCTCAACCTCAACCTACTCAACCCTCAATCAAGACATATTTCAAACCATCACAGTCATCTCAATCTCAACCTTCAGCACATCCTGTGAAGCCTTCATCTTCCCAACCCAAGAGGACTAAGACAGTACCTCAGACTCAACAGAAGAGAAGGAAACTTGTTCTGAGAGATGAGTCAGACAATGAGGAACAGGTTCCCATGTCTGAACCTGTTGTAATAGAAGCTGAGAAGATCTCTTCTCAGAAAGACACTGTAACTGAGAGTTCTAGGCCTCTCAAAAGGCTTAGAAAGCTAAATCCTGATGATAAAGCTCCTACAGTGTCTCCACCCTTGAAGAAAATGAAAAAGCAAAGAGCTCACAGGGACAGAGTTGAGTCAGAATCAGAAGATGGGGAAGCAGCTAAAGAAGGGGGTCAGGAATCTCTGATCCCAACAGAACCAATTGTAATTGAATCACTTCCTTCAGCACAACCACACACTGCTCAAAACAGAGTGCCTACTCCTCCTGTGTCACCTATCATTGAACAAGTACATACTGATGACCCAGGCACAAGTGCTAAGATTGATATTCATAACTTGATTGTGCCTGAGGTTTTGTACTTAGAAGCTCTACCAACTCAAATCACTCCACCAACAACACCAATTTTAGATGCTGATTTTAATGAAGATATTCCTACTACACCAATTCTGAATCTGGATGATGAAAATCAGATTTTAGGTGGGCATCAAGGTTTGGCTGTTGATCAGAACTTAGTTGGAGATCAGCACTTAGAGGATGATGTTGAAGCCTTAATAGCCTCTCATGCTATTCTTTTATCAGAGGATGCTGATGATGCTGATTCTATAAGTTTTGATGCTGCTAATGATGAACTTACTGGTGAAGCTGCTGCCAATGTAGATGCTGATGCAGCTGGTCCATCAGGACATGCACCTCAACAAGCTCCAAACAAAGCTGAATTAATCAAGAAGTTTGTTAGAGAAGATGCACCAGTACCTTGGAGTGAAACTCCTAGAGGAAGGGAGTGGACTAAGGAATGGAACAAAGTTGATTTTGTTCCTTCTTCAACCATACTTGCTGAGCACTTGACCAAAGCTGATGAGATGCTAGTCGATGATGATTTCAAGACACAGCTCAGAGTTACTGCATTAAGTACAAGGCACCTTCAAGGTCAACAATCTGTAACTCAGGCCAAGGTAGACAAGATTCAAGAATCCATAAATCAGCAAGATATGCTTGTCAAGATGGACAAGAAAAGGTTTTTCAAACCTACCTTTGACAGAGTTGAGTACATTGAGAAAACTCAGGAGAAGCAACAGGCTCAGATTGATGAAATTTTGAAGAATCAAGCTTCTCATCAAAATCAACTCAATGAGATCCAATCCTCAATGGAATTGCTTGTCTCTCTTCTTTTACCTGCTGATGCCAAAAAAGGGGAGAAAGTAATTAAGTCCAAATACAAAACTGTTAAGACACTGAAGGGAAAGGATGATGAAAAAGATGACAATGGAAACTCTGGAATGGGTGGATGTCATGGTCAAGGTAAAAGTTTTTCATCAAGCAAAGCTGGAACTACAAGTCAAAGAACAAGTTCTGATACTGGGAGAAGAATTGAAGGGTTTTTAGCACATAAACGCAGTGAAAACGTAAATTTAATCTTAAAAAACCGAAACCCTCCGCAGGATCCATGCGAAAAAAATAATATTTAATTCGTAGTTCAGTATGTTTACCTTAAGAAGCTTTACGTTAATGGAAAGATGGAGGTCTTTAATGGCGATCCAAGAACGATGAACGGAGATCCTTAGCAGCTGCTCCTCAAGTGTGAAGCACTCCACCGATATCCACCAAGAAAACGATGTAATGAAGGAGGATGAGATGGAGAGAATTAGGGTTTTGTAAAACTTTTTGGTTTTGGCAAAAATAGGGTCTATAATAGTATATTTATAGACAAAATTTTCAGCTGAAAATTTTCCCATAAAATATTATTATCATTAACCCTTTATTATTGTACTAATAATTAAAACACCTTTTAATTATTAATCTTTTTTCTAAACACTTTAGAAATAATTCTCTCACTTGATTTAATTTCCAAAAATTAAATTCTTAATTAATAATATTAAGAACTTTTTTTTAATTAATTTATAATCAATTAAATCTCATTTAATCAATTATTAAATTTGCAAATTAATTATTTATTTCATAAATAAATAATTATCATCCATTATTAATTAATTTCTCCACCATTAAATCATTCTCTTTTATGGTGTGACCCTGTAGGTTCAATATTAAGCCGGTAGTAGAAATAAATAATAATAAAACTATTTTATCATTATTTATATAAATTCTCTAATTCATTAAATATGATTAATTAATTAATCATATTTATTCTACATTGTGAGGGATACTTCTCAGCATATCGCGACTATCCGGATAATACGAATTCACTGCTTAGAATACCAAGAACCTATTCAGTGAGTAGTTACCGTACAATCAATTCCTTCTACCCTGCAATGTCACGATTAAATATAAGGCATGTAACTTGTGTCAAGCCTATCTTATTTAATCACTTGCTTTCCCATTCACTATGCTTAGTTCTATTTAATGTAAATTAGAAACTCCTTTCTAATTTCATTCACTCTGGCCAGAAATTCCTGAACTAGCATAAGTGGATCAGCATTGAACATTCTCTTCCTACACTGGAAGGGATAGATCCTTTATTGATCATACACTATCTTCGTGTACAAATTCTTATACCCAGTAGAGCCCTTATAATTGTCCCTTGAGACTAAGAACTAAACCAAAGCATAGTTCATTGTACACAAGATGACTATGATTGTAACACCCCCAAATCCGGGGTCGGGGATTCGGGTTGTCACGAGTTCCATTTCCCTTATCAATACTTAATCTTAACAGTCAACCAACTACTGCGTACTGTGACCCCACAATGTACACACACACCATAAGTTATAGTCTCAGAGATGAATACCACAAATAACACAAGTCATTTTATTCCATAATTATAAGTCATTACACCTCAAAAGGGTTTCTGAATAAATTTACATATTATTTTCCATTATTATAATTCATAAATGTACATAAGTCTGGTACAACAAAAGTTGAAAGCCTAGCCTATTGGTAGTTCCTACCTCAGCTACAACGACATCAACGCCTACAGGAAACTGCAGAACGTTTCCTATCCGCTCACGAATTGAAAGCTTGGTCCTGTTCATCATGTCTATCTGTTGTTGTGTGATGAAAGAAGAAAGCAAGGGTGAGCAACAAGCCCATCGAAATAATATGTATAATAATTAACAATATATGAGCATTCTCATAGTACTCATGAAAGTCTTGGTCAACAAGAAATGAACCAAGTTTGATATCTTAACGCGACGAAGTCGCAAAATATTCAGTATATATACATATATACTTCTCAAATCTTTGAAATCCTCTGACATGTATAATATACACAGAGTTCCAGTTTATAACTGTATAAAATATCGTTGCAAAGTGATCTCATATATCTAACCTTGTCTCAACGTTTTTCTGAAAATCTTTGGCATGCATAAGATAATCATTTACTAGATATAAGTTGAAAAGATGAAGTTACAAGATACTCCAATATACTTATATCTTTCCCAAATACTACTTGAACTACCACCGTTCAAGGTATAATCCGTTTCAAAAGTTCATCACATAGATGAGACTACAAGATAAGATTTGAATAGATTCAATCTTTGAAATATCATTATAAATAATGAAGTTACGAGATACTTCATTAAGTCCCGATATATATATACACCTATATATATACATTTCATACACTCCTTGAAAACCTCTGTTATGAAAATTATAAACAGAGTTGCAATATTCAATGAATTTGGAAAGGAAAAAACCTTGGCATAAACCTGATATCTTGCTGATCAGGCAAAGATACCAATACGTAACCTTTTCTACTAGTAGATGGACGAATTCCCCACTGGTCATCACCCTGGCCACATTAGGACCTATGCTGGACTGCCACTCAGCCACTTACGCATTGATGGACCCCCACTGAGCCACTTACACTTTCATGGACGCCCACTGAGCCCATGTTGCTTATGCCGACTTAATTAGATGAACTTACTTCCCGAATGATGGGCAAATAATCAAGATGTTTTCTCAAAACAGCAACCTCGTTGCGAATGTAAAATACACCACTGATCCGGATCCCTCAGGTTTTGAGAGAGTATTTAAATCCCCTTCGAAAGGAAGATCTTAAATATAAAAATGAGTTTTGGGATCCGCTCTAACTTTTAAAAATCATTTTGAAGACTCGAAAACATTTTTAAGAATGTTTGGAGTAATGCTGATTTAATGAAATAAATCAGTGCCGATATATTAGAAAATATCTGAATATTATTATTTAAATAATATTCCCATAAGGATAATCTTTATAAAAATAATTTGAAGTAGAAGTTTTAAAACTCATTCTTGAAATGAATAATAAATAACCAAAGATATACTTATACGAAAGTACGATCTTTATTTGAATAATCGAAAATAAGTTTGATTATCGAAACATTATTCTTTAATAAAATAAAGAATATTATTTAATAAAAGAAGCGAAGTCATAAGCCCTCGAATGAATATTCAAAATAATGTTCATTAAATAAAATAAACGGAGTCTTAAGTCCTCGAATGAATATTCAAAATAATATTCATTAAATAAAATAAACGGAGTCATAAGTCCTCGAATGAATATTCAAAAATAATATTCATTAATTAAAATAAAGTTATCGAATAAACCTTATTCGATTAATAGTTTTGAAAACTATATCTATATATTATAAATATATATATAATATACTCGGGAACATCGACTCCCGGTTTAGAAAATGGTCACATTTGGGTCCCCTATACTAAGGGTATACGCAACTACTGCTTATCTCTAGCATAGGTATTATTCAACTTATAAGCAATTGAATCAACAATTAGATATCAAGATTACGAAACAGACATGCATATATACCATATTACATGCTCCAATATATCGCAAGATTTGCTAATAACAATCATGCACTTATCACAAGATAATGCATATACATATATTTATATCACAACAACAGTATAATGGGTAGGAAACTTGCCTGAGTGCTCTGGGGTAGACTTAAGCTTAGAGTGGGTCCGGTAACCTATGAACAACAACATAAGCCGGAATTAAACCACGGTTGCTTAAGAAACTAGACTTTAACCAATTGAACCCTAACGTTTGCTTATGGTCATTTCTACGCTTAACAAATCACATAAGTCGTTCGAGTAACCTCGGCTCCACCATTTTTAATAAATTAACCGTTATGAATTTTAAGGCGACGCTTTCGCGACTACCCTACCAACTGCCTAGTCCACTTTACATAATTGTTTCATACCCCAATTAGTCATTTAAGGGCCTTAACCAAGGTTTCAAAGTAAGGCGAGGGGGTAATGGTTCGTTCGCGAAACGCCGTTACTTAAAACGGTCGTTTCTCCTAAACCGTACATCGGATTCAAGCGAACCACATATCAAAACGAAGCTCGTAACATGAACTATCTAAAAATGGCAAAGGTTAGAATCTTTCAGTGAGTTCATCGGTCCTAAAGTTAAGAACAGAATAGTTAAGGAAAATCGGGCATTATGACGTTTATGTTACGCGATTTCCAATTTAATTAACACTCTAAATTATCATCAATTCACTCACAACCACCAATACAACAATATCCAACCATCATAATACAAACTCAGTCCCCAACTCCAAGTTTTACCAATTTATCCAACCAATCAAAGACCCAATATTCAAAACCAATACAAATCCACCAAAACTACTTAAAATCAAAGATCAAACCTTAATACTAACAATGCTTCAATAAAACTTAATGGAATCATAAAATCAAAGCTAGGGTTTGAAGTTGATACCTTCCTTGGTAGGTGTTAAGTTGCTAGGAAGCCTTAGGGAGCCTTAATCTAACCTCCTACAAGCTTGATCTTTCCAAAGAAATCAAGAACACAAAGTTAGGTTTTGAAGTTTCTAAAAGTCCGATTTAAAGAACTGTAAAAATGAGGGTCTTACCATGCTTATTTGGACGAGACTGGTGAACAAGAGTTGTAGGCCATCTCAATACCTTTCCAATGAGCTATAGAACACAACATTTGAGTGAGTATTGAAGGATATATGGTAGTTTTAAGTTGCTGCTCTGGTTTTGGCCGAGAGCAAGGGAAGAAAAAGTGAAGTAAAAATGTTTCTAGTTTGATTAAATGATTTGTGTGGTGTTTAGCTTGGTTACTTCCTTTTGTTTTGTTAATTAACTTTTTACCATGGTAACAAATGATGGCTCTCATTCAACCAACCAATCCCTCCATTTGTCATGCTTATGTCATCCTTCCTATGTCATCTAATTGCCACATGTCTTCTCCTTGTTGTGTGATGATATCATCATCCACTAACCTCTTTGATTAACTCCTAATTACTTGGCTAATGACCGCTTATCTGTTATACGGTTCGCTTAACTTTCGTTCTCGTTTATCGTTTGAGGGATCATATCCGGGATCTTATTACTTGGGTTCCCCTAGACCTTTCTCAATATTTTATATTCCTTTTATGATCCTCTCTTATAATCCTTAAATTTAAATCCTTTTAAGCATGTTACCTTATACTCAATTCTTTCTATATCTGGTGGGTTTTCGGGAAAAAAATCAAAGTATTCGAATTTGGATTATGACGATCTTTACATACACTTATATACCATATAGAGTACTAATAAGATCTCAGAATATCAATAAAAGAACCCCTACACAGTATGACATGAAAAGTTTTCTTATTCGGCATAATCAGCAAAATCACTAATCATAAGGGTTACAGAAAGTCCAAATTTTTTGGGGTTATTACAGTCTCCCCTCCTTAAAAGGATTCCGTCCCGGAATCAGATAGAAAATGAATAGGGATACTCTCTTAGCATTGCACTTTCTAACTATCCTGTAAATTTTCCCACATTGTGGTTCTACCAACAAACTTTGACTAGTTTGGTAACCCTTCTCCTAAGCACTTGTTCCTTTTCGATCTATAACCTTTCCTGGTTGCATGTCTATGCGCTCATATGCCCCTATATGTCTGGCATCTGGATTACACTTCCTTAACATTGATACGTGGAACACGTTATGAACTTGCTACATTTTCGGGGGTAGGGCTAGCTCATATGCTAACTTCCCAATACGTCTTAATATATCCAAGGGTCCAATAATTCGTGGGCTTAGCTTTCCTTTCTTTCCGAACCTCATCCATCCTTTCCAAGGAAATACCTATAACAACACTAGGTCCCCTACTTCCTATTCTTTGTCCTTTCGCGTTAAATCAACATACTTTTTTGTCCATCTTGGGCTACTACCAGCCGTCCTCTGATTAGATCTATTATATCCTTGGTCCTTTGAAATACTGCTGGTCCGAGCATCTTGCTCTCTACAACTTCATCCTAATATAAGGGAGATCGACATTGTGTTCTCTCAAGGATCTCATAAGGCGACATCTCGATACTGACATATGATCTATTGTCGTAAGAAAACTCAATCCGCGTTAAGTGATCATTCCTAATTCTTTCAAGTCTATTGCACAGACTCTCATCATAGCTTTTAGCATTATAGCTTTTGCTTCTCAATACCCATTCTTTTCTAGTTCGTAATCGTTACTATCTTCCGTACAGGATACTATTCTAGATATACCTTTACTCGCTAGAGTTTTATAACCTTTTAATAATCGCGTCAATCTTAGTATCACGAACGCGTTAGAATCGGAATACCACCGTACTGATACTACATCCTTTTTAGCTGCTTCTATCTTCGAAAGCTTGATCCATCATATAGAAGCAAAAGAATTTATTGAGAGATCACTATGATCATGAACACTTGTTATATCGTATAGTTAGTACAGAAGGTGGCCAGTCTTTAGTACTTGACAAGCAATTAAATAACATGTGGTATCCTACTAGGCTTCTATCACACAGATAGATAGTCATTCGGCAATACCTCCCCTTTTGGAAGGGTTGTTCTTCTCAGCTTATACAAAATGAAAAGGAGAGAGAAGAATGAATTGAAGAGAATTGTATATATATAAAATATACTGCCACAAAATATCTGGCTTGGAATCTACCTCTGAACTATAGAGGTTTGTCATAGGAGAACAAAACATATACGTATATATATCAACATCAGGTATTATAGCATCGTATTTTACATGCCTAAATATTTTTGATATTCTGTCCATCATTCTATGGACCCATGCTCTTGCTCGAGCTTATACACAATCACCTTTGAAACTCCCTCGACATCGAAAATCGAATCTGGGATCTCATCCTAGACATCATCATTACTAGAATTCTATGCTTGCACACAACCTTCCTCGTATAGTAATATGACTCTCTATTGATAAGAAGGAATAAGTATTCAATAGGTAAATAATCGACTTAATTAGTCTATTAATGATAACTTATACATCACCACAACCCGATTAGTGGTACCCAATCTCAACATCCATTACACTACAACTCTCACGGTTGTAATTGACTCATTATTCAAAGAATCGTTGCTGCATTACTAGGGTCCACCACTGACCTACTGTAGTCATTCATTTTCCATGAAGTTTTAATATCTAACCATACGGAGTCCATTCATATCATATCGAATCCTTCTAAGGAGGTAACATAATCACCATTCATGATTCGTGAAGAACATTCCTGATCCTGACGTACATACATGACATGAAGCAAATAAAATTGTAGAAGAGTTTCAATCAAAGCAACGATAGCAGGCTAATACCATTATTAACCATATTTCTTTACTGGGAGACTTGAAGCTCGAAGGTTCATTTAGTCCTTTCGTAACATGCTCCTGGCTTATCTCAAGATAGGACCTTCTAAGATAGAAAGCCCGCTCACGGCGATTACATGAATTAAATCTTTACCAAACTACTATTACAGTTGAGTACCGCACAGTCATCAGAAGGAATGTCAATCTTTCACACCATAATACAACCTTCACGGAATTAACCATTATCACTGTATTCCTCTGGCACGAGCGCCGATAATTGTCCTCTTACACTTAAAGTGTTGGCCACCTCTTTGGCCTTTCCTGATAGTAAAATTTTCTTACAATCAATGTCATTTTAACCACCTCCAACTAAATTTTCTACCTCATTTCAATCACTACTTATGTGAAAATGCTTCTCTTAAGTCCTGGTGAGAGAAAAAATACCATTTTTCCATAAGTCATTGCCTTAGTCTTTAGATGTGAACATTGCCACGACTGACTCTCGATCATACTTAGGACGTCTCTTATCTTGGGTCCTTCTTGTTTTTTTACCAATCTTGACCTTCATTGGTTCAATCTATACTTTATCATGGTTTAACATGTGCCCCGCCTGGCATTATTATTATTACGTCATATTTTCTTTATCAAAATTTCTATTCTTGAGAACTTTGAATATTACCTTTCTCTTGTAAAACCTCCAAGGTTATCCTTAAATCCTTCATCATGTACTCCCTAGATACAGGGCATATCAGAATACCATTTACTAATACTAGAACCATTGTCTATATACTTCTGAAAAATTTCTCCACTGATCCTTAAATGTTGTTGTTACCTTAATCCCTTTCAATTCATATTGTCAAAACTCATACTGTCCCTATTATGGGTAAAATGCCAATCCTTTATGCATTCCCCTAGGATTCATTTTAAGTTACCGATGTTTTATCCTTAATTCCACCTTTAAAAAGGTACATGTATCCTTCCATGGATAAATCAAGTCATATATCCCTGATAAGGGTGTCTTATTCAATCATTCCCACCTCGATAGTATATGCCTAATTTCACAATAACATCTGTATTCAAAATGAGATCAATCAATATGGCCTCTAAAAGATAACAAAGGTTATTCGCTTTTCTTTCCTAATTTGGTAACGATAACAAGGATGTTCTGGAAGATATTGGTCGTGTTCAACGTGAACTTCTTCTTAATAATTCCTCATTTACTTTTGTTGTTTATCTCAACAGTCATCTCAATGTTGGGATGTCTTTCATACCTGGCGTCTCCCTTTCTGGGTATCATTCCACCGGTCTTACACTTCACATTCTTGAAGGTCACTTCCTTCATCCAATTTTCCTAATTTCTTACTTTCTTGTCTCCTCAGTCTATCCGCGTCTCATTATTTATTCTTCGAACTATCTCAAGGTTTCCTCGAATCCTCCCAACTTACAAGGGATAAAATATATGTATCTCTTATGCCTTCAACCATCAACTTTAACTCATAGTGAATTACCCTCATCCTGACGATTACATACTTTTCTATTTCTATTGCTTCTAGTCTTTAGGGTTTCCTCATACCCAACTCCCTTATCATTCCTCAAACTATATTGCCTTTTTTTTATTTCTTTCCACTTCAGTTTCTCTTTATTTTCCTTTCTCTTACAATCATTTCACGAACCCACTAATCATTGACTTCAAACATCACATCGTTCTGGGATTCTTGTCCTCCAGACGAATCTTGACAACTTTTACAATCTTGGATTCATAATTTATCATACTCGTTCGCCTTTGTTCTGGCTCTAAAGCTTTTACACTATCTCCATAACCTTGGGAATTACTTTCCCGAAAACAATTGACTCAACTTTAACCAGTTTATTCTAACCTCTGGCTTTGTGCCTTTCTTGGTCTTTCACCAGCGGGTGGCCTCTCTGTAACGACCGAGGAATTACGCTTGTATTATATTATAATAATGATAAATTATGTGTATTATTATGTGATTAAATGTGTTAACTCGTTGAACCCTAACTGCTATGTGTTATGTGTTGGTTGTTTTGATCCAAACGTGTTTTGGATATTTATTGAGCGTTTTATCGTCAGTTATATATATATTATATCAAAACCTGTACAGCTCAAAACTATGTTTTAAAAGCCCGTATTTCAAACAAAATCATTGGCCCTATTTTGCCAAAAATGCCCTATTCCATATCGTTATTCTGAACCCCTAAACGTTTTACAAATTGACCTTTTTCGCGAAAAACGACTTTTCCGGACCCCTTCGGGTACCAAAAACCCCACAAAAATCATATTTTTATTTTTATATGATCATGAAATTATTATATATCATTTTTCTTTGTATTTTTGTATTTTTCACAATTTTTGGGAATTTTTAGTATTTATTTTGTATTTATTGAATATTTAAAAATTCAATATTAATACCCAAAAATTATAAAAATTGGGGCCAAATATTTTTAATAGGAGTGTAATTAGACCCTTAATTTTACTTAGGCGTATTATTTTCATAAATATAAATACCTGAATTATTATTAATTAAATCAGTTAATTACAATTAAAAATCAGAAAAAAATAAAAAGAAAAAGAAAGGGAATTAGGGTTAGGGTTTGGTGAAGAACAGGGCAGCAGAATCAATCGGACTTTTGAACGTGATTCCGGTGTCAGAAATCGAAGTGTAAGTAGCCGTTTTGAAGCTTATAATCTCTACTTTTTGATTGTGTAACTGTTTTTGTTGTTCGATTAATCGATTTTAAAATTGTTATTTTTGGGTTTTTATTTTTTAATTCGGGTTTTGTGATTGAGTAGTTGTTTGATGATTCTGTTAGCATAGTTGTTTAGATCGTTGAAATTACAGTCGAACGGTACCGGTTTCGTCGAGTTTGGTGTTGATTTCGAGCTCGCCGGATTTTGACGCCGCCGCCGTGTTCGTTGAGTTTCTGGCCATTGTGGACGACGAGGACGAAGGAGGAACAGGAAGGGAGCGTCGTGGTGTTGCCGTGCGTCGAAAACGAAGAAGAACGAGTATGAAATCGAGCGTTTTGGCTCCGGTTGGTTCACCGGAATCAGTCCGCCGGCGTCGGATTCTAGGGAAGGGGCCGGTGTTCTTCGTGACCCGATTGGGTCGAAGACGACCCGGTTTCGACCCGGTTTTGATCCAAAAATCCCCAATTTGATTTTCTGATTTTTGTTTCTAAATTCTTATTATTTAATTATATTTTATAAAAACAGAAATTAGATTTATTAATTCTAAAAATTTATTTAAAAATTAGTTTTAAAATCTGAAAAATAGTATTATTAATTTCTAGATTATTTTATTAAATTATAAATTCAAATTTATTTATTTATTTAATTATTTAATTATTTATCTAATTATTTATTAATTATCTAATTAATTAATAATTGGGTAATTAATTAATAATTAGGTAATTAATTAGTAAATAAAGATTAGAAATAATTAAGTAATGTGATTAATAATCTAATAATTAGTTAATAGTGCGAGTAATGATTCGATAATTGAATTATTATTCGAGCGTTAGTTATTTGAATAATATTGTAATAATTATTCGTATCGTATAATTAGATATCAGTAATTAATTAATTAACGAATCGTACGAGTTTCAATACTAATCTAATAGATCGATAATTATGCGGGAGTTGCGAGTGGCTCGTGCATATACGAGTGATTAATCGTTAAGTGATCTATAATTCGAATAAGTCGTAGTTATTCGATAAATAGTGTATCAGTTAATTAAGTTGATTGATTATTTGTAAATAATCGATCTAATCGAATAAATATCGATAAGTTATAAATATTATAATAAATTGTGATTAATCCTAATAATTAGGAATTTATTATTTTAAATTATTAAATAAGTAATTATTTATTATTTATTAGTTATTTATTTATTAAATATTTAAAAAGTGATTAATTATTTCGATAATTAATCACATAATTTTCAATAAATCGTAACTTCTTCGTTTTAACTCCAAAAATTATAAAAAAATTATTTTTGACTTTGATTTTTCTTAAATAATTATTTAAAAATTATTTTAGGATTTAAGAGGTTGTAATAATTATTTATATTGACCAATAAATTGAATTATCAGTGTTTAATTGATAATAATTCAACCGTTAATCCGATTTGAGCGAAACGAAGACCCCTAGACTCAGAAAAATGAGACGAATCCAATAAAAATAGTTGTAAGTTATAATTTCTTCCGAAAAAGAGTGGTTTGGTGATAATTGATAGTTCGTAAGTCCTAATAGGGGTATAATTGAGCCGAATAAATCCCGAAAAATTATAATAAAATCAGATAGGGCTAGTTAACGCGGGTATAAGCCTAGAATTGATTCTAAAAATAATTATAAATCTAAAAATTAATTATGTGCTTTATGTGCTACGTGCTTTATGTGATTCTGTGAATAGACGTGCTGTATAAATGTATATGTATATATACGAGTCAGATAGAAACGCATGGGTAGACTTATAAGGTTATGTGATATCAATTCAGGATACACGTATATAGTAAATTATCTAAACACCTATCTTTCCATGATTTGTTCAGTGTTAGCAAGGCAAAGCAAGCTAGGGTCAGAAGGCAGTGGGTTAAACCAGGTTAAGTACGCGCAAGGCAAGTTTTTCCCCTATTCTAAATTCAGAATAGTGATTTATATTTCTTTTCTATCGTATCAATTCTCTTTGATAATCATTGTTCATATACAATGTTACCCATTTATTATTGCTTGTTCCAGTTTCATTTCAATTCTTGATTTACCCAATTTATTGAATTCCCTGTTCATATTTCAATTCCTTTACCCTACATATACTCTGGTATATCCTGGTGTTGGGATATATCACTAGCATACCGATTGTTCCGGATGCTCAGCCTTGGACTGGATGGTTACTATAAAGGCTGGGATTTACCCAGACCATTAATTAATAGGCCATAGTTGCCTGAGTACTCCTTATGTTGGTTGGGTCTATGCAGTTGGGTATAGATCCGCACTATATTCTGACTGATCAGCAGGTTATAGTGCATATGTTGGTTCTTGTTTCCAGTCTTGTTTATTTGGCACTCGCCATCATTGGCAAATTACTATTCGATACAAATACAGATGGTTGTTACAACCAGCAGTTTATTGTTTCTCTCATTTCTCTTTTTCTATACCATATATATATTTTTGCAGGCTTGTTGAGCAATTTTGGCTCATCCCTTTTTATTGTTACTCCTATTGTTTTACAGTTAAGGTAGAGAATGAAACCCATCAGGACCCGCATAGTCAAGAAGCGAGTCAAGCAGCGGGACCCTCTTATACCAAGAGTGTTCCTTCTTATTCCCGAAGAGAGCTTTGAATTACCAGATCAGGTGTAGCAGGATAAGTAGTAATGTTGGGTTGAATAAAAGTCTTGAGTAGTTTAAATAAAAGTTGTGTAGTGAAACTGTAGATAGAATAAAGTTTTGTATCAAAGATAATTCTTGAGACAGGTTTTATTTAGTTGGGTTTGTAATAAAGTGTAGTGCGTGATTCTTGTTTTCAAACTCAGACCTTAAAAGATCCTGAGTAGCGATAGTTCGGGTTAATTATTATATTTATATTCCGCTTGTGCAGGTTTAATCGGTAATTGTTGTTAATAATGCCCCAAATCTATACCCCGGATTTGGAGGGTGTTAGAGTTGGCATCAGAGCTTTGGTTTGACCTTTAAAAACAAGAACGTTAGGGCTAAGATAAGATAGGAAAATGAGATAGGATGAGAGTTGTCTATGTGATTAGAAGTTATGAGTGTAGGAATTGTGATTTGATTGTTTTTGTGTTATTATTTTTATGTATATTAGATGGCTTCTTTATCATCGTCTACGGAAAGGACCGAGACAGATCCAGTGGATGCACCGGTAGTAGCCCCAGTGTCAGAACAGATCTTACCTCCATTGCCACCTGAGCCAGCACCAGAGATACCACTTCCCCCAGAGGTACCAGGTTTTGCAGATTATTTTCCATACTTTGAGCCAGAGATACCAGATATTCCACCATTAGAATTTCCGATGTTTGATATTCCTGATATGGTTGATCTTCCGCAGTGGGAGGATTTAGAGCCTCAGATTCCTATGCCACCAGTCGAGATTCCAGAGCTGCCACATATGGAGCCAGAGGCAGAGCCGCCAGTGTATGCGCCGATGGAACAGCCTGTCTTATTTCCTGCCCCATTAGCTATTTATGCACCTGTTCCGGGAGTTTATCAGTTTCCTCAGCCAGAGTTTATGGATGAGATCGTAGTGGATGGACCATTACCTTCTCGAGGTTCCAGCACTAATCTTCGGAAGCATCATACCGTGACTTACCAGCGCTTTCAGGCAGAGAGGGAGGAGAGGATTAGATGGCAGAACCAGTGTAGGGAGATTCTTGGGTTGTATGAGACACAGACGGATGGTCCTGTCAGAGCATTACGACCGGATTATATACTGAGAGAGAGGCTACATCATATTCACCGGGTTAGTTCGCAGCAGCTTACTGATTTGAGATAGCAGGATCTTAGTGCGGAGACAGCATATCGCAGAGCATTGGGACTTACCGAGGCAGTGCTAGAGGCATTGCAGGAGGAGTTGAGCCATGTACCACCAGGATTTTGAGACTAGCAGATCAATGAGTGTTGTATTATGTATATTTTGTAGATAGAGGCAGCATAGTATTGTATGACTAGTTTGTATGAGTGTAGTTACTGACTTTGACCGATAGTAGTAGTAGCAGTATGACTGTTATATCATAGGTTTTTGTATCAAGCACTGACACCTGTAGCTGGTGTTCTACCTATATATATATACGAGATGATCTTTTGCACGTTTTCTTTATTTTATTTCCAGTTATTTAAGCATTTATATTTATTTCAGTACCATTGCATATTTACAAATATAGTTTTATTTACGATCATGTTGTACCCTTATGTTTAAAAAAATAATAAAAAAAACACATCATACTGTTTTATCTATTCAGTTATTTAATAAGCTGTTTTATTTTCTCAAATCGACTGTTTTAATATATGTTTAATATACTGTTATTAAAGAAGACCCATTGTTTATTTACCAGAAAGATGGCACCTAAAAGAAAAGCACAACCCGATTCATCGAATGGGAACATCGAGGGCCAAAACAATAATAAACAGATGGATCAGATGTTTAATCTCATGCAACAGCAGATGTTGATGATGCAACAACAAATGCAGCAGCAACAGCAGCAGTTCCAGCAACAGATGTTACAGCAAGCCGCTCATCCAGGACATCAAGTACCACCAGCAGCGCCTACGACCACTTTCAAGCAATTTCAGTCGGTGAAGCCACCGGAATTTATGGGTTCCACGGATCCTACAAAAGCGAGAGCTTGGCTGAAAGAGATGGAAAAGGCTTTTTCGTTGGTAAAGGTTGAGGAAGAGCCGAAGACGGATTTTGCTAGCTATTTCCTGAAAAGCGAAGCTAATTACTGGTGGGAATCGAAGAAAGCTTTGGAAGAAGAAGGTGTGGTGACCTGGGATAGATTCACTGATCTTTTCTTGGAGAAATATTTTCCTCGTTTTATGAAGAACCAGATGGAGATCAAGTTCCTGGAGCTGAAACAAGACAACTTATCGGTTGCGGATTATGAGACCAAGTTTACTGAATTGGCAAGGTTTGTTCCAGAGCAGGTGGATACGGACGAGAAGCGGGCTAAGAGATTTCAGCAAGGACTAAAACCATGGATTCGTAGCAGGGTAGCTGTGTTTGAATTGACAACTTATACGGCTGTTGTTCAGAAGGCTATGATTATTGAAGGAGAAAGCGAAGCAGCTCAGAAAGAGAAAGGACCAGGGAATTTTCAGAATCATTTCAACAAAAGGCCGGGATTTCAAGCTCGAGTAAAAGTAAACTTTAGAAGGCCAGAACAAAACAACCAGAGGATGGGTAATCGACTACCTGCCCCAACTCAGCAAAGGCTTATTCGACCGCCTGTACCTGATTGCAGAACGTGTAGTAGAAAGCATACGGGAATTTGCAACAAACCAAATGTCACGTGTTTCAAGTGCAAGCAAAGGGGACACTATTCTGGAGAATGTCCGATGGGAAAAGCAGAAGTTACTTGTTTTCAATGTGGGAGAAAAGGACATATCGCCAGAGACTGCAAAGGAATTGCAATGGCCGCTAGTATTATAAGAGTTTTAGCATTACCTCCACCTCCACTACCACAGCAACATCAGCCCAAAGCAAGGACTTTCAACATGTCAATGAAGGAAGTGGTACAGAGTCCGAATGTGGTTGCAGGTACACTCCCTGTAAATTCCGTAAATGCTTTGGTATTGATTGATTCAGGAGCTACTAGATCTTTTATTTCTGAAGCTTTTATCTCTAAAATAAATTGTGAGGTACAGTGGTTAGATGAAGTGTTAGTCATAAAATTAGCGAATAATGATCAGGTTGCAGTAGATCGAGTATGCCCGAGTTATGATATTGAGATAGGAAGATGTCATTTTTCAGTTGATTTGATACCTTTTAGGTTAGGGGAGTTTGATGTTATTCTAGGAATGGATTGGCTATCTAGTAATAATGCTCAAATTGACTGTGCGAATAAGAGAGTGAAATTGCAAACTGAAGAAAATGAAACGGTAATATTTAAAGGTGAGAAGCAAAAGCAGAAATTCCTATCAATAATACAGACGAGAAGATTGCTACGCCAAGGATGTCAAGCTTATTTAGCCTATGTATGTGATGCTGATAAGGGAAATCCAAAGATTGAAGATATTCCAGTAGTTTGTGAATTTCTTGATGTTTTTCCAGATGAATTACCAGGACTTCCACCAGATCGAGAAATCGAGTTCACTATTGACTTGACGCCAGGGACCGAACCAATTTCGAAAGCTCCATATCGAATGACACCTGTTGAAATGAGGGAACTAGCAAAGCAGTTGCAAGAACTTCTTGACAAAGGAATTATAAGGCCAAGTGTATCCCCATGGGGCGCACCAGTATTGTTCGTGAAAAAGAAGGATGGCAGTATGCGACTGTGTATTGATTATCGTGAGCTGAACAAGTTAACTATCAAGAATAAATATCCTTTACCTCGCATCGATGATTTATTTGATCAATTAAAAGGAGCAGCATGGTTTTCGAAAATCGACTTACGATCAGGATATCATCAGTTAAAGATCAAGGCTGAAGATATTCCAAAGACAGCATTTAGAACGAGGTACGGACACTATGAATTTCTTGTGATGGCTTTTGGATTGACGAATGCACTTGCAACGTTTATGGATTTGATGAATCGAATATTCAAGAAGTATTTGGATAAGTTTATCATTGTATTTATTGATGACATCTTGATCTACTCAAAGATGAAAGAAGAGCATGCAGCGCATTTAAGAACGACATTGGAGATATTACGAAAGGAGCAGCTTTATGCAAAATTTTCAAAATGTGATTTTTGGTTGAAAGAAGTGCAGTTTCTAGGGCATATCATCAGCAGAGAAGGCATTCAAGTTGATCCAGCAAAGATTGAAGCTGTGCTGAATTGGGAAAGACCAAAGACGCCGACAGAGGTTCGAAGTTTCTTAGGTTTGGCAGGATATTATCGAAGATTTGTCAAAGATTTTACGAAGATAGCAACACCGTTGACCAAGTTAACTCGACAAAGTGAAAAGTTCGAATGGAATAGTAAGTGTGAAGAAAGTTTTCAAGAGTTGAAGAATCGGTTGGTGACTGCACCAGTATTAGTACTGCCAGACGAGCAAGGAAATTTTGTTATTTACAGTGATGCTTCATATCGTGGTTTAGGATGTGTGTTGATGCAACATGGTAACGTCATTGCATATACGTCGAGACAACTTAAACCTCATGAGCAGAAATATCCTACGCATGATCTGGAATTGGCAGCAATTGTATTTGCATTGAAGCTTTGGAGACATTATCTGTACGGTGAAAAATGCGAAATCTACACGGATCATAAAAGTCTGAAGTATATCTTCACGCAAAAGGAACTGAATATGCGACAACGTCGATGGCTGGAATTGATTAAAGATTATGATGTTACAATCAGTTATCAACCAGGAAAAGCAAATATTGTAGCAGATGTACTAAGCAGAAAAGAAAGATTGAATCGGTTAACTTCATGTGAAGAATTGGTTAAAGAATTCGACAAATTGGAAATTGAGATTCGTATTCCTCATAAATCTGTAGGAACTATTTACGCTATAACTTTTCAACCAGGGTTTCTAGAAAAGATTCACCATTGTCAAGATAAAGTGATGAGTCAAGACGACAACTTAACAGGAGAAGAGATTACAACTCAGAAAGATAATGAAGGAATTTTACATTTTGCGTAAAGAATCTGGATCCCTAACGTGGTATAATTAAAAGAAGAAATTATGCGAGATGCGCACAATTCGAAGTATTCCATTCATCCAGGAAGCACGAAAATGTATCGCGATTTGAAGGAAAACTTTTGGTGGCCGAATATGAAGAAGGAGATAGCAGAATGGGTGAGTAAATGCTACACATGCCAGCGAGTTAAAGCAGAGCATCAACGTCCGAGTGGGTTATTGCAACCATTAGACATTCCAGAATGGAAATGGGAACATCTAGCGATGGATTTCGTAGTGGGACTTCCAAGGACGAAAGCCAATCACGATGCAATTTGGGTTATTATTGATCGATTGACGAAATCAGCACATTTTCTTCCAATTAATGAGAGATTTTCATTGGACAAGCTAGTGCATTTATATCTTAAAGAAATTGTGATGCGTCATGGAGTACCAGTATCAATTGTATCGGATCGAGATCCTCGTTTCAATTCAAGATTTTGGAGACAATTCCATGAATGTCTAGGACCGAAGTTGAATATGAGTACAGCCTATCATCCGCAAACTGACGGTCAAAGTGAAAGGACAATTCAAACGATTGAAGACATGCTACGAGTTTGTGCGATCGATTTTGAAGGTAGTTGGGATGAACATTTACCCCTAGTGGAATTTTCTTATAATAACAGCTATCACGCCAGTATTGGAATGCCACCGTATGAAGCATTATATGGGAGGAAATGCAGATCACCAGTGCATTGGGATGAAGTTGGAGAACGCAAGATTTTGGGTCCAGAATTAATTCAGCAGACAAAAGAAAAGATTGATCTTATTCGAAAACGAATCGAGACAGCACAAAACAGGCAAAGCAGATATGCAGACCAAACAAGGAAGGATGTGGACTATCAGGAAGGAGAACACGTATTGCTCAAAATATCACCATGGAAAGGGTTAACTAGATTTGGCAATAAAGGGAAATTGAAGCCACGATACGTTGGACCATTTGAGATTTTGAAGAAAATTGGGAAGGTTGCGTACGAGTTAGCTCTACCACCCCATATGCAGCACATTCACAACGTATTTCATGTATCTATGCTTAAGAAGTATAATCCTGATACAAGGCATGTAATAGAATATGAACCAGTAGAACTTCAGGTAGATTTGTCATATGTAGAGCAGCCAATAAGAATTCTAGATAGGCAAGAGAGGGTATTAAGAAATAAGTCTGTGTCATTAGTGAGAGTTTTGTGGAGAAACCCAGTGGTTGAAGAATCAACCTGGGAGCTTGAGAGTGAAATGTTAGAAAAGTATCCTCAGTTATTTGCATAGTGAGATTCTGAGGACAGAATCTTGTTAAGGGGGGGAGAATGTAACGACCGAGGAATTACGCTTGTATTATATTATAATAATGATAAATTATGTGTATTATTATGTGATTAAATGTGTTAAGTCGTTGAACCCTAACTGCTATATGTTATGTGTTGGTTGTTTTGATCGAAACGTGTTTTGGATATTTATTGAGCGTTTTATCGTCAGTTATATATATATATTATATTAAAACCTGTACAGCTCAAAACTATGTTTTAAAAGCCCGTATTTCAAACAAAATCATTGGCCCTATTTTGCCAAAAATGCCCTATTCCATATCGCTATTCTGAACCCATAGACGTTTTACAAATTGACCTTTTTCATGAAAAACGACTTTTCCGGACCCTTTCGGGTACCAAAAATCCCACAAAAATCACATTTTTATTTTTATACGATCATGAAATTATTATATATCACTTTTCTTTGTATTTTTGTATTTTCACAATTTTTGGGAATTTTTAGTATTTATTTTGTATTTATTGAATATTTAAAAATTCAATATTAATACCCAAAAATTATAAAAATTGGGGCCAAATATTTTTAATAGGAGTGTAATTAGACCCTTAATTTTACTTAGGGGTATTATTTTCATAAATATAAATACCTGAATTATTATTAATTAAATCAGTTAATTACAATTAAAAATCAGAAAAAAATAAAAAGAAAAAGAAAGGGAATTAGGGTTAGGGTTTGGTGAAGAACAGGGCAGCAGAATCAATCGGACTTTTGAACGTGATTCCGGTGTCAGAAATCGAAGTGTAAGTAGCCGTTTTGAAGCTTATAATCTCTACTTTTCGATTGTGTAACTGTTTTTGTTGTTCGATTAATCGATTTTAAAATTGTTATTTTCGGGTTTATTTTTTTTAATTCGGGTTTTGTGATTGAGTAGTTGTTTGATGATTCTGTTAGCATAGTTGTTTAGATCGTTGAAATTACAGTCGAACGGTACCAGTTTCGTCGAGTTTGGTGTTGATTTCGAGCTCGCCGGATTTTGCCGCCGCCGCCGTGTTCGTTGAGTTTCTGGCCGTTGTGGACGACGAGGACGAAGGAGGAACAGGAAGGGAGCGTCGTGGTGTTGCTGTGCGTCGAAAACGAAGAAGAACGAGTATGAAATTGAGCGTTTTGGCTCCGGTTGGTTCGCCGGAATCAGTCCGCCGGCGTCGGATTCTGGGGAAGGGGCCGGTGTTCTTCGTGACCCGATTGGGTCGAAGACGACCCGGTTTCGATCCAAAAATCCCCAATTTGATTTTCTGATTTTTATTTCTGAATTCTTATTATTTAATTATATTTTATAAAAACAGAAATTAGATTTATTAATTCTAAAAATTTATTTAAAAATTAGTTTTAAAATCTGAAAAATAGTATTATTAATTTCTAGATTATTTTATTAAATTATAAATTCGAATTTATTTATTTAATTAATTATTTAATTATTTATCTAATTATTTATTAATTATCTAATTAATAAATAATTGGGTAATTAATTAATAATTAGGTAATTAATTAGTAAATAAAGATTAGAAATTATTAAGTAATGTGATTAATAATCTAATAATTAGTTAATAGTGCGAGTAATGATTCGATAATTGAATTATTATTCGAGCGTTAGTTATTTGAATAATATTGTAATAATTATTCGTATCGTATAATTAGATATCAGTAATTAATTAATTAACGAATCGTACGAGTTTCAATAATAATCTAATAGATCGATAATTATGCGGGAGTTGCGAGTGGCTCGTGCATATACGAGTGATTAATCGTTAAGTGATCTATAATTCGAATAAGTCGTAGTTATTCGATAAATAGCGTATCAGTTAATTAAGTTGATTGATTATTTGTAAATAATCGATCTAATCGAATAAATATCGATAAGTTATAAATATTATAATAAATTGTGATTAATCCTAATAATTAGGAATTTATTATTTTAAATTATTAAATAAGTAATTATTAATTATTTATTAGTTATTTATTTATTAAATATTTAAAAAGTGATTAATTATTTCGATAATTTATCACATAATTTTCAATAAATCGTAACTTCTTCGTTTTAACTCCAAAAATTATAAAAAAATTATTTTTGACTTTGATTTTTCTTAAATAATTATTTAAAAATTATTTTAGGATTTAAGAGGTTGTAATAATTATTTATATTGACCAATAAATTGAATTATCAGTGTTTAATTGATAATAATTCAACCGTTAATCCGATTTGAGCGAAACGAAGACCCCTAGACTCAGAAAAATGAGACGAATCCAATAAAAATAGTTGTAAGTTATAATTTCTTCCGAAAAAGAGTGGTTTGGTGATAATTGATAGTTCGTAAGTCCTAATAGGGGTATAATTGAGCCGAATAAATCCTGAAAAATTATAATAAAATCAGATAGGGCTAGTTAACGCGGGTATAAGCCTAGAATTGATTCTAAAAATAATTATAAATCTAAAAATTAATTATGTGCTTTATGTGCTACGTGATTTATGTGCTACGTGCTTTATGTGATTCTGTGAATAGACGTGCTGTATAAATTTATATGTATATATACGAGTCAGATAGAAACGAATGGGTAGACTGATAAGGTTACGTGATATCAATTCAAGATACACGTATATAGTAAATTATCTAAACACCTATCTTTCCATGATTTGTTCAGTGTTAGCAAGGCAGAGCAAGCTAGGGTCAGAAGGCAGTGAGTTAAACCAGGTTAAGTACGCGCAAGGCAAGTTTTTCCCCTATTCTAAATTCAGAATAGTGATTTATATTTCTTTTCAATCGTATCAATTCTCTTTGATAATCATTGTTCATATACATTGTTACCCATTTATTATTGCTTGTTCCAGTTTCATTTCAATTCTTGATTTACCCAATTTATTGAATTCCCTGTTCATATTTCAATTCCTTTACCCTACATATACTCTGGTATATCCTGGTATTGGGATATATCACTAGCATACCGATTGTTCCGGATGCTCAGCCTTGGACTGGATGGTTACTATAAAGGCTGGGTTTTACCTAGACCATTAATTAATAGGCCATAGTTGCCTGAGTACTCCTTATATTGGTTGGGTCTATGCAGTTGGGTATAGATCCGCACTATATTCTGACTGATCAGCAGGTTATAGTGCATATGTTGGTTCTTGTTTCCAGTCTTGTTCATTTGGCACTCGCCATCATTGACAAATTACTATTCGATACAAATACAGATGGTTGTTACAACCAGCAGCTTATTGTTTCTCTCATTTCTCTTTTTCTATACCATATATATATTTTTGCAGGCTTGTTGAGCAATTTTGGCTCATCCCTTTTTATTGTTACTCTTATTGTTTTACAGTTAAGGTAGAGAATGAAACCCATCAGGACCCGCATAGTCAAGAAGCGAGTCAAGCAGCGGGACCCTCTTATACCAAGAGTGTTCCTTCCTATTCCCGAAGAGAGCTTTGAATTACCTGATCAGGTGTAGCAGGATAAGTAGTAATGTTGGGTTGAATAAAAGTCTTGTGTAGTTTGAATAAAAGTTGTGTAGTGAAACTGTAGATATAATAAAGTTTTGTATCAAAGATAATTCTTGAGACAGGTTTTATTTAGTTGGGTTTGTAATAAAGTGTAGTGCGTGATTCTTGTTTCCAAACTCGGACCTTAAGAGATCCTGAGTAGCGATAGTTCGAGGTAATTATTATATTTATATTCCGCTTGTGCAGGTTTAGTCGGTAATTGTAGTTAATAATGCCCCAAATCTATACCCCGGATTTGGAGGGTGTTAGACTCTCTCTTAGGAGGGTAAGTGATAAAAACAGTCTTTTGTGATTCGTCCATCATTTAGAATCTCAAATGATTCCTATATTTCCTTTAGCCAGGCTCTCGCCTCTACTGGGTTCACTTGTTCCTTGGAACTCTGAGAGCTTAGCAACTTAAAGGTCCTGAAAGAATTTCCAACCGCACTGTCTTCTCAGGGTGGTGGTTGGGGATAATAGTTTAAGTTCTTTTTAGACAGGTCCATGAATTGCCGTATAGGAGTACCGTCTCGGGTCTCCTTTCCTTACTCAACTTCTATTTCCTTAGTCTGAACGTTCCATCCCCCCCCCCCATAATCGGGGTCATCCTACATGTTTTAAATCCTCATTTTCCACTTCATTATGTAATGGGTTCCTTCTATCTTGATGGCGACCTCCCTGACTATCACGTTCAGGGTTTGCTCTAAATCTTATTCCTCAAACTAGCTTTTATCTAAGGTCTCATCTTTAAGCTCTTGAATATTTGGAACCCAAATTCTATAGGAACACCTCATTATTCCCTTATCATCTTTCTCGGTATTAATCTCTTCTCCATTCATTGGCTCTCTCCCTTCATTCATCAATTTTTCTTGGCACAATATGATCTTTTTCGATAATTTGGGCTGTATTGCAATCTCAAACAACGTTTCGGTACTGGCTCCGGTTATCTTCACTTCTATTTCCATTTTTTCAAAATCTCTTATCAACTCTCCTAAAGACATTTTCATCTTGAGTCTCTCCTTTATACTAAGGGCATTAGCCACCATTTTGGCTTTCCCTGGATGATAAAGAATCTCATAATCGTAATCCTTGATTAGCTCTAACCACCTCCTCTGGCGCATGTTGAGCTCTTTCTGCGTGAAAATGCACTAGAGCACTTATGGCTTGTGTAAATCTCGCACTTCTCTCCATACAAGTAGTGCCTCCAATATTTAGGGCAAAATTATTGCCACGAGCCCAAGCTCATGGGTGGGGATATCGAATTTTATATTCCCTTAATTGTCTTGACGCGTACGCGATTACCTTGTTGTGCTATATAAGAAGCACCCTAATTCCTTATGCGAAGCGTCACTACACATCACAAAATCTCATTTTCCATCCGGCAACGCCATCATAGGGGCCGTCACATATCTTTGCTTCAGTTCTTGAAAGTTGTTCTCGTATTTCTCTGTCCATTCGAACTTCTCAGTCTTACGAGTAAGCGCGTTAAAGGGGCTACTATCTTTACGAACTTGAACGAACCTCCGGTAGTAACCGGCTAATCCTACCTCTGGTAGTCGCCCTAACCATAGTCATCAATTCCTCAGTGGTCCTTTATTCATTCTGATCAGGATCCTCCACGGGATTCTTCTCAGCAACAATCCCTTCTAGGATAACATCCTCAACCGCTACATCCTCAATATTAACATCATCCGGTCCCGCGTTAGGACGCTCTATCGGATCCATAATTTGATCTCCAATAAGTAATAAAACATCATCGCGTTATTGCTCCTCAACCTCAGGGTTCGGAGTCCCGCTACCATATACGATAACAAACTACGCTTCTATCACGATATTTATAAGGGTTCCCATAGGGGTTTTAACCGTCAGTACTATATTAGGTAGCCCGACTATGAACTTGGCAAGAGTTCTTATTATCTTAATGAACTTATTATTTTAACGTCACATCATCTCTGAGGTTTATAACGCTTAGCTCTGATACCATTTCTGTAACACCCCCAAATCCGGGGTCGGGGATTCGGGTTGTCACGAGTTCCATTTCCCTTATCAATACTTAATCTTAACAGTCAACCAACTACTGCGTACTGTGACCCCATAATGTACACACACACACCACAAGTTATAGTCTCAGAGATGAATACCATAAATAACACAAGTCATTTTATTCCACAATTATAAGTCATTACACCTCAAAAGGGTTTCTGAATAAATTTATATATTATTTTCCATTATTACAATTCATAAATGTACATAAGTCTGGTACAACAAAAGTTGAAAGCCTAGCCTATTGGTAGTTCCTACCTCAGCTACAACGACATCAACGCCTACAGGAAACTGCGGAACGTTTCCTATCCGCTCACGAATTGGGAGCTTGGTCCTGTTCATCATGTCTATCTGTTGTTGTGTGATGAAAGAAGAAAGTAAGGGTGAGCAACAAGCCCATCGAAATAATACGTATAATAATTAACAATATATGAGCATTCTCAAAGTACTCATGAAAGTCTTGGTCAAGAAGAAATGAACCAAGTTTGATATCTTAACGCGACGAAGTCGCAAAATATTCAGTTAATATATACATATATACTTCTCAAATATTTGAAATCCTCTGACATGTATAATATACACAGAGTTCCAGTTTATAACTATATAAAATATCGTTGCGAAGTGATCTCATATATCTAACCTTGTCTCAACGTTTTTCTGAAAATCTTTGGCATGCATAAGATAATCATTTACTAGATATAAGTTGAAAAGATGAAGTTACAAGATACTCCAATATACTTATATCTTTCCGAAATACTACTTGAACTACCACCGTTCAAGGTATAATCCGTTTCAAAAGTTCATCACATAGATGAGACTACAAGATAAGATTTGAATAAATTCAATCTTTGAAATATCATTATAAATAATGAAGTTACGAGATACTTCATTAAGTCCCAATATATATATACACCTATATATATACATTTCATACACTCCTTGAAAACCTCTGTTATGAAAATTATAAACAGAGTTGCAATATCCAATGAATTTGGAAAGGAGAAAACCTTGGCATAAACCTGATATCTTGCTGATCAGGGAAAGATACCAATACGTAACCTTTTCTACTAGTAGATGGACGAATTCCCCACTGGTCATCACCCTGGCCACATTAGGACCTATGTTGGACTGCCACTCAGCCACTTACGCATTGATGGACTCCCACTGAGCCACTTACACTTTCATGGACGCCCACTGAACCCATGTTGCTTATGCCGACTCAATTAGATGAACTTACTTCCCGAACGATGGGCAAGTAATCAAGATGTTTTCTCAAAACAGCAACCTCGTTGCGAATGTAAAATACACCACTGAGCCGGATCCCTTAGGTTTTGAGCGAGTATTTAAATCCCCTTCGAAAGGAAGATCTTAAATATAAAAATGAGTTTTGGGATCCGCTCTAACTTTTAAAAATCATTTTGAAGACTCGAAAACATTTTTAAGAATGTTTGGAGTAATGTTGATTTAATGAAATAAATCAGTCTCGATATATTAGAAAATATCTTATTATTATTATTTACATAATATTCCCATAAGGATAATCTTTATAAAAATAATTTGAAGTAGAAGTTTTAAAACTCATTCTTAAAATGAATAATAAATAACCAAAGATATACTTATACGAAAGTACGATCTTTATTTGAATAATCGAAAATAAGTTTGATTATCGAAACATTATTCTTTAATAAAATAAAGAATATTATTTAATAAAAGAAGCGGATTCATAAGCCCTCGAATGAATATTCAAAATAATATTCATTAAATAAAATAAACGGAGTCTTAACCAAGGTTTCAAAGTAAGGCGAGGGGGTAATGGTTCGTTCGCGAAACGCCATTACTTAAAACGGTCGTTTCTCCTAAATCGTACATTGGATTCAAGCGAACCACATATCAAAACGAAACTCGTAACATGAAATATCTAAACATGGCAAAGGTTATAATCTTTCAGTGAGTTAACGGATCCTAAAGTTAAGAACAGAACAGTTAAGGAAAATCGGGCATTATGACGTTTATGTTTACGCGATTTCCAATTTAATTAACACTCTAAATTATCATCAATTCACTCACAACCACCAATACAACAATACTCAACCATCATACTACAAACTCAGTCCCCAACTCCAAGTTTTACCAATTTATCAAACCAATCAAAGACCCAATATTCAAAACCAATACAAATCCACCAAAACTACTTATAATCAAAGATCAAGCCTTAATACTAACAATGCTTCAATAAAACTTAATGGAATCATAAAATCAAAGCTAGGGTTTGAATTTGATACCTTCCTTGGTAGGTGTTAAGTAGCTAGGAAGCCTTAGGGATCCTTAATCTAACCTCCTACAAGCTTGATCTTTCCAAAGAAATCAAGAACACAAAGTTAGGTTTTGAAGTTTCTAAAAGTCCGATTTAAAGAACTGTAAGAATGAGAGTATTACCTTGCTTATTTGGACAAGACTTGTGAACAAGAGTTCTAGGACATCTCAATACCTTTCCAACGAGCTATAGAACACAACATTTGAGTGAGTATTGAAGGAGATATGGTAGTTTTAAGTTGCTGCTCTGGTTTTGGCCGAGAGCAAGGGAAGAAAAAGTGAAGTAAAAATGTTTCTAGTTTGATTAAATGATTTGTGTGGTGTTTAGCTTGGTTACTTCCTTTTGTTTTGTTAATTAATATTTTACCATAATAACAAATGAATGGCTCTCATTCAACCAACCAATCCCTCCATTTGTCATGCTTATGTCATCCTTCCTATGTCATCCAATTGCCACATGTCTTCTCCTTGTGGTGTGATGACATCATCATCCACTAACCTCTTTGATTAACCCCTAATTACTTGGCTAATGATCGCTTATCTGTTATACGGTTCGCTTAACTTTCGTTCTCGTTTATCATTTGAGGGATCATATCCGGGATCTTATTACTTGGGTTTCCCTAAACCTTTCTCAATATTTTATATTCTTTTATGATCTTCTCTTATAATCCTTGAATTTAAATCCTTTTTATCATGTTACCTTATACTCAATTCTTTCTGTATCTGGTGGGTTTTCGGGAAAAAAATCAAAGTGTTCGAATTTGGATTCTGACGATCTTTACATACACTTATATACCATATAGAGTACTAATAAGATCTCAGAATATCAATAAAAGAACCCCTACACAATGTGACATGAAAAGTTTTCTTATTCAACATAATCAGCAAAATCACTATTCATAAGGGTTACAAAAAGTCCAAAATTTTTGGGGTTATTACAATGATGACCTCAAGTCTAAGGATACTTGTACAACTATCACTATGTGAACAACTGCTGACACGTGAGTGAACTCCATCAGTTGTTCAGCTGTGTGAGTCATGTTCAGTGAACTTATTCTATAATAAGCACCTACATACTAGCTATAGTGTCACCACACAAATGTCTATGAGAACAGACATCCTTCATAATGAAGCAAGCATAGTATGTAACGATCTTTGCGGATTATTAATTACCAGTTAGTAATCCTACAACCAGGAACTATTTAAGTTTAGAGTTATCATCTTTTAGGTCTCATTATTATGATCTCATCACAATCCATAAAAATCTTTACTCTAAACTGTGATATATCTTATTTAAACATTTAAATAGATAGAGCCCGCAATAAAAAAAATAAGCCTTTTATTAATATCAATAAAATCAAAATAGATTACATAAAGTTATTCCTAAATCCTCATACATGATTGGACTTAGGACATATCTCTTTCAATCTCCCACTTGTACTAAAGCCAATCACTCTGGTATCTAATACCCATCTTGTCTTTATAACAATCAAAGTGACTCTGAGAAAGTGGCTTTGTGAGTGGGTTTGCTAGGTTGTTATGTGTGTCAACTCTCTCGAAGTTGACATCTCCTCTTTCAACAATCTCCCTAATCAGATGAAAGCGCCGCAGGACATGTTTGGAATTTCTATGAGACCTAGGTTCCTTGGCTTGTGCTATTGCTGCGTTGTTATCACAATACAACACAATAGGCTCTTCAATTCTAGGAACAATTCCCAACTCAGAAATAAATTTCCTCATCCAAACGGCTTCTTTTGCAGCCTCACTTGCAGCTATATATTCTGCTTCTGCTGTGGAGTCAGCCATTGTAGACTGTTTGGAACTCTTCCAACTAATTGCACCACCATTCAGAGTAAACACGTACCCTGACATGGATTTGCTATCACTTTCTGATTGAAAACTAGAGTCAGTATAACCCTCTATTTTCAACTCAGATTGACCACCAAAAACAAGAAAAATGTCCTGAGTCCTTCGCAAGTACTTAAGGATGTTTTTCACTGCTTTCCAGTGGTCTTCACCTGGATTGGACTGATATCTGCTCGTCACACTAATTGAATAAGCAACATCGGGCCTTGTACACAACATCGTGTACATGATAGATCCTATTGCTGAAGCATAAGGAATATTACTCATACGCTCTCTTTCCTCAGGTGTCTTAGGAGACATTTTTTCGGAAAGGGACACTCTATGGCTCATCGGTATGAGACCTCTTTTGGAGTTTTCTATGCTAAACCTTTTAAGCGCTTTCTGGATGTATGTACCCTGGGTAAGACCTATCATTCTTCTAGATCTATCTCTATAAATCTTCATACCGAGACTGTAGGATGCTTCTCCCAAGTCCTTCATGGTGAAGTTCTTTGATAGTCATACTTTGACTGATTGTAGCATCGGTATATCATTTCCTATAAGAAGTATGTCATCCACATACAATACAAGAAATGTTACCGCGCTCCCAGTAACCGTCTTGTAGACACATGGTTCATCTATGTTTTTGATAAAACCAAATTCTTTGATTGTCTCATCAAAACGGATGTTCCATCTACGAGAAGCTTGCCTTACACTATATATGGTTCACAGCAGCTTACACACTAGGTGTTCATTTCCCTTGGAAAGAAAACCCTCTAGCTGTGTCATATACACTTCCTCCTCAAGTTCCCCATTGAGGAAGGCCGTTTTCACGTCCATTTGCCAGATCTCATAGTCGTAGTAAGCAGCAATCGCAAGCAAAATTCGAATTGATTTTAACAGGGCTACAGGCAAAAAAGTTTCATCAAAGTCAATCCCTTGCCTTTGTTTGAATCCTTTTGCCACGAGCCTGGCCTTATAGGTCTCCACCTGGCCATCTGCTCCAATCTTTCTTTTGGTTACCCACTTGCACCCAATAGGCTTAACACCTTCAGGCGCCTCAACCAGAGTCCATACTTGGTTGGTATACATAGATTCCATTTCGGATTTCATGGCACTATGCCATTTCTCTGAGTCAACATTACTCATAGCCACATTATAGGTCACAGGGTTGTCATCATCAATGATTGACAACTCATTGTCATTCTCAATGACAAGGCCATAATACCTCTCAGGTTGGCGAGAAACTCTCCCTGTCCTACGAATGGGCTATTCCACAGAAGGTTGTTCAGTCTGAACAGGTGTTTGCACTTGATCCGTAGTAGTTTGTGCTTCTTGAACTTCATCAAGTTCAATTTTGCTCCCACTGTTTCCTTCAAGGATAAACTCCTTTTCCAAGAAGGTAGCATGTCTGGAGACAAACACCCGATGATCGGTGTAAAAGTAATACCCCAAAGTCTCTTTAGGATATCCCAAAAAATTACATTTTACGGATCGAGATTCCAGCTTATCTGGGTCAACTTTCTTGACATAAGTTGGACATCCCCAAATCTTAACGTGTTTAAGACTTAGTTTCCTTTCTTTCCATATCTCATATGGTGTTTGAGGAACAGATTTGGAAGGCACCTTATTCAGTAAATATGCTGAGGTTTCCAATGCATAACCCCATAGGAATACTGGAAGATTCGCATAGCTCATCATGGACCGAACCATGTCTAACAAAGTTCGATTTCTCCTTTCAGATACCCCATTTAACTGTGGAGTATATTGAGGAGTCCGCTGGGAGACTATACCATTTTCTTTGAGATAATCTAGAAACTCTCCATTCAAGTATTCACCACCTCGATCTGATCGAAGAGTTATAATACTGTGTTTGGTTTGTTTCTCCACTTCATGTTTATATTCTTTGAACTTTTCAAAGGTTTCAGACTTGTATTTCATCAAATACACATATCCGAATCTAGATCTATCATCTATGAAAGTAATGAAGTAGGAAAATCCACCCATGGCTTGCGTAGACATTGGTCCACATACATCTGTGTGTACCAATCATAGCAAATCTGCAGCCCTCTCTCCATGTCCACTAAATGGAGATTTGGTCATTTTACCCAATAGACAAGACTCGTATATAGGATATGATTCAAAATCAAAGGGGTCAAGTAACCCTTCCTTGTGCAATGTTCGCAGTCTATTTTCACTAATATGACCTAGCCTATAGTGCCATAAATAGGTCAGATTTTCATCATCTCGTTTTCTTTTATTAGTTTGTTCAATCTGAAGTAAATCATGCTCTACGTCACATACATACAGACCATTATTTAAAATGCCACGTCCAAAAAGAACATTATCTCTAAGGATAGAACATTCATTATTCTTAATAATAAATGAAAAACCATCCACATCCAACGTAGGAATATGAACAATATTCCTCACAATAGAGGTAACGTAATAACAATTATTCAAAATAATAGTCTTGCCCGTAGGCATATGTAAACTAAATGATCCTACAGATATGGCCGCAACCCTTGCTCCATTGCCCATACGTAGAATCACCTCATCTTTTTCAAGAGTCCTACTTCCCTTTACTCCTTGCAACGAATTGCAAATATGAGAACCACATGCGGTATCTAATACCCAAGTAGAAATTTGACCTAGTGACATATTAACTTCGATCATGAACATGCCTGAATCAGAAGCGGTAGTCTTACTACCCTTCTTCTTCTTCAATTCTGCAAGGTAAACCTTGCAGTTCCTCTTCCAGTACCCCAACTTGTTACAGTGAAAACAAACAGCTAAATTAGGACCAGTCAACTTGTGAGCATCTAGTATGTTAAGAAGTTATAGTGCAGAAGACATGACGAATATAGTAAATCTGTAAATGATAAACACATAACAACCACTTAGCAAATATTCAATTTCATTTCAAAACACTATATGAATCGGGTATTTATTCATAAGTGTCTCCCACTAGTTTATCTAATTTTTTCAACCCCCTAAGTGAAAATTAAGCATTCATAATGCTAGTGGGAATAGGGATCCTACATTCCATCACACAACCTCGGTTGTGGCACGAAACGTCATGTGATGTTCAATAGGCAGACAACTCTTGTCAATTACATCTTATGTTATTCCCTAATATAAGTTTAGCCTCTTGAATAACTGAGTCACGTCCGTGGCACGACAAACTCAATATTCTAAGTCAAGTCTAACCCAACATTTCGTACAATTGAATCAGTCTCCAACGGCCCACGGCTGTAGCACGTACCAACCTTTAGATTCTAATTCAATGTACACATCTCTATGTAATAGACAAGTATTTCTTATTTCGAAATCAAAGCCCTCGGCTGTAGCACGAAATGACAATGATTTAAAAATAAGAACCACTTTCTACCATGTTGGAAGGCTATGACCGACACAAGCCCGTTGTGTCATTGGCCAATTACTACTTGATATTATTTAATTTTAGAGGGATTATATTATGTTACAATCATAATCATATTATAAAGAGATTCTTCCTTTTAAATTAAATATTTCAAATCAATAATCGATAATCAGATGATTCCCAGATCGGGTGGAGCATTGTCAAGAGGCGTCACTTAATAACCCTTTCTTACAGATAGAAATCTGTTGTTGACAGAATCATCCTTTCTCTCAATATTAAAAATTCATATTCAATTACGTGTTTCATAAACACAAGAATCTCATGACCGTATTCATAATATTTATTATTAAGGGAAGAAACGATTCCTATTCTAGATTTTCTAGAGCACGCCTTATATTGATTTAAGTTCACCTAAATCTATCATCGCATGGTAAACATAGGCATATATCTCATATATAAAATTAAATAAACAAGTAAATTTAAAGTGCAATAAAGTAAATGTGTTTGGTTATGGCCCCATCCTATGTGATCTTTATCAAGCTCATGATAAAGATCAAGGTCAATCTAATATGGTGATGGAAATAAATACAACTACTTATTACATAAGTCTTATTCTTTGTTTAGACTTCTTGTATGCCTCGTCTTCTTCTTTGTATCACCTCCATTGGGTAGCCTTCTTGAGTCTTCAATTACATTACATGATTGAAAGTAAAACTAATCTAATGAACTTATAAGAATAACTCGAGTTACATTCAAGATTTATGATTACAAAGATTGACGACATGCAAGTCGTATTTAAAACCAAAACCAAAACCATTACACTAAGGTCGAAAGGCCATAACCATCCACCATGCTCATACAACACATAAAAGCATGTTAAAACACATTATCTGATCTTAACATATCATATTATCCATGATCTAATCATAAAAAGAAAATATGACAAAAATCAGAAAAATCAGAATCAAATCAGAAAAACAAGAATCACTGTTTACGGGCAGTAAACGACGTCAAACGCCTTACAGACGAGTCGTTGATAGCTTTAGCTACACTAGTTTACCTATGGAATAGGGTATTCGTTTGCGTAAATCGGACACCAGACCCAGATTTCAGCAAATCTGCAGCGCCAATTCAGAATCCGTATCTAATATGATTCTCATAATTAGAACAAACATAAATCATGTATATATCAGTATATATACAGATTACATAATCATCTTATGATTATACAACTCACATGAATATCTTATATTCAAAACCATACATATATAAGCATATTATATCAACATCAAATCATGGCGAATCACGTACATGCTCATATATTGAAAACAGTTAAACACATAAACGAATTAAAAACTTTTCGCAAGTAGCTCTGATGCCATTGAAGGGTTTTTAGCACATAAACGCAGTGAAAACGTAAATTTAATCTTAAAAAACCGAAACCCTTCACAGGATCCATGCGAAAAAAATAATATTTAATTCGTAGTTAGTATGTTTACCTTAAGAAGCTTTACGTTAATGGAAAGATGGAGGTCTTTAATAGCGATCCAAGAACGATGAACGGAGATCTTTAGCAGCTGCTCCTCAAGTGTGAAGCACTCCACCGGTATCCACCAAGAAAACGATGTAATGAAGGAGGAGGAGATGGAGATAATTAGGGTTTTGTAAAACTTTTTGGTTTTGGAAAAAATAGGGTCTATAATAGTATATTTATAGGCAAAATTTTCAGCTGAAAATTTTCCCATAAAATATTATTATTATTAACCCTTTATTATTCTCACTAATAATTAAAACACCTTTTAATTATTAATCCTTTTTCTAAACACTTTAGAAATAATTCTCTCACTTGATTTAATTTCCAAAAATTAAATTCTTAATTAATAATATTAAGAACTTTTTCTTAATTAATTTATAATCAATTAAATCTCATTTAATCAATTATTAAATTTGCCAATTAATTATTTATTTCATAAATAAACAATTATAAGCCATTATTAATTAATTTCTCCACCATTAAATCATTCTCTTTTATGGTGTGACCCTGTAGGTTCAATATTAAGCCGGTAGTAGAAATAAATAATAATAAAACTATTTTATCATTATTTATATAAATTCTCTAATTCATTAAATATGATTAATTAATTAATCATATTTATTCTACATCGTGAGGGATACTTCTCAGCATATCACGACTATCCGGATAATACGAATTCACTGCTTAGAATACCAAGAACCTATTCAGTGAGTAGTTACCGTACAATCAATTCCTTCTACCCTGCAATGTCACGATTAAATACAAGGCATGAAACTTGTGTCAAGCCTATCTTATTTAATCACTTGTTTTCCCATTCATTATGCTTAGTTCTATTTAATATAAATTAGAAACTTCTTTCTAATTTCATTCACTCTGGCCAGAGATTCCTGAACTAGCATAAGTGGATCAGCATTGAACATTCTCTTCCTACACTGGAAGGGGTAGATCCTTTATTGATCATACACTATCTTCGTGTACAAATTCCTATACCCAGTAGAGCCCTTATAATTGTCCCTTGAGACTAAGAACTAAACCAAAGCATAGTTCAGTGTATACAAGATGACTATGATGACCTCAAGTCTAAGGATACTTGTACAACTATCACTATGTGAATAACTGCGACACGTGAGTGAACTCCATCAGCTGTTCAGCTGTATGAGTCATGTTCAGTGAACTTATTCTATAATAAGCACCCACATACTAGCTATATTGTCACCACACAAATGTCTATGAGAACAGACATCCTTCATAATGAAGCAAGCATAGTATGTACCGATCTTTGCGGATTATTAATTACCAGTTAGTAATCCTACCACCAGGAACTATTTAAGTTTAGAGTTATCATCTTTTAGGTCTCATTATTATGATCTCATCACAATCCATAAAAAGCTTTACTCTAAACTGTGGTATATCTTATTTAAACATTTAAATAGATAGAGCCCGCAATAAAAATAAAACAAACCTTTTATTAATATCAATGAAATCAAAACAGATTACATAAAAGTTATTCCTAAATCCTCATACATGATTGGACTTAGGACATATCTCTTTCAAGAATAAGTTCTGATACTGGTAAAATGATAAATTCTGATGAACATCTAGAACTTGATGAGGAAATTTCAAGACAGTTATTTCTGAAAGAAAATCCAGGAATGGACTTTGAGAGTCTAAAGGAAGAAGAAACTAGACTTAAGTTAGAAAAAGTCAACTCCAAATCTAAAGCTTCTGTTGTTCTTAAGGCTAAAGGCATTGTGATAAAAGAAAGGACAAATCCTGAGGCAACTAAAGTCAAATCACAAGTGGAGATAGATCCAAGGTCCAAGGGTAATGAAAAAGTTGATGAACCTATAAAGGTTTATGTGCCATTCATGGATGAAGAAATATCTGATAAAGATGCTAGTCTTACTCTGATAAAAAGGAAGATTTCTCAAACAACCTCTGACATGGCTCATGTTGTTCACAGTCAAGATATAGTAAGTTCTGATATGACAGTGAAGCAAGCAACCTCTGATATAGCTCAAGTTGGCTTGATATCAGAAGATAAGGAAAAGGAAACTTCTGACATTGCTCATGTTAAACCTTCAAAGTTACTCCTACCAGGATTCACCAAAGCTAAACAGACTCAATCTTTGAAGACTGCAATAAGTGGTTTTGAAGCAAGAGTTGTTATAGGAAAAGAAGCCAGAGATAAATCTGGATTGGGTAGTGCTGATGAAAGAAGAATACAGAATACAATCAATGATCCAACTTCTTTAAGTGAACCAGGTGTTGGAGCAACTCCTGAAAGATTGAATCAGCTTGAATCTGTACAGATGGTTTACCATACATTTTTGAAAGAACACATCTTGTTATATTTTATGACAGATGGAAGGGTATACCATATTAGGCAGAATGCTATACCACTGAAGTATTTTGAGGAACTGGAACATGTTCTATTCTTACTTCAAGTGAAGAACAGATTAACAGATGGCGCTGTAAATTATTTGAAGACTCAAATTCAAAGACAGAAGAAGCTTTACTCTGTAAAGTCTGACAGCACATACTGTCCAAAGTACAGAGATCACATATTGTCGAGATGAAGCCTAACTCTGCTAAGATTATAACTACTTTTTTGGGTTATAAGGCTGTGGAATTCAATCTTGAGTCTGACAAGGCATATTTAATCAGACTAGATCGGGATATAAGGAAAGCTAGAATAAATTATCTCAGGGTTGCTATCTTTCAAAATGGTGAAGATACAGTTGAACTGAAGAATGCTAAAAGGAGGATGATTAATGAACTTGAATATGCTGAGAGATGTTTGTTAAAGAACTATCTCAAAACAACTCCTGATATTAAAGAGATTAGTAATTGAAGCCAAGTCAAAGATCTACAACTGCTTAAATTCTGATGTGTATACAAACTGAAGCTGTTATCAGACCTTGAGGATGGTAAAGCTACAAGGACTGTAAGTTGTAGTTATCTAGTCAAATTTTTATGCATTTGTACTTAATGTTTTTGACATCATCAAATATCTGTTAAACTTGTATATTATGCTAATTTACAAGTTGGGGGAGATTGTTAGATATATTTGATAATGTCATGACTAATATGATTTGTGTTTAGTTTTCAGATCTTACTTAACAGGACAAATCAGTACTTAACTGGAAATCAGTACTTATACTGAAGTCAGAACTTAAGTTATTAGGAGATAATATCAGGACTTAAGGAGACTTTCAGATAAGGAAGACGGCTGATTAAAAGGAAAGAAGATCAAGACAAACGCAAGAAGATATATGCATGAAGAAGGAATTCTATGAAGAATAGAATACTTGGAAGAAAAGATAACTAGTTGATATATTTTAGGAAGTAAAATTATATTCCATATCAATTAGAATTTATCTTGTAACTGTGTAGTATATAAGCACAGACATAGGGTTTACAGTATGTGTGTTATCATAATCGAAGTTATTATTCATTGTAACCCTAGCAGCTCTCGTGATAAATTGTTCATCACTGAGAGAGGACAGTTCCATATTGTAACAGAGTTTATTGTGTTAAATAAAATCTGTTTTCTGTGTTCTTATATTCGATTTGATTGTGATAAATACTGTATTCAACCCCCTTCTACAGTGTGTGAGACCTAACAACTTTTTTACCCGAAGAGACTTTTAGTTGCTCTTATATTCAAGTATTCTCTCTCCTCACTTTTAAGAGTTTTTTCCCACTCTTAAATAATATTATATTATATATTTATGAAAACAATCTTTTTCTCTCTCCACTATCTTTTGTTCTTTATGATTCAACTTCCATTTAATATTAAAATATTAATTAAGAGTTCATATAAAGATTATTATTGGAGAATAACACACATTAACTCATTAAAAGCCAATATTATATATTATATTTAGAGTAAAGATGAGAAGTCTCTTCGAGATGCTGTAAGTCTCTTAACTCCTAAAGATAATACATAAATAAATATTAGTAAAAATGCTCTTCTTAGTAATTTATTATATTGTGTTAGTTAACTCCTAACAATAACATAAATAATTATGATCTTAGTAAATTATTACATTCGAAGTCTTTTTTGGGATACCCGAGCTACTCTAAATCAATGTAAGCAAGGATCTTATTACATGATATGATGCTTGTTTGTTTCCTCGTATATGGGTATCGTTGGCCTTAAATGATGAATAGTAGTTCAGATTGTTTGGCAAAAATTTAGAATAATCATGTTTGTAATTCATATGACATGAGTTGAATGTTAGAACCAGCTATTTTCGTTTTTTCACTTTCTCATTTAATTATCAGTCTTTCCCTTTTTTTATTTTTAAAATTATCATTTAATTATAAATATATTTAAATAAAAAATATCAGAAATACCAACTTTTTAAAATTTTTGCAATTTTACTATATTATGAAAATATTTGAAAAAATATGGTGTGATCAAAATCAACGAGATACACAACTAATTATATCGAGTCTTTTTAAAAAGTGATAGTATTTTTGCAGAAAATATTTTTTGGGGAATTGTTTTTCAAAAAAAACCTTTTCAATATTATATTTTATCTAAATTTAATTTGATGAAATTTTCAAGAAATGAAATTTGTTCATATAAAATTTTTACATGATAGGTAATTATCTTTTAAATTTTAATTTTTGTTTAAAAAAATTATAATTTATAATTAAGTTATAAGTTACCAAATATCTTATCAACTTAAAATTAACTTATACTTAAATTCATCTGCATTAAGCTACGATACACTTTTCATAAGTTACTAAGAACCAAACGAGCCAATGATATCATTTATGGAATCAATTGTACCCGGTTCTCATGGTCCATGAGTAATGTTTTTTCCCCTTTATAATATAATCTTCAAGAATCAAGATTTTTTTTTGAAAATAATGAGGATTCAGCTTCAATCAGTAGATTTCTTGGACTTGAATATCCCATTCAACTAATTATTAAAAACTTGTTTTTGTTTATGGTAGACACAAAAAGCAAATACAAACACACATGTACATGTACAAGTTGATAATGTTCTCTTATTTAAAGGGAATACATATACAGTATAAACTTTTTTCTTATATACTGTATTACTTGTTAGATTCCAGCAGCAGGCCACTGTTTTAAGAGATTGAGTATGCATGATGAATATATATAATATTATACTAGTCGGCAAACGGGAATTACCTTTACTAGTGTGCAGATGCATGTTTTAGATATATGAGAAATGAAGCGATTGATATCAAGTTCATTATTTGTTGGTAATGTACTAATTATGTAATGTGTTTTTGCCAAACTTTTGGCAACTTGAAATGCAAGAAAAATATTGTTGGTCGCTTCAATTTTAGATTATTCCTCAGTCAAACCTGCCTTAATCCCGAGTCTCCTGTTACCTACATATATTCAAACGAGACTGTAAATAGGTATGCATGCATGCATGATTTCTAACATCAAAATTCCTAATTTCACCGTTCCGTGTTTCTCAAGTTATTTTTTCGGTTAAGGTGCCACTAGCGAGCTAGGTGTGTGTATATATATATATATCACAATTCACACACAATAACTGTATTTTTATTATCTCAACATATGTACTTCAACAACTCCCCGTCAAATTAATCTTGTTTTTCTTCGATAATCTATAAAAAAATTTGTGTGATTTAAATACTCATTTACAAAGAGGGTTTCTAAGAATGTTAGATATATCATATTGATTCTTAAAATGTATCCCAAAATTCACATATCATATTGATTCTTAAAATTTATCCCAAAATTCACGTTCATGCATTTATTAATTACAAATCAATTTATAATAATAAATCCTAGATTCACATAAATTTTAATAATGATAACATTTTTTCATTATCCTAAATTGCGAAGTAAGCATTAATGACACTAAATTTTCATATCAAATTTGATACTCTAAAACTACCCTAATTATAAACTAAAATCATTGCCCCAAATTGTGAAGTGCACAATGACACTATATTTTATAATAACCAATTTGATGTACTTAGATTTCTCTAAGGGTTTATGTCTATTATCTATATATCAACAGTTTAATTTATAGATATTTTGCTGGAAGTACATTGGATTTTTATGTCAAATGGCCACTAAGATAATTAAAAATCTTATAATCTGAAGCTGGATTAAGTACAAAAGATTAATGATGATGTAGTGGGTAAAAATCCAGTGTGTATCTAATGTGGGGTTCATGAGCTCAAGACTCTATTTGACCGTTTTCATGTTTCGTGACTCAATATGCCTTCACAAGATGCCTACGTACCTTATCGTAATGCTAAGGATCAAGTCAAAAATGTAGTCTTAATGGTGGGTTAAGACCCTTTATATAGAGCTTAGATGTCCACGAATTGAACTATGGTCAGAGACCTGGAGAGCAAGTCTCCGTCTTTTAATAGACATTGGAGCCCTAAAACGTAGGAAGCAGATTCCTTGTTGGTTTAGGTGCCTTGGGGCCTACTTTTTACAGAATCATATATTTTATTGTACATATTTTATTTGCTGTTATTTCACCTCATTTATTAAATATGAAATTAATAAATGACTAGGGTTTCGGGCCTCATTAATTGGGCTTTGTCATTGGACCATATTAGGTCCAATTAAAACAACATTAATTATATCTTTAGACTTATTTTCTGTCTACATCATTTGCTCCCCAACTTCTAGGAAACCTTAACACAAGATTTCGTAGAAGTTAAGTCATTTCATGCCCTTCCAGATTATCATTTTATCGTAAAGTGTGGAGTGACCTACACATTTACAATGATTTTCCATTCTCAAGGTTTTAAATTATTTTTTGGAATTTTTTCATACTCATTTTTCTTACATGTTTCCACTACTAGAATGTGCCTTGAATTGGTTAATGCCCCCAATGCTGAAATTTCGGAGGTCTCGCTATCCTGTCAACGAGTCGGGATCCAGGGATGAAGCACTATGGTTAAGGGGTTCGGGGAAGCATAGTGGTCCTCGATGGCGGTTCGGGCACAATACCCTCAACCTTTGGGAATTTTCAAGAATTACTCTTTAATTTCCTGATTTTTAGCAGCTTTCCCATAATTTTCCTTAATTTATGGGATTTTTAATTTTTTCCATCATTCCTGGTCAAATTTCGATCTGGATGCATTCTGGTCGAAATTTGAATAGAGATCTAGTCGGATTATCTGCCATTTCTTCATCCTGGTCGAATTGATTTTCGACCAGGATGCATCCTTTGTCGACCAGGATTCCTGGTCGAATTCGATCAGGATGCATCCTGACCAAAATTTGACTAGGACTCTGGTCAGATTATGGGCTACTTTGTCAACCTGGTCGAATGAGATTTTGATCAGAATGCTTAGCTATTTTGACGAGCACTCTCGTCGAATTATGGGATAATTTTCCACTCTGGTCGAATAAGATTTCGAATAGGATGATTCCCTATTTTGACGAGCACTTTCGTCGGATTATGGGATATTTTGTCACTCTGGTCAAATGAGATTTCGATCAGAATGCTTCCATATTTCGACGAGCACTCTCGTCGGATTATGGGATATTTCTCTATTATCTTTTCATTTCTCCTTGTATATACTAGATTGTTCTAGACGCTTCTTTTCATGGGCTTCTTATTTTTGGGCTTTGAATATATGGGTTTCAGATCGACTCACATTCCTTTTGATAGCTATATTTGAGAGCGAAGTGGAGTATAGGTCTTCACTCATACTTTCCTATTCTCAAAATTTTCTCATTCCTGCTCTCAAACAGGCGATTCCGGTAAAAGTTTTTCCATCATTTCTATTCCTTTCAATTAAGGTTCCATCGTAAGGCAATTTCTGACGTTCCTTCCTCCACCACATTCTTGGGTTTTTGTTGAAGATTTGTTAAATCTTCATCTTCCTCATTCATTCTCAGCAATTCAAACCTTTTTCCGTAGTTTCTCCGCGTCGCCGCCGACCGTCGCTGGTCGACTTTTCCTGCCCAGAACAGCACCAGACTGTGCAGATCAATAGTTCCACTTGCCAGGAACACCGTCGTAATAATAAAATTTGCAATTGATCACTGGACAAGCCGAAAAACGCAGTCGAAGTTTTCCGCTGCCGTTGAGTTACTTTTTTCCGGCGAAGCCCAGTCAGGGGTTAAAAATCACAACCAAATATGTGAATCACTTCTTTTTTGCATGATCTAAACATTGGTGTAACTTATTTCAACCAAGAATCAACCAAATTAAAAACCCCAATTTCGATTAAAATTATTCAAGAACATAAACCCTAATTTTAATATCCAAGAATCAAATATCAATTTCTATATGTTATTGAACTCTGTTTTTAACATATAATATACCAAATTGACCAGAAAAAGATTATCTACACGATGGAATCATCAAATTATATCAACAACATCAAGAACAAATTTTCGCAATTTAATCTATAATTAATTCGAAATAAATTAATTAAATAAGGAAAATATCTTGATTTCTGCATAAAAACGAATGATGGATTATGAAAGTACTTTTCGAGAGCTTCGATTTGATATATGGCACGCCCGAATCGGAGTTCGATAACGCCCTTGTTCGCAGATTTGATTATCAAGAATGTGACATGAATTCGACGTTTTCTCTGTATTTTCTATATTTTTATTGATTGATTATGATTATACGATAAAATGAAATAGTAAAAGGACTATATATATTTATGGAATATTAGTTCATATTGGATTGTTTTGGATCGTTAAATTAGTTACTTAGCCACTAAGTAACTGCAAAAACATTCCGATTTGATACCCGTACTGGATAATTATCCAAACCGGGCTTCTTATAAAACACTTTATATGAAAATAATGTAATAATATCCAGTCTATTGAGAATACGGGTTTCGTTGATTCACCGAAATGATTATCGTATCAAAAATCTTGCATCGGGCCGTGCACGGTTCAAACCGTAATCCGGATCGAAAAAGTCAAAACATAAAAAATGTCCAGAATTACCAAATTAGGTTAGGAAGGAGTTTTCGGAAGAGTTTCGGGTTGTAAAAACATAAAAATGGTTGAGGTTGGACGATTCCCGGCTTTATAAAATAATTTTGTAATTATTCAGAAAATAATTAATAAATTCATAAATCAATATAAAATCATATAACAGTCCAAAAATTTCCAGAAAAATACCGTAATTATCTATATTTTATTCTGGTCATAATAAAATTAACATACTTATACTTTACCGCATATAAGTATCCACATATCCACACCGATCATCAGATAATTCACCAAAAATCACATAATAATCACATAAAAATCATTTATTGATAAAAATAATTACACGCGATATCCCGAATATTACACTTAACATTCATTTACATTTTTCCTCCCATTTCCTCTTCATGTCTCGTCACTAGATATCTTCTTTTAGCCCTCGGTACTTGATCATTCTCAGGGGATGCATTCCCTATCTCAATTTACCAATGTTTCCTAAATTTTTCACCTTACTTCTGTCCCTCATGTTACCTATATCTTACCTATTAATTTTCTTTATCGTCCTTTTTGATTCCACTTTTTTTTTCTATTTCCGTTCTTCATTCTCATAGCTCATTCACAACCGAACTCCTGATATTAATACTCACTTTGATGTCATATCAAATTAGATATCAATACTAACTTTGATGCTCACAACATCCCATATTGAAGTAAACATCAATCATCTATATTAATACCACTTTTGATATTTAACAACAACCTAAGTATCAATATCAATCAGAAACTGAATTAAAACTGTATCTCACATTTTATCCAAAATAGAAATACTTGATAAATCATTTATTGTATGATTATCAAAATAATTCAGAAACAAGATGTCCTTTGATAAAACTTTATTGCAGATGATGGAATCTCTTTGATTGGCTAATAAAATCCATATTGGTGTAGGTACTAATCTCTTCTTTATTCCACCTCCCTTCTTCCTTTCCTTCCTTCCTTCTCTTTGTTCTATCTTAAATCTTTAGTTCTTAAAAACATCCTTCTCACCTGTCCATACAAATAACTTTCTATCTCTCTTGTCTATTACTAAGGGCATATTCATCCATGTAAAGCCCCACTCATTTGCATCAATTTCTGAATTCTACTGGTGTCCTTACCTTCTCCAAATTCCTCATTTCTTTGATTTCGGATTTGAAAGTCACATCAAAATTTGACTTAATCTAATTGGAATTGATTTCCATCTAACTGACCATTAATTGGTAAAATTAACCAATTAACTTACTTAATTGATCAATTGCACCAAGTGATGACTAGCTAAATGAAATCAAAGACCAATTATATTAGTCGGATTGGTTGTAACAACCTCTTTCAAGAACCGAGATCACAATCATTTGGAGTATTGACATGAATATTAATAACACACGGAAGTATATTCTCTATATTTAAGAGTAGGGTATTTTCGAAAATTTGGGCAGCATCTCCTTTATATTATTGACTACCAGCCGGACTCAAGCCGATACCAACAATCAATCAAACAACCAACAATCAATCCACAAGTGTACCAACCAACTGCCACCTTCTAAACTCACCATTTCACCACCACATATAATATTAGCCATTATAACCCATATTTTTAGTTCAACTTAAGATTGTAGTGAACAATTCTTATTCTACCATGCCTTTTCTCATATCCTTTGATTATAACTGAATATCACTACTGAGTACTATTATAAATTATTCTAAAATTCTTCGAGTTCATGTTTCAATTCAAGCTCTCTCATTCACAATTCGTCTATCCTTGACCATATACACTTATTCTTATTAGTTAACTCGTTCAACTTCTAATAACCAACACATGGTCTCAACCAACACTCTCATAATCTTGTGGAAGAATTCCTTTGGTTTAAAAGCATCACTTCTTAAAAATCCTTACAGCTAAATCACCACATCTTCATCTCTCTTTATGTCTTTTCATACTGAACTTCTTTCACTGGCTCAGTTACGAGTATCAAATTTACCATAACTCATTTACTTAAGTAGGAAAATCCAAGCATTCCTTGAAGAATACCATCGAAGTTTATTCGTAACTAGCATTTCTTCGATCTTGAATCTTCATGACAAATATCTCCCACATGATTGAGGTATGCTTCATCTTCACAATGTATTAATCGATTATCTGGTTACTATTAAAAATTTCTTTATTTCTTTTGCTGTCCAACCAATCATTTACCTTATCCGATATACACAGCTTTTTTTTCTTGTTTTTCTAGTTAATTTACTTCCCATGGTTCACTAACTATTTCAATTCACGCCAAAATCTCAGACTTGAAATGTATCATGTATACAGATTTTCGCGTCTAATTTAATGTCCTCGTGACAACCACATCATTAGTATAAGAGTTCTTCTCTGCACGTATTTGTCCACCATTTATTGGCTTGCAATTATCCATACTTATCATATGTTAGGAATATATGTGCATTAGTTTGATGATATGTTTAACAAAACACTTAAGTAGAAATCTAGTGTTTGTAGCCTCAACGGATAAGATCATTTTGGCTATCCGTTGATGGTGTAGCTTTACTTAGAAATAAGTCTAGTGTTGTAGCACATTTCAGTCTCTGAATTTGAGATATAAATTCTTAAATGTTGAGGGAAATTATAAGTCATGTTGACTACTAGAGGATATGCAGATAGGAAGGCCAATTGTAAGTATTTCATGCCTTGTAATTTTGTATAAATGAAATGGTGTCAACGGATAACTTAAAGACCTTCAACGGATGAGAAACAAAGCTTCAACGGATGTCTCTAAAGCTTCAACGGATAACATCCTTCAACGGATGAGTGCATCAACGGATAGAGCTTCAACTGCTAACACATCAACGGATAAAGCCATCAACGGATGAAGGCTTCAACGGATGTTCTGTTAAATAGCAGTTGACAAGTGGTAGTTGTACCTACAAACAGAGGCACATGGGTTGACAGAGACAACTGAGATGTGGTAGCCTATTTCAGGAACATCAGAAAAAGCAGCCGTTCTACTCTAGTATAAAGAGGCAATAGTCAACAATGCACTGGAGTAAAATGGAGAAGAAACAAGTGGAGAACTTATTTTATTATTGTACTTTTTATCTTTGTCTTCACTTGTAAACTTGGTGATATATAAACCAAGTAGCAGCTAGTAATTAGAAGAGAATTTTTCCAGTGCTGTTTAGAAAAATCTTGAGAGAAAAATTATCTAGTTTGTACTAGGACGCAGCTGTGATCAACATCAAGAATCACAGATTTTCTGAAATACCATCTCTGGTGGAACAACAATCCACTAGAAAAGTTTTTAAGGTCTGTTGTGTTCTTTACATTAGTGCTTGAATATATATCTGTCTGTATTAGCTTAAAGCAATTCACACACTTGTTTATCTTGAACACAAAGCCTTTAAAACTGCTCAAAACTTGAAAAAGTTTTGAGATTTACATTCAACCCCCCTTCTGTAAATCTCATTGTTAGTCCACTAGGAATAACATCATATAACCCCATCTGCTACACGGGTTCATTTCCTTCCTTTTGAAATATTCAAAGAATGGACCTTACACAAGAAGGAATTTGTGTATATTATTCCGATTGGAAACTTTTTGTAAGGGATAACAATACAAGGAAACAATCAGAAGGATTCATAAATCAAGAAATCAAAATTGAAAAATGAATGATGATTTAGATATGAGCGAGACAACCATATTTGTACTCAAGATGGCCAGTCTTTCATACTATATGGCATACAACACATGATTAGGTGGCATCCCACCAGACTCTTTGTTATTTCAACAAAGCGTCATACCGTAACACTGCTTGTCTCAATCAGAAAGCAATATTTTGAAGGAGGAATGATCCAAAAGGAATTCAATAATTTTCTTTTCCTTATCGCCTCATGGGACTTATGATGAAGAGAGTTCATGCTTTATCGAGAATCAGAAGATTATACACTATAAGAGTGTAGAAAGGAATAATATCATTGATCGCTATTCACATTTCATCTATTTACAACTTCAACACTTGTTCGATCAATATATCCCATACTGAGTCGTATATTGACTTTTAAAAGTTCTCTGAAATGCCTTCTTCAATTGATTATTAGAATAAATTCCCATGTATTTCTTTTTGCATCTTTAGCGTCGCACTTCCGTGTTCAATATTTTTATAATTCGACCCTATTTTCACTCTTACGAAATTTACAATCATAACTTCAAATTTCTCTTACGCTAGTGATCATTCAACATATCTACTCATTTGCTAATAACATTCTTCCAATTAGAAAAGTCTGGAAATTTTCTCAATCTTCTTTGCTCCTACTCGGCTTATTGTGAATCGACGTATTCTTTGGACTTTAATCATCTCAGAAATTGGATGAACAGTTTCTCTATATATTGGTTCTGTCGTTAAACTTATCAAACAATATTTGCACTCTTCTGTTAAGGACCATTAAATCTTCTCCATAATAGTGGGTCCACTTGGCCTTCTAAATGAACCATACTAACTTCTAGAACAAGTATTCTCCTGGATAATCTAAATCTTATGACAAACAAGAAACTCAAGTAGTAGTTTGACAACCAAGTTTTTAAAACTTGTTTTGTTCCAGGGACTTTTAGAAAAATATTGTTATAAAAATCTCTTTTGAAAACTGTTTAAAATTTTGAAAATCATACACCTGATCATCATTACTATATGAGTTGGTTGTCATCCTTGTCAACCACTACCAAGTATCAAATTAGAAAAACACTCAGATAACAACCCATTCATTTCCATATACCCCTACCCCTTATTGGGTCCATTTTACCTTTATTGGTCGACAAAAACTCCAATTACCGTTGCATAATATCTTATTCGTAACTTCACTTCTAGTTTTCCATACTGGTAACATTCCCATCATCATCTCTTACGATTACTAAGTATAACAAATCTATCCAACAACCATCAGATTTATTTTATAACACAAGGTCGATTTATATCACATTACTGCTATTCATATCATGTTTGATCATAACATCATTATCAAATTCCAAGAAAACTCTCGATCTCCAATCCCCTCGAATTTCTTTAAAAACTCCCCCTAGCATACTTCACTGGATAACCATGGATGGTATACACATTAGTAGCTCCATAAAACCTGGTAGCAGCTATCCTTCGGAATAACTAAATTCTCACTCTAGGTTTCTTCTTACCCCTCTTAATATCTCGTGTATTCACCATATGATGTAGCTCTTGAATCCATCCTCCTAGGTATTGTTAGTTCATAAGATGGGTTTTAAATTAATGGTATAGAACAAGGCGTAGGGTAGATGTAACGACTGAAAAATTTACGTCTGTATTATATTATATTTATAATAAATGTTGTAATAACCCCAAATTTTGGAATTTTTGAAACACGGATGAATAGTAACATTTGCTGATGATGCTGATTTAAGGAAAATTATCAGACCACGCTATATAGAGTACTGTTATGGAAATTCTAAGATCATATTAGTATTCCATAAAGTAAATAAGTGTATGTAAAGATCGTCAGAATCCAAATCCGAACACTTTAATTTTTCCCGAAAATCCACCAGATACCGAAAGAATTGAGTATAAGGTAACATGATTAAAAGGATTTAAATTCAAGGATTATAAGAGAGGATCATAAAAGGAATATAATGTATTGAGAAAGGTTAAGGGAACCCAACTAATAAGATCCCGGGTATGATCCCTCAAACGATAAACGAGAACGAAAGTTAAGCGAACCGTATAGCAGATCATCGGTCATTAGCCAAGTAATTAGGGGTTAATCAAAGAGGTTAGTGGGTGATGATGTCATCATACCAATAAGAAGAAAACAAGTGTAAAAGGATGACATAATCAAGATGACATAAGCATGACCTAGTAGATATTTTGAATTGGTGGAATATTAGCCAAGTGTTTTTAACCATGGTAAATTCTAAATATGGTTAATTAAAATAAAAGAGAAGCAACCAAGTAATTCACCACACAAATACCTAGGCAACCAAGCAAGAAGCATTTCTTCTCCCCATTTTCATCTTTGCTCTCGGCTTTCAAGGAAAAAGCAAGGAAGAAAAATCCAAAGTCCAAGCTCCACTCAAGCATAAATTCCATGGTTTGTTTTTATGGATTCTACATTTCATAACTTAGATTGGGTATTATTTTAAGCTCTTGATTCAAATGGATTCATAGCTAATTAATACACCAAAGATTAGGGTAAATAGTGTTTTCAAATTTTAACTTTGTGTTTCTTGATTTCATTTGCAAGATCAAGGTTATATAAGGATAGATCAAGGTTCTTTGAGGCTCCCTAGTAACTTTCCACCCTCCAAGAAAGGTATAAATCTTCACACCCTTTAGTAATAAGTTTGAATGTTGAAGTTTGGAGATGGTTTGGATGGATGAGTAGTAATTTGAATGATAAGCATGATTCGAGCTTAATTGTTAAGTAGTTTAGTTGAATTTGGAGATGTTATAATATATGATTGGATTGAGATCCTTGAGCTTATTATGAGTGAAATCAATAGCATTGATGTGTATCTTGAGTTGTTATTGATTGGTAGTTGGATTGATATGATTTGGAATGGTAAAAATTTGGGAAATCGCGTAAACATAGTCGTCGTAATGCCCGATTTACTTTAGACTGTTTTTGCTCTTAATATCAGGACCCGAGAACTCCCTGTTAGGTTTTGACCATTGTCATAATCAGATATTTCATGTTACGAGCTTCGTTTTGATATGTGGTTCGTTTGAATCCGATGTACGGTTTAGGAGAAACGACCATTTTCAGTAACGGCGTTTCGCGACCGAACCATTACCCCTCGCCTTACTTTGAAACCTTGGTTAAAGACCTTAAATGACTAATTGGGGTATGAAACATTTATGTAAAGTGGATTAGGAAGTTGTTAAGGTACTCGCGAAAGAATCACCTTAAAACCCTTAATGGTTAATTTATTAAAAATGGTGGAGCCGAGGGTACTCGAGCAACTTAAGTGAATCGTTAAGCGCAAAAGCGAACGTTAGGACTCTAAATGGTTAAAGTCTAGTTTCTTAAGCGACCGGGGTTTAATTCCGACTTATGTTGTTTTTCATAGGTTATCAGACCCACTCTAAGCTTAAGTCTATCCGGGAGCACTCAGGCAAGTTTTTTACCCGTTATACTGTTGTGGTGATGTATATATGCATATGCATTATCTTGTGATAGATGCATGATTGTAAATAGCAAATCCTGCGATATATTGGAGCATGTTGATATGGTTTATATGCATGCCTATTTCATAATATTGATATCTAACTGTTGATTCGATTGCTTATAAGTTGCATAATACCTATGCTAGAGATAAGCAGTAGTTGCGTATACCCTTAGTATAGGGGACCCAAAGGCGAACATTTTCTAAAACAGGGAGTCGATGTTCCCGAGTATATTATATATATATATTTTTATATATATATATAGATATAGTTTTCAAAACTATTAATCGAATAAGGTTTATTCGATAACTTTATTTTTATTAATGAATATTACTTTGAATATTCATTCGAGGACTTATGACTGTTTATTCTATTTAATGAATATTACTTTGAATATTCATTCGAGGACTTATGATTCCGATTATTTACTAAATAATATTCTTTATTTTATTAAAGAATAATGTTTCGATAATCAAACTTATTTTCGATTATTCAAATAAAGATATTACTTTCGTATAAGTATATCTTTGGTTATTTAATATTCATTTCAAGTATAAGTTTTACAACTTCTACTTCAATTATTTTTATAAAGATTATTCTTCATGGGAATATTATTTAAATAATAATATTCAGATATTTTCTAATATATTGGGACTGATTTATTTTATTAAATCAGCATCACTCCAAACATTCTTAGAAATATTTTCGAGTCTTCAAAATGATTTTAAAGGTTAGAGCGGATACCAAAACTCATTTTTTATATTTAAGATCTTCCTTTAAAAGGGGATTTAAATACTCTCTCAAAACCTGAGGGATATGGCTTTGTGGTGTATTTTATATTCGCAACGAGGTTGCTGTTTTGATAAATGAATTGATTACTTACCCAACGTTCGGGAAGTAAGTCCATCTATTGAGTCGGCATAAGCAACATGGGCTCAGTGGGCGTCCATAAAAGTGTAAGTGGCTCAGTGGGAGTCCATCAATGCGAAAGTGGCTGAGTGGCAGTCCAGCATAAGGCCCTAATGTGGCCAGGGTGTGACCAGTGGGGGATTCATCCATCTACTAGTAGAAAAGGTGACTTAATTGGTATCTTTGTCTGATCAGCAAGATATCAGGTTTATGCCAAAATTCTGTTTTTCCATATTCATTGGATATTGCAACTCTGTTTATAATTTTCATAACAGAGGTTTTCAAGGAGTGTATGAAATGTATATATATAGGTGTATATATATATATCGGGACTTAATGAAGTATCTCGTAACTTCATTATTTATATTGATATTCAAAGATTGAATCTATTCAAATCTTGTCTTGTAGTCTCATCTATGTGATGAACTTTTGAAACTAATTATAACTTGAACGGTGGTAGTTTAAGTAGTATTCGGAAAAGATATAAGTATATTGGAGTATCTTGTAACTTCATCTTTTCAACTTATATCTGGTTAATGATTATCTTATGCATGACAAAGATTTTCACAAAAACGTTGAGACAAGGTTAGATATATGAGATCACCTTGCAACGATATTTTTATACAGTTATAAACTGGAACCCTATGTATATTATGCATGGAAGAGGATTTCCAAGATTTTGAAAAGTATATATTCATATGTACTGATTATTGTGCAACTTGGTTGCGTTAAGATATCAGCTTGGTTCATTTCTTCTTGACCAAGACTTTCATGAGTACTATGAGAATGCTCATATATTGTTAATTATTATACATATTATTTCGGTGGGCTTGTTGCTCACCCTTGCTTTCTTCTTTCATCACACAACATCAGATTGACAAGATGAACATGACCAAGCTCCCAATTCGCGAGCGGATAGGAAATATTCCGCAGTTTCCTATAGGCGTTGATGTCGCTGTAGCTGAGGTAGGAACTACCAATAGGCTAGGCTTTTAACTTTTGATGTACCAGATTTATGTATATTTATGAATTGTAATAATGGCAAAGAAATGTAAATTTATTCAGAAACCCTTTTGAGGTGTAATGGCTTATAATTATGGAATAAAATGACTTGTGTTATTTTTGGTAGTCATCTCCGGGACTATAACTTGTGGTGTGTATGTGTATATTGTGGGGTCACAGTACGCAGCAGTTGGTTGATTGTTAAGATTAAGTATTATTAAGGGAAATGGAACTCGTGACGACCTGGATCCCCGACCCCAGATCTGGGGGTGTTACAAATGTGGTATGTTAATGTTTCATTTATGTGTGATTATCTGTTAAACCCTAATTGTTATGTGTTACGTGTATTCCGTGTCATTTCTGTATTTTTAAGGTATTTTTCATATATTTTATTTCACAATCATAGCTTTCATTTCAAACGTTTTACGACCCAAACAATGATTTTAAAGCCAGTATTTCAAATAAAATAATGGGCCTTATTTTTCATCAAACGGCTTTTACAATCGCATTATTCTGAACATCTAGATATTTTATAAATTTTCTAGTTTTACGAAAAATGACTTTTCCGGGCCCCATTGGGTGTTAAAAACCCCACAAAAATCACATTTATATTTTTATAAAATTATAGGACTTTTATTTATACCATTTCTTTGTATTTTTGAATTATTCACAATTTTTGGGAAATTTTGACTTATATATTGTATATATAAAATAATTATATATTAAATTTTAATACCCAAAAATTATGAAAATTAGGGCCAAATATTTTTATTAGATGTATAATTAGCCCCCTAATTTTTTTTAGGAGTATTAATTTTACTACTATAAATAGCATAATTATTAATTAATTATAATTAATAAATCATTTAAAATCAGAATTTTCCCTGAAATTCGGGTCGGGAAGAACTTGAATCGGGTCGAGAATCAAACCGTGATTTCCAGCTAATTTCTTCATCAAATCGTGTGATTCCAGTAACCAAATCAAAGGTTTTGATCTGTTCTTTCCATTTCTATCATCAATTTCAAGTTTTAATTCGTAGTTTTTGATTTTGATTTTGATTTCTAGGGTTTATGTTCGAATTAGGCCTTTTTGATTTCAGGGTTATTTTGATGTTTTGATGATTGATATAGCTTGGTTATGTGATTTACAGTTGATTCATGGTGTTTAATTGATGAAATGATACCTAAATAGCAAAGTTCGATTATTAGGGTTTATACCGAATTTTCAAATTATAACTCGACGATTTCTGTGAATCTTTGGTTCTTGAAAGATTAGGGCTTTGATTGTATATGTTCTTAGCTTTAATTTGCACTATAGAACGTTAAGTTTCGTTTACAGAATTAAAAGATGGGTTTTTGGCCGGAGTTGTAGTCGGTGTTTGATCGATTTTGGCCGGAGAAGTTGTTACATGGATGATTCCGGGATGTTTTGATTATGATTAGATTGCTGTGTTGATTTGAAATGAAAAGCACCCAAGAACCGTATCAAACGGTGTTGATTTGGGGCTGTAATTGATTCACCGGAATCCGGTGAAGTCGTCGGATTCTGGAAAAATCCGGTCATGTTCTTCATGACCCGGATGGTGACCCGGTTGACCCGTGTGGTTGACCCGGTTTTGATATGTTTTGTCAGATGGTTGGTTTCTGACAAATGTTTCTGGATTTTTAATTATTTAATTATATTTTTATAAAATAAAATTAGTTTTATTAATTCTGAAAATCAATTAAAAATCAGTTTCAAATTCTGAAAAATATTATTAATAATTCCTAAATTATTTTCTTAATTTATAAATTCGAATTTAGTGATTTAATTAAGTATTTATTTACTTATTTATTTATTATTTAGTAATTAAGTAATTATTTAATAATTAAGTATTAAAATTAATCGAATACTATGATTAAAGATTCGGTAATTAGGGGAATAAAACGAATAACTCGTAATTATACGAGTAATTGAACGATAAGTTCGATTATTAATATTATTATTATTATTATTATTATTATTTTTATTATTCAGACGATAGTTAATTGTTCGTTAAATATCGTAATAATTACTCATAGCGGGTAATTAAATACAGATAGTTAATTTAAGTCGCATAAACTGTAATAATAACCATAATGTTTCTATAATTATGCGAGAAACGGGAATAACTCGTAGAAATACGAGTAGTGGATCGTTGAGTTGAAATATGATTCGAATAATAACTCATTTATTCAATAATTAACGTACCAGTTAATGATATCGATTATTTATTTATAAATAATCGATCTAATCGAATAAATAACGATAAGTTGTAAATATTTGTAATAAATTATGATTAATCATAATAATTAGGGATTAATTATTTTAAATTATTAAATAATTATTTATTAATTATTTATTAGTTATTTATTTATTAAATATTTAAAAGTGATTAATTATTTCGATAATTAATCACATGATTTTCAATAAATCATAACTTATTCATTTTAACTCCAAAAATTATAAAAAAAATTATTTTTGACTTTGATTTTTCTTAAATAATTATTTTAGGATTTAAAAATTTGTAATAATTACTTATATTAAATAATAAATTGAATTATCAGTGTTTAATTGATAATAATTCAACCGTTAGTCCGAATTGAGCGAAACGAAAGCCATATTACTCAGAAAAATGAATTGTTTTTATTAAAAATAATATGAAGACCGAATTTCTTCTAGAAATTAGTTGACTTTATTAATTACTTGATTATCAGTCGAAATGCATGCCGAGATGAGTCCGAAGAATTTCAGAAAAAATGGGAAATGAGGCAAAAGGTGATCAGCGGAGTAATCAGCGAGTCGATTTTGATTCTAAAATTTATTTTAACTATAAAAAAATGATTATGTGCTTATGTGCTTATGTGTATTATGTGGTTAATCGAGTCTTACTTGCTTATATGTAATATAAGAGTCAGTCATGAGCGCATGGTAGATAATAGGAACGAAATGAAGTCGATTGAAGATGCAATTGAAGTACAAAATGACTTAACTAATCTATTTTGCTAACAGAAGCTAAGCCAGCAAGGCAGGTCAAGTAGGTGATAGACGAAAGTGATTTAATTGCAGTAAGTCGCGCAGAAGGCAAGTTTCTCCCCTATTCTACTTTCAGAATAGTAATATTCATTTCAAATTTTTATTACGCTTGTACTCTTTTAATTCTCTTATTCATATTCCATTTCGATTCTTGATTTATTCTTTTCATTCTTTTCATTGTTCATATTCCAATTGTCATTCATAATTATTGATATATTCTGGTGATTAGAATATATCAAAGCATACTGATTGTTCCGGTTGCTATTCCAGGGACTGGATAATACTACTTTGGGGATTGAGTTTACTTAATCCTAAGGACCGGAACAAAACCGGATCCTTGAGATGGGCCGTAGTGCTTGGGTGCCCGACGGGATCTATATAGTGAGATATAGATCTGCACTGTATCCTGGCTGATCAGCAGGGTATAACTGCGAACTTGAGTCCAGTTTAGTTCGTTTGTATTCGCCAGTAATGGCCTTCTTTCTATTCTCGTGAGGTTATATCTTTGCAGATATACCTGGGTTACGGATTCATTTAAATTGCTTTAAAACTATTTATATTTTGTGGACTTGTTGAGCAAATTTTTGGCTCACCCCTTTTGTTGTTATTCACCTTATTATTTTCAGTTAAGAAGAAATATGAAACCCATCAGGACTCGAGTGGTAAAGAAGCGGGTTAAGCCTCGGGATCCTCTCAAACCCAAGATGTTGATCCCAATCTAGGAAGAAAGCTTTGAGTTGCCCGAGCAGGTGGAGTGTTGATAGATAGTATGTGTGTTTGAATAAAAGATGAACTTAGTTTAAATTGAATTAGACAATGGCTTGTAATAAAAAGAGTTTATGAGATTGTGAATGTTGGTTTGTAATAAGAGTAGTTAGTGGTTCTTGTTTTCATACTTCAACCTAAAAAGGTCCTGGTTAGTGTTAAAGGGGTTTAGTTTCACTTCTTTATTATTTATTAATAAGAATGTACAGGTTTGGTGATTAGCTCGTAACCCCCAGACTTTTACCCCGGGTTTGGAGGGCGTTACAGTTTGGCATCAGAGCTGTAGGTTTGGTCCCTGAAAATAAGAACATTAGGATTAAGATAAGATATGGAGATCACATAGGATAGGAATAGTCAAATAGGAAGAATAGTGTTAGGATTTAGGTCAGGTTAGAATAGGGAAGTATAAATCTTAGGATTGTCTAGTGACCTTTTCTTTTCTTTGGTATATTATCAAATGACATCTTCTGGTTATTCTGTGTCTTCCGAGAGGATAGTCACCGGGTCGGCAGCACCAGTTATACCTCCAGTATCTGAGTACATGTTTCCTCCTATACCACCTCCACCACCATTGCCACAGGAGCCGGTACCACCAGTACAGGGGATAGTTCATGACCTCATAGAGATGTTTGATCCCTTTGAGTTCTTTGAGCCGATGGTTCCTTTACCAGTTGAGCATCAGTTTATACCGGGTATTGAGCAGGAATTACCACCACCACCATTGTTACCTCCTATACCAGTGCATACCCCAGAGCCAGATGTGTTTCAGATGATTCCAGTCGAGGGGATGGGAGAGCATGAGGTGGATCTACAGTTAGGTTTACCACAGCAGGGTGCAGGTATTCCGAGGGTTCCGTCACAGGAGTCAGTAGGTCAGGTTGCTCAGCCGTATATGGTACCATACCATGAGTATAGAGTTATGAGGGATGATGTGAAGTATTGGCGGGCACAGTGTCGAGAGATCATACATCTGTTTGACCAGAGGGACAGAGGACCGTTAGCGGCCCTACAGCCGGATTACTATATGAGACAGAGATTGCAGTCGGTGTTGATGAGCGCTACTTGGGAGCTTGATGATTTGACCCATGAGGGACCACCTTCTTTCGCAGAGTTCTATCGGATATTCCGCTTGGCACAGACTTTGGTCCAGGCACTTAGAGAGGAGCTTAGGCGTACTCCGCCTTGGTTTTGAGACAGGGACAGTTTGAGATAGTGATTTCAGAGTACAGATGTATATAGAGGCAGCATAGTATAACCTAGTGAGTAGTGTGTATGCGTGTATTAGTAGATTAACCTGTAGTAGGATTTTAACCTATAGCGGTAGTATGACTTGTAGCCGTAGTGATTACCAGTAGCACGAGACTTTTTATATCAAGCATTTACACCTGAGGCTGGTGTCACATATATATGAACTGAACTTTTACAAATTTCTTTTATTTAAATTTCAGTCTCTACAGTTTTACAGTATTTACTTTCACCTCATTGTTTTACAGCTTTTCATATTATAATTCCTGTTGAAAAAAAAAGAAAAAAAAGAAAGAAAAGAAAAGAAGAAAAGAACAACCATTTTATTTAACTGTTTACATTTCCAGTTTTTACATTCAGTAACTGTTTTCGTTATATAAATCATGTTATTAATAAAGGATAAATTGTTTTCCTTACATACTGTCAATTGTTTATTAAACTGTTAAAGAAATATCACTTGTTTTATTATCACAAGAAGATGGCACCAAAAAGAAAGACTAGGGCTGAGACCTCTAACAGCAATTCCGAAGTTCAGACTAATGAGACCATGAACCAAATGTTCCATCTGATGCAACAACAGATGGTAATGATGCAGCAGCAGATGCAGCATCAACAACAGCAAATCCAACAACAAATGTTACAACAGCCACCTCGTCCTGAGCCTCAATTACCACCAGCATTACCTGTTGTTACTTTTAAGCAATTTCAGGCAGTTAAACCTCCAGAATTTGATGGGTCTACTGATCCTATTAAAGCCACCACCTGGTTAAAAGAAATAGAGAAAGCGTTTGCACTAGTGAAGATAGGTGAGGACCAGAAGACTGATTTTGCTAGTTACTTGTTGAAGGGAGAGGCAAATTATTGGTGGGAATCTAAAAAGGCTTTAGAGGGTGAAGATGTTATTACTTGGGATAGGTTTAAAAAGTTGTTTTTAGAGAAACATTTTCCTCGCTACGTAAGGAATCAGATGTAGATAAAGTTTTTGGAACTGAAGCAGGGAAGTATGTCTGTGACAGAATATGAAGCCAAATTTAATGAGTTGGCTAGGTTCATCCCAGAACAGGTGGACACTGAAGAGAAATGAGTTCAGAGGTTTCAAGAGGGATTACGACTGTAGATCCGTGGACAAGTTGCAGTTTTTGAATTAACAACGTATACCGTTGTAGTTCAGAAAGCCTTGATCATCGAAGGAGAAAGTGAAAGATCTCAACGAGACAGAGGACAGGGAAGTTTCCAAGTCCGTTCCAATAGGAAGCCGGGATTTCAAGCCCGGGCAAATTTGAATTTCAAAAGGATAGGACAGGGTACATAAAAAGCAGGTAATCGTTTTCAAGCCTCCAAGCAGCAGGGAATTGTTAAGGTTCCAGTGCCGTATTGCAAAACTTGTGGACACAAGCATACTGGCGTATGTATTAAAGCAGATGTGACATGTTTCAAATGCAAGCAAAAAGGGTACTATTCTAATGAATGTCCAACAGGAAAAACAGCAGAAATCATTTGCTACCAATGCGGAAAGAAAGGGCATATCGCTAGGAATTGTAAAGGACCAGCAATGGCAACCAGTATTCCAAAAGTATTGGCATTACCTCCGCCGCCGCTGAATCAACCCAAAGCAAGGACTTTTAACATGACAATGAAAGAAGTAGTGCAGAGTCCAAGTGTGATCGCAGGTACGCTTTTGGTGAACTCCGTAGATTCAAAAGTATTAATTGATTCTGGAGCTACCCGTTCATTTATTTCTGAAGAATTTCTTGATAAATTACATTGCGAAATCGAATGGTTGGGCGAGACATTAATTATAAAATTAGCGAATGACGACCAAATTCCAGTGGATCGCGTGTGTCCTGCGTGTGATATAGAAATAGTTGGACATCATTTTTCTGTAGACTTAATTCCTTTTAAGCTAGGAGAACTCGACATCATTTTGGGAATGAATCGGTTAGAATGTCATAATGCTCAGATAGACTGCACGAATAAGAAAGTCAAATTGCGAATTACGGAAAATGCAACGGTAACATTCAAGGGCGAAAAACAGCTAAAGAAATTTTTTACAGTAATGCAGACCAAACGATTGCTTCGACAAGGTTGTGAAGTGTACATAGCTTTTGTATTACATACTGAAAAAGGAAGTTCTAAAATAAAAGATATTCCAGTTGTGTGTGAATTTCCGGATGTCTTTCCAGACGAGCTCCCAGGGTTACCGCCAGATCGAGAAATCGAGTTCACGATTGATCTAGCACCAAGCACAGAACCAGTTTCGAAAGCCCCATATCGAATGGCTCTAGTCGAGATGAAGGAATTATCAACGCAATATAAGATCTTCTAGACCGAGGCATCATACGACCTAGCGTATCCCCATGGGGTGCACTGGTGTTATTCATGAAGAAGAAGGATGGCAGCATGCGATTATGCATCGACTATCAGGAGTTGAATAAGCTCACTATCAAAAACAAGTATCCTTTACCGAGAATTGACGATTTGTTTGATCAGCTAAAAGGAGCTACATGGTTTTCGAAGATAGATTTGCGATCAGGCTATCATCAATTGAAGATTAAAGCTGAAGATATTCCAAAGACTGCGTTTCGTACGAGATATGGGCATTACGAGTTTTTGGTAATGGCATTCGGTTTGACAAATGTGCCAGCTGCATTCATGGATTTAATGAACAGGGTATTCAAGAAATATTTGGACAAATTCATGATTATATTCATTGATGACATCTTGATTTATTCCAAGACGGAAGAAGAGCATGCAGAACACTTGAGGATAGCTTTGGAAACTCTGAGGAAAGAGCAACTGTACACGAAATTATCAAAATATGAATTCTGGTTAAGGGAAGTACAATTTCTAGGGCATATCATCAGTAGAGAAGGCATCCAAGTCGATCCAGCAAAGATTGAAGTTGTCTTAAATTGGGAAAGACCAAAGACCCCGACGGAAGTTCGAAGTTTCTTGGGATTGGCAGGATATTATAGAAGATTTGTTAAAGATTTTGCGAAAATAGCAATGCCGTTGACCAAGTTAACTCGAAAAAGTGAAAAGTTCATATGGAATGATAAATGCGAAGAAAGGTTCCAAGAACTGAAGAATCAGTTAGTAACCGCACCGGTACTAGTATTTCCAGACGAGCAAGGAGATTTCGTCATTTACAGCGATGCTTCGTATCGCGGGTTAGGATGTGTATTGATGCAGCACGGTAACGTCATCGCATATGCTTCGAGACAACTTAAACCTCATGAGCAGAAATATCCTACGCATGATTTGGAATTGGCAGCAATAGTATTTGCATTGAAACTTTGGAGATATTATCTTTACGGTGAAAAATGCGAAATCTACACAGATCATAAAAGTTTGAAGTATATCTTTACGCAAAAAGAATTGAACATGCGTCAACGTCGATGGCTGGAATTGATTAAAGATTACGATGTCACGATCAGTTATCATCCAGGGAAAGAAAATGTTGTGGCAGATGCACTGAGCAGGAAAGAAAGATTGAATCGGTTAACTTCATGCAAAGAATTAGTCAAGGAATTTGACAAATTGGAAATTGAGATTCGTATTCCCAATGAATCTGTAGAAGCTATCTACACTATGACTTTCCCACCGGAGTTGTTAGAGAAGATTCGCCGCTGTCAAGAAGAAGTGATGGGTCAAGATGACAACCTAACGGGAGAAGAGATCACAACTCAGAAAGATAATGAAGGAATTTTACACTTTGCATCGAGAATCTGGATCCCTAACGTGGCAGAATTAAAAGAAGAAATAATGCGAGATGCGTATAGTTTGAAGTATTCTATTCATCCATGAAGCACAAAAATGTATCGCGATCTGAAGGAAAACTTTTGGTGGCCGAACATGAAGAAGGAAATAGCAGAATGGGTAAATAAATGCTACACATGCCAGCGAGTTAAAGCGGAACATCAACGTCCGAGCGGATTATTACGACCGTTAGACATTCCAGAATGGAAATGGGAACATCTAGCGATGGATTTCGTAGTAGGACTACCGAGAACTAGGGCAAATCATGATGCGATATGGGTAATTATCGACAGACTCACGAAGTCGGCACATTTTCTACCAATTAACGAAAGATTTTTGCTCGACAAGCTAGTGCACATATATCTCAAGGAAATTGTGATGCGACATGGAGTTCCAGTATTTATCGTGTCTGATCGAGATCGTCGTTTCAACTCAAGATTTTGGAGACAATTTCAAGAATGCCTTGGAACAAAATTAAACATAAGTACCGCTTATCATCCGCAAACCGACGGGCAAAGTGAAAGAACTATCCAAACGATTGAAGACATGCTACGAGTTTGTGCGATCGATTTCGAAGGCAGTTGGGATGAGCATTTACCTTTGGTGGAATTTTCTTATAATAATACCTATCACGCAAGCATTGGAATGCCACCGTACGAAGCATTATACGGAAGAAAGTGCAGATCACTAGTACATTGGGATGAAGTTGGAGAACGCAAGATTTTGGGTCCATAATTAATTCAACAAACTAAAGAAAGGATTGAACTCATTCGAAAACGACTCGATGCAGCGCAAAACAGGCAACGCAAACATGCAGACCAAGCAAGGAAGGATATGGACTACCAGGAAGGAGAAAACATATTACTTAAAATATTGCCATGGAAAGGATTGACCAGATTTGGCAATAAGGGTAAATTGAAGCCACGATACGTCGGACCATTTGAAATTTTGAAGAAAGTGGGAAAAGTTGCGTACGAATTAACTTTACCGCCTCATATGTAACATATTCACAATGTGTTTCACGTGTCGATGCTTAAGCGATATAATCCTGATTCCAGGTATGTAATAGAGTATGAAACGATAGATATCCAACCTGATTTGTCTTTTGTAGAACAGCCGGTAAGAATTTTAGATCGGCGAGAGAAAGTATTGAGAAATAAGTCTGTATATTTAGTGCGAGTGTTATGGAGAAATCCTATGGTTGAAGAATCAACCTGGGAACTCGAAAGTGAAATGTTAGAGAAATACCCTCATTTGTTTTCGTAGAAGATTCTGAGGAAAGAATCCTATAAAGGGAGGAAGAATGTAATAACTGGGAAATTTACGTCTGTATTATATTATATTTATAATAAATGTGGTATGTTAATGTGTCATTTATGTGTGATTATCTGTTAAACCCTAATTGTTATGTGTTACGTGTATTCCGTGTCATTTCTGTATTTTTAAGGTATTTTCCAGATTTTTTATTTCACATTCATAGCTTTCATTTCAAACGTTTTACGACCCAAACAATGATTTTAAAGCCAGTATTTCAAATAAAATATTGGGCCTTATTTTTCATCAAACAGCTTTTTCAATCGCATTATTCTGAACATCTAGATATTTTATAAATTTTCTCGTTTTACGAAAAATGACTTTTTCGGGCCCAATTGGGTGTTAAAAACCCCACAAAAATCACATTTTTATTTTTATAAAATTATAGGACTTTTATTTATACCATTTCTTTGTATTTTTGAATTATTCACATTTTTTGGGAAATTTTGACATATATATTGTATATATCAAATAATTATAAATTAAATTTTAATACCCAAAATTTATGAAAATTAGGGCCAAATATTTTTTTTGGATGTATAATTAGCCCCTTAATTTTATTTAGGAGTATTAATTTTACTACTATAAATAGCCTAATTATTAATTAATTATAATTAATAAATCATTAAAAATTAGAATTTTCTCTGAAATTCGGGTCGGAAAGAACTTGAATCGGGTCGAGAATCAAACCGTGATTTCCAGCTGATTTCTTCATCAAATCGTGTGATTCCAGTAACCAAATCAAAGGTTTTGATCTGTTCTTTCCATTTCTAGCATCAATTTCAAGTTTTAATTCGTAGTTTTTGATTTTAATTTCTAGGGTTTATGTTCGAATTAGGCCTTTTTGATTTCAGGGTTATTTTGATGTTTTGATGATTGATATAGCTTGGTTATGTGATTTACAGTTGATTCATGGTGTTTAATTGATGAAACGATGCCTAAATAGCAAAGTTCGATTATTAGGGTTTATACCGAATTTTCAAATTATAACTCGATGATTTATGTGAATCTTTGGTTCTTGAAAGGTTAGGGCTTTGATTGTATATGTTTTTAGCTTTAATTTGCACTATAGAACGTTAAGTTTCGTTTACAGAATCAAAAGATGGGTTTTTGACCGGAGTTGAAGTCGGTGTTTGATCGATTTTGGCCGGAGAAGATGTTACAGGGATGATTCTGGGATGTTTTGATTATGATTAGATTGTTGTGTTGATTTGCAATGAAAAGCACCCAAGAACCGTATCAAACGGTGTTGATTTGGGGCTGTAATTGATTCACCGGAATCCGGTGAAGTCGCCGGATTCTGGAAAAATCCGGTCATGTTCTTCATGACCCGGATGGTGACCCGGTCGACCCGTGTGGTTGACCCGGTTTTGATCTATTTTGTCAGATGGTTGGTTTCTGACAAATGTTTCTGGATTTTTAATTATTTAATTATATTTTGATAAAATAAAATTAGTTTTATTAATTCTGAAAATCAATTAAAAATCAGTTTTAAATTCTGAAAAATATTATTAATAATTCCTAAATTATTTTCTTAATTTATAAATTCGAATTTAGTGATTTAATTAAGTATTTATTTATTTATTTATTATTTAATAATTAAGTATTAAAATTAATCGAATACTATGATTAAAGATTCGATAATTAGGGGAATAAAACGAATAACTCGTAATTATACGAGTAATTGAACGATAAGTTCGATTATTAATATTATTATTTTTATTCAGACGATAGTTAATTGTTCGTAAAATATCGTAATAATTACTCGTAGCGGGTAATTAAATACAGATAGTTAATTTACGTCGCATAAACTGTAATAATAACCATAATGTTTCGATAATTATGGGAGAAACGCGAATAACTCGTAGAAAATATGAGTAGTGGATCGTTGAGTTAAAATATGATTCGAATAATAACTCAGTTATTCAATAATTAACGTACCAGTTAATGATATCGATTATTTATTTATAAATAATCGATCTAATCGAATAAATAACAATAAGTTGTAAATATTTGTAATAAATTGTGATTAATTCTAATAATTAGGGATTAATTATTTTAAATTATTAAATAATTATTTATTAGTTATTTATTTATTAAATATTTAAAAGTAATTAATTATTTCGATAATTAATGACATAATTTTCAATAAATCATAACTTATTCATTTTAACTCCAAAAATTATAAAAAAACAATTTTTGACTTTGATTTTTCTTAAATAATTATTTTAGGATTTAAAAATTTGTAATAATTACTTATATTGAATAATAAATTGAATTATCAGTGTTTAATTGATAATTATTCAACTGTTAGTCCGAATTGAGCGAAACGAAAGCCATTTTACTCAGAAAAATGAATTCTTTTTATTAAAAATAATATGAAGACCTAATTTCTTCTAGAAATTAGTTGACTTTATTAATTACTTGATTATCAGTCGAAATGCGTGCCGAGATGAGTCCGAAAAAATGGGAAATGAGGCAAAAGGTGATCAGCAGAGTAATCAGCGAGTCGATTTTGATTCTAAAATTTATTTTAACTATAAAAAAATGATTATGTGCTTATGTGTATTATGTGGTTAATCAAGTCTTACTTGCTTATATGTAATATAAGAGTCAGTCATGAGCGCATGGTAGATAATAGGAACGAAATGAAGTCGATTCAAGATGCAGTTGAAGTACAAAATGACTTAACCAGTCTATTTTGCTAACAGAAGCTAAGCCAGCAAGGCAGGTCAAGTAGGTGATAGACGAAAGTGATTTAATTGCAGTAAGTCGCGCAGAAGGCAAGTTTCTCAACTATTCTACTTTCAGAATAGTAATATTCATTTCAAATTTTTATTACGCTTTACTCTTTTAATTCTCTTATTCATATTCCATTTCGATTCTTGATTTATTCTTTTCATTTGAATTCATTGTTCATATTCCAATTGTCATTCACAATTATTGATATATTCTGGTGATTAGAATATATCAAAGCATACCGATTGTTCCGGTTGCTATTCCAGGGACTGGATAATACTACTTTGGGGATTGAGTTTACTTAATCCTAAGGACCGGAACAAAACCGGATCCTTGAGATGGGCCGTAGTGCCTGGGTGCCCGACGGGATCTATATAGTGAGATATAGATCTGCACTGTATCCTGGCTGATCAGCAGGGTATAGCTGCGAACTTGAATCCAGTTTAGTTCGTTTGTATTCGCCAGTAATGGCCTTCTTTCTATTCTCGTGAGGTTATATCTTTGCAGATATACCTGGGTTACAGATTCATTTAAATTGCTTTAACACTATTTATATTTTGTGGACTTGTTGAGTAAATTTTTGGCTCACCCCTTTTGTTGTTATTCACCTTATTTTTTTCAGTTAAGAAGGAATATGAAACCCATCAGGACTCGAGTGGTAAAGAAGCGGGTCAAGTCTCGGGATCCTCTCATACCCAAGGTGTTGATCCCAATCCAGGAAGAAAGCTTTGAGTTTCCCGAGCAGGTGGAGTTTTGATAGATAGTATGTGTGTTTGAATAAAAGATGAACTTAGTTTAAAATGAATTAGACAATGGCTTGTAATAAAAAGAGTTTGTGAGATTATGAATGTTGGTTTGTAATAAGAGTAGTTAGTGGTTCTTGTTTTCATACTTCAACCTAAAAAGGTCCTGGTTAGTGTTAAAGGGGGTTAGTTTCATTTTTTTATTATTTATTAATAAGAATGTACAGGTTTGGTGATTAGCTCGTAACCCCGAGACTTATACCCCGGGTTTGGAGGGCGTTACAGTAGACAGAAGAGATGCTCTCACAGCTAAATATCCGGTAGAACCAGAATCAGGATGGGGGATTCTCAAATTGGTAGTCTCGCATCAGGGGATGGGATAATAGCTTGAAAAGGTGCAACGGACGCAACAGGGGTGATATGGATAACACCGGCGGACGAGCAGGGTGTGAATCAAATGATGGCCCTCCGACTGAAGGCTCCGAATGATCAAATGATCCAGGGATAAAAGAATCTTCCATTACCGCCATCTGGAAATTGTGTCGCTAGATAAGGATCTCGAATCTCATCACGGATCGCGCTAAAACCTACTATTTGGTCGCACTCAACCCTCGATGTTCTATTTTTCTATTTCTTAATTCTAATCTTACCCTCTACCCATTCCCGACAATCTAGGCTTGTTTCAGTGACTTATAACCTGTAGCTCTGATACCAAACCTTTGACGCCCTCCAAACCCGGGTCAGAAGTTTGGGGTTCACAACACACACACTCAATATATAAATACCTGCTTATGAAAGTAATATATGCAAAGACCCTACTTACCATAACCAGGGACCGCAACAAGTTAAAGTATGAAAACAAGCCACAACCTTAACTTTTATTACATCGTACCAAAACCCAACTAGTTCTACTGACAACTGATAATGATATCATTCGTACAATCTCAATAACTCCTCTACATTATAAAGTTCTTGCTAACTCGGTCCATCTTATCCTAAATCCTAGCTCGCACACTGGACTGGGAATCCTCATTACCAACAATTTCCTTTTCAACTGTAAAATACCATAACAGATTTGCAAGAGTGAGCTAACTAGCTCAGCAAGTCATAATAGCAATAACTGAGGTTCAACAATGATCAGTTGAAATGATTCATAAGAATCAAGTTTCTAGATAAGCAATGAATAGAATTGGATATTCTTTTTATTTTTAAAAATCGAGGTTAGGTTGCTGATCAGTCACACACTAACCCCCGAGCAAGGCTCCCATCTTTGCTCTATATACTGGATCTAAGGCATGCATTGGCCTAATATGACCACTAATCTGGTCTGACCATGAATCTGGTCCATATTTATAAAACCATCCAATTCTAAAACAATTCAATATGATAACCATTGCAATTCAATAAAAATAGAATCATGATTAACATTGATAAAACATTTATCTCAGAGCATAAAACATTTCACAGGTATCACCAGGGTGTATCAAGGTGTAAATATGAAGAACGGCTTCAAGCTTGATGAAGAATCAAGTATCTGAAGAATAATGGTTCAATGATAATACAGGGTATTGATCTTTGATGTGATAGGGTATTCCAGGGTGTATAAGTTTCTGTATGCTCAAGAAATTCTATTGAAATACTTGGTTTATAGTGTGTATGTATTTGTGGAGTAGTATTATATTAGTATGGTTTAATATCTGGGAAATCAACCGTTGGTGGTTTACAAGAAATAAAGCTTACAACTCAAGTTCAATGATATGATCAGGGTTCAAGGTTGACTAGTTTAAAGCACTTGCAATGTAGAACAAGATTTATTTTGAATACTAGCAACATGTTATGAGAAAGTTTAGAAATATTTGTAATATATCTCGAGGAAAGGTTCAGAAGGACTTGCCTTATCATAGATGATTTCCATATTTACTTGTATTCATCTAACAGTTCTACTCATCATTCACTTTCCTTCTTTTTCTATGCCATACTTCTATTCGTCAATCACTTGCCTTCTCTTTCTACACTTCAATTTTATCTACGGATCACTGACTTTCTTTTTCTATGTCTCGCTTACTCTGCTAGGCATCACAAGCATCGATCAATACTCAATCTCATACTATTCGAATCGTCACATAGACGTCAAAAGCTTTTATCTACCCTTCGTTTTACCCAAATCCGATTTATGGATTGAAAGTTACAGCAAAAACCGTCAAACAATAACCACATAGGCATTTAACACATCAATTAGATAGCACGTAACACATAGCACGCAAGATATTCGATCAAACTAATTTTTTAAAGAAGATTCGGGGTTGAAATGATTTTCCAGGTATTTTATACGAATTTTTGAACATTTTTCGGAATTAAAACGGGTCTCCGAATCATTTTATAATGAAATAACAGGGTTCGAACACCCGAATCTGACTTTAAAATAATTTAATTATAATTATCGAGCCTTGAAAATATTTTAAAATAATATTTAAAGCTCAAAACTATTTTTTGAATTTTTTTAAATTAAAATAAATAATTAAATCTAATTAAATAATTAATTAAAATCAATTAATAACTAACTAAATTAATTAATTAATTAATATTTAAATTAATTGACTAATTAAATAATTAATTATCAACTAAAATTAATTAAGATTTATTTTTAAATTAAAAATAATTTTCAGAATTAAAATTATTGAATTTTGGAAATTTAAAATAATAAAACAATTTCTGAAATTAATTATAAAAAGAAAATACATTTTTAGAAGATATGTAAAACAGAAATCTAATTTTTGTTAACTTTTAAAACAGCAGGGACTGATTTGCAAGATTCTGAAAACTACAGAGGTCAAACGGTGATTTTCACCGTCTTCTTCCCCACTACCGGCTCCGGCGGCGGCAACAGCCATTAACGCCGCCCCGAGCTCACCGAAAAAACACGTGTAATTCCATAAATTGCCAGAAAGGTGCAGATTAGGAGAATTCACCGAGACGGACTTAAACATGCAAACAAAATCATCAAAAACCTCTTCGTCTGGCCGGAATATTCACGGGAAAAACCCGTTGCCGGCAACCTTCTAAATTCCGACCGCAGCCTTCCTGTTATCGTCTGTTTAATTTGTTTATACCAATTGATTCGTCTTTGGGCGATCTATAATTCTGTGTAATTAATTTCAAACAATAATCCCAAACACACCAATTCCCAAATTTAAATTGAAATTATTCAAGAACATAAACCCTAATTTTAATTCCGAGAATCAAACATCAATTTGAACATGTTATTTAACTCCAAATTCATCATATAATATACCAAAACGACCAGGAAGAAAAGATCTACATGATTTTAACATCAAATCACACAAACAACATCAAGAACAAAAAATCAAATTTTAATTACTAAATAATTCGAATAAAATTAATTAAATAAGAAAATCACCTTGATTTCTGCACTGAAATGGATGATTGATTATGAAAGAACTTTTCGAAAGCTTCGATTTGATATATTGCACGCCCGAATCGGAGTTCGTTAACGCCTTCGTTTGTGCGTTTGATTATGAAGAACACAATAAATTTTATGGTTTTTCTCTGAAAATCATATAGTTTTCCTGTTTGCAAATGATTATCTGTATAAAATACAATACTGTGTTGGCTATTTATATTTACGAAATATTAGTACGTTCTGGATTGTGTTGGATCGATAAATACGTTGCTTTGCCGCTAAGTAAATATAAATACGATAGTTTTGGATAAACATTATCCTATTTTGGATAAGCATTATCCTGTTTTGGATAAGCACTATCCTATTTCGGATAATTATCAAAAGCAGGCTTTTATAAAGCGATTTGTATGAAGATAATGTTATCGAAAAGGGTTAGCATATCGAAAATATTGCGTCGGGCCGCGCACGGGTCAAACCGTAATCCGGATCGAAAAAGTCAAAATATGGAAAATGACCGGAATTACCAGATTCGGTTAGGAAGGAGTTTTCGGAAGAGTTTCGGGTTGTAAAAACGTAAAAACGGTTGAGGTTGGACGATTTCCGACTTTAGAAAATGATTTTATAATTATTCAGAAAATAATTAATAAATTCATAAATCAATATAAAATCATATAACACTCCAAAAATTACCAGAAAAATACCTTAATTATCTATATTTTATTGTGGACATAATAAAATTAACATACTTATACTTTACCATATATAAACATCCGCATAACAACACCAATCATCAGATAATTCACCAAAAATCACAATATAATCACATAATAGTTATTTATCAACAAAAAAAATTACATGGTATGTCCCGGATATTACACAACTTCAAAGCATATTTAGTCATAAACCAATCAGGGCTTTGCAAGACTAGGCCTGCACCACTAGATTTTGTTTTGGACATTTCGTCAAAACGGAGAACCCAATACTCTTTCCGGGTCATTTCTTATCCTTCTCTTTCTCTCTTCCTTCTGGGTTAGTATTTCTTTCCCCCGACTTCTTGGTCATTAATGGTGCATTCGATCAGGAAGTCTGCTACGTCCTGAGCCTTGATGGCCGTTCAAGGCTTGTATTTGATGTCAAATTCTTCTAACTCAATTGCTCACTTAATGAGATTTGTACTGGCCTTTGGTCTATGAAGAATGTTTCTCAAGGATCGGTCCGTCAGGAATTCGATTTTGTGATCCTGGAAGTATGGTCTCAGCTTCCTCAAGGCTTTAATGAGAGCAAGCATAAACTTCTATGTGGTGGATTAATTTAACTCTGCTCCATGGAGAACCTTGTTTACATAGTATAAAGGCTTCTGGAGTTTTTGTTCTTCCTTCATGAGGACTGCACTCACGGCTTATTCGGATACTGCTAAGTACAGATAAAGGGTGTCCTCCGGACTTAGTTTGGCCAACAATGGGGCTTCAGTCATATACTTCTTAGCTTTTCAAAGGCCTCTTTGCTCTCAGCTGTCCATTCAAATTTCTTCACCTTCTTAAGGGTTTTGAAAAAGGGCAGACATTTGTCTCCAGACTTAGAGATGAACCTCCATAGAGCTGCGATTCTTCCTATCATCTTCTGAACGTCCTTAATGGAGCATGGTGGCTCCATGTCCAGGATTGCTTTGATTTTTTCGGGTTTGGCCTCTATTCCCCTCTTAGAGACCATGTGACCCAAAAAATTTCCGAACCTAACTCCAAAGGCACACTTGGCGGGGTTTAATATCATCTTGTGGTTCCTCAGCACTTCAAATGCCTCTCTGAGGTGACTAATATGATCGACCTTGCATAGGCTTTTGACTAACATGTCATCAACATAGACCTCCATGGTCTTCCCAATTAGATAGGAAAATATCTTATTTACCAGTCTTTGGTAAGTACCTCCTGCATTCTTAAGTCCAAAAGCTATAACAAGATAACAAAATACACCAAAGTCAGTTATGAAAGATACCTTGGAGGTGTCATCTTTGTGTACTTTAATCTAATTGTACCCGCTAAAACCATCCATAAAACTTAGCATCTCCTGTCCGGCAGTGGCATCGATCAGGGTATCAATCCTTGATGGGGGTAGCAGTCATTGGGACAAGCATCATTCAAGTCAGTAAAGTCGATGCACATCCTCCACTTTCCATTAGATTTCTTAACCATTACGAGGTTGGCCAACCACTCATGGAATTGTACTTCCTCAATAAATCCAGCTTCTAAAAGCTTCTCGACCTCCTGGTTTATGGCTTCCAGCCTATCAGGGGCATAAGTTCTCTTCTTCTGCTTCACAACCTTTTGAGTTGGGTCAACATTCAACCTCTGAGTTATAAGATTCGGGTCAATCCCAGGCATATCAGCTGCTGTCCAAGCTAACACATCACTGTTCTCTTGTAGGAAAGTTGTCATTTGGCCCTTCAAGGGCTTGCCCAAAGATGCCCCAATATACGTGACCTTCTCCGGATTTAAGGGGTCTAAGGGAATTGGGAGCAAGTCCTCGGCTGGCTTCCCTCATAGTTCGTCATTCTCTCAGACATCCATATCTTCTATGGGGAGGACTTGCCCTCAGTTCCATTGGGCCTAAGTGTTGCAACATAGAAACTGCGGGCCATTTTCTGATCTCCTTTCGCTTCTCCAACACCATTCCTAGTTGGGAACTTAAGAACCATGTGGTAGGTTGAGGGAACGGCCTTAAACGCATGGATCCCTATTCTACCCATGATATCATTTTAAGTAGAGGTTGCCCTAACAATCTGAAAGTTCAACATCTGCATGGCCTCCCTGGGCTCTTCCCTGATAGTTACGGGAAGTTGTATTGCTCCTTCGACTTTGCATTCCACGTGGTTAAACTCGTAGATGGGTGCATCAGACGGAGTTAGTTGAGAAGAATTGTAGCCCATCCTTATGAATGTGTCATGAAATAGAATATCCACGGAAGCTCCATTGTCCACTAGGACCCTCATAACAAGACAATTTCCAATTATCGAAGTGATAACCGTAGAATTATCCAAAGGAAATTTCAAACCTTCAAGGTCTGGATCACCAAATTCAAGCGTCATATCTGACTTAGAATGCTTAGAGGGCTCTCCAACTATGCTCATCACATCTCTCGCATAAACTTTTCGAGAGTTAGTTGTAGTACTAGCTGCTGCAGGATCTCCCGAGATCATATTAATTACTGGCCCTCGGGGCTGTGGGCTGCGATATCTGTCATTACCCCTTCAATCGTCATCTCTTCGGTCATTGTGTTTTTTTGGCCTCCAGCCTCTTCACCCTTGGTGAAATGTCCGAATTTTCCCCTTCGGATCAAATACCCAATCTCATCCTTAAGTTGCCTAAAATCGTCAGTATCATGACCAACATCTTTGTGGAACCTGCAATATCGACTCTTGTCTCTTTTCTCGGGGTCTCCCTTTAGAAGCTTCGGCCATTTGAACTCTTTGTCCTTCTCAATTTCCATAAGGATCTGGCTCCTTGGAGCATTTAACCTTTCATATTCAGTGAACCTTGGTTGCTGATTCTTCTTAGAAGAGGAGGATTCAGAGCTTTTGCTAATTCGAGGATACTTGTCCTTGGCATCGTACTCCTGATCCATCTTCCGCTTCTTGTTTCCAGAGGGTTCATTAGTCACATCTGTCTTCTTTATACTTTCCTCCACCTTGATATACTTTACGACTAGATCCTGGAGCTATAGAATGCTTTCGGGAGGGCGTTGAGCCAGGGACATCTTAAAGATCTCGTGTCTAGTCCCTTGCTGTAGGGATATCATAGCTACCTTATCGTCAAAATCAGGGACCTTTAGAGCCTCTTTCGTAAATCGATTCAGATATTCTCTCAGGGACTCCTTTGCTCCTTGGACTATGCCCATGAGAGAGGCCGAACTCTTCTCGTGTACTCTGCCACTTATTAACTACTTGATAAAAGCTTGGCTCAAGTTCTTTACGGATCTAATAGAGTTTGGGGGCAGACGGCCGTACCAATTTTGAGCCATACCCGATAGGGTTTGAGGAAATGTCTGATACTTAATAGCGTCATTCACAGGCTGTAGCAATAGGGCGTTAGAGAATGTCCTGACATGATTAGCAGGGTTTCCAATACCATCGTATGTATTGATGGTGGGAATCTTGAACTTTCTTGAGATGTGGGCATTCATTATCTCATCAGTGAATGGTGGGTTTGGATCATCAGTATCTCCTAGGGGCATAAGATCACTTGGATAAGCCCTTGGGGCAACAACCCTTCTTGGTATTGGACCATCCAGGTCTATGATTGGAGGAAGATCTCTCCGCCTCAAAGCAAGTAGGGGTCTTGGGGTCAAGCGTGTCTCCAGGTCGCGCTTCAGCCTTTGGATCTCAGCTTCATGAGCTTTGATCCTCTCCTGGACATCTTGGGGATTCGTCACTTGAGTGCTCCTGGGGCGCTGGTCAGTACTAGGAATCGGCTCTTTACAAACACGCCTCCTTCTCAGAGCAACATCGTCATCCGATGATTCAGAGTCTCTATCAGTATAAGGTCCATAGAATTTTTGATCCTCCGGAATAGGAGCCAAGCCACATATGTATTGGGGCATCCGCCCTTGTGCTTCACTTATATTAGAGTGTCCACTTCCTCCAGCTTCGGGGTACAGAAGCATCCGGTAAGGGGGGTTAGTGGTCAAGATCGTCGAGTACTCATACCCAACGGGTTGAGAGTTCACAGGTGCATGTAGCTGCTGAAATTGGGGATTCGTCCCTTGAGGAGCCGGGGGATTCATCCCTTGTGGCTGAGCCTCAGTTGTCCCTACCAGGGTTCCTCCTTGGGTGGAGGCATAGGTTGAGTGCGGTGGTACTTCCACCACTAATGTGATTGTTCACGATGGGACATGAGTGTCTATTCCACTATTTTTTCTGCTCCGTGTATTCACCATGTTTGTTGTAGTCTTCCCACAGACGATACCACATGTTGTGGAATAAAAACTACAGTATGTTAGTATTTAATGCTATGGTTTGTGAGCTTTGAGCTTTAATGGCTGCTCTTGCATTCGGGACTATCGGTCCTTACAAGATGCCTACGTATCTCTGTATGATAGAGAATCAATCCAAAAATGTAATTCTAGGTTGAGGGGTAGAGCTCTTTATATAGAGGTGAGTCTAGGGTTAGACTTGTGTTGGAAGACTTGGTGGACAAGTCTCCAACTTAGATGGTGATTAGGAGTCCTATAAGGGAGGGAACTCTGGAACCTTTTGTGTAGAACTTTGAGTCCGTTTAGGACACATGTCTCTGCCCTTCCAGCCGTATTGGGCCTAGTTCGTGAATAGATTGTGTTCATGGACCTTGACGACCTCTACTGGTGGGCCTTGTCTATATGGGCCATCTTGAGTCTACTACGAGCTCGGGCCAGACAGGTCTATATTGGACTTTATACAAGAAGCCCAAGTGTAATTAATGCGACATTTGATGTGTCTTTAGGATGTATTTTCTATCCATATCACTCTTATAGACATGATATATATTAGGGGGGACAAATATCCCTATTTATCTAACCTAGATTCTTATACTCATGGAAACACATTTCATGAAGAAGTTGGCAGGATGGAGAATTTTAATCGTCTTTATAAACTCTCTCCTAACTTTAGGATAACTCCAGCCCTCCTTGGTGATCGTACATGCCAATGGGAGGGTGATACTTTATTTATGTACCGTGGAGGCTCAGTTGCTGGCCTAGGTTTTCATTCCATGAATTTATTCCTTGCTTACTTGCGGATGTACAGATAAATCCTTGTTAACTCCCTCCAAGTGCATGGAGGAGTATCATTTGTTCATGGTTTTGTGCCTCAAAAATAACTTTCCTCTTTCCGTTCCCCTTTTTAGAAAAAATATTTAAATTCTATAACAGTCCGCTAACCCAATTGGGCTGGGTGTTGATTCGTCAAAGGCCCAAATGTCCTCACATCTTTAACGGGAATTCCATCCCTGAAAATAACCATAAGTGGAGGGATGAACTTGTTAAGGTAACTTGGAGCGGAGGCGATTGGGGCACCTTATTTCGTAGGCCTTTTTGTAAAGTGGTAGATGGTAGCCCAAATACAGTTAGGCTAAATGATGACGAGGAGGCCGTGTTAAGTGGCATTTGTGACACTTTATTACGCTCCGTAAAGCTTCGAATTGGTGTAAATATGCTCAACTTATTGGTGTTTTAATGTGTTTTCTAGTATTTTTGCATTTCAGGCATTATTCTAAGAATCAGGTGAATTAGCATTGTTTTGGTGCTAATATGGTGTTAGGATGATGTCCGAGGAATAAAGCTCCAGAAGCCAACTTGATTGCAGCGGGAATTAAAGATATTCAGAAGTTTTTCCAGAAGCACGACGCGCCCGCACTGGTCTAGCGCGCCCGCGCTGGCCTAGCGCGCGGCCGCGCCCATTTGTCAGAGAGCCAGCGTGCCCGCACTGATGAAGCGTGTGGACACGCTGGGTCAGGATTCTAGAATCCTGATTCCAATTGATTTACAATTGGAGGACTTTTATCTTGCATGGGCTGCTATATATACTTAAATAAAGGACATTTTCTAGAGAGACGGATACACTAGAGCATAAGGAGAGCCGTAAGAAGACCGTGTTAACACGATTCAACGAAGACAAAGAAGATCTTGTTTTTACTTGCGAATCTTTGTTCTAATTTGTAACTTGGATGCTAGTTTTCTTATTCGTGAACCTTACTCTTGTTTTGTACTTGGTTTTATTATTTATTCAGTATAAAGACTACATTTATTATACCATGCTTTCATCAGAACCCACGTGGATGATGAGTCCGATTATGGGCTAATCGTTATCGTGTGGTTCTAGCGGATTTATTTATGGATTTCTTTAGTTAATTTGTTTCGATACCTTAGTGTGCGGTGATTGTATGATAACCTAGTATTGTTTGTGCTTATTCGTCTTATGAGCGTCGCGAACTTATGAAATAGTGTGTTAATTCTTAATGAAGTGAAAGTGAATTTAAGGGTTTAGAACTTGCCATGCTAGCATAGGTTCATATGTTATTGTTATCCATAATTCGTAGGTAATTTTAGCCATCTTACTTGCCCAATGTAATCACGATAGATAACTTGTGCTTTAAACCGTTATGTTGTCAAATTCTATAGACATATAGGGTCTCAATATAATTGTTGTCTATTCAGCTTCTATCTATTTTGTGGATGTCTGGTAGTATTGTATTCGTGCAATGAAAGTTGGCATTTATCAGTTTCGTGTTATCTGATTAGTGTCATTACCATTACATGCTAAGGTTAAGAACAAACAGGCTATTGAATGAAGTACTTAATGAAGTTAGAATCCCATGTTTGTCATATATATTAATTCAACCATTCTTATTCTCTTAGTTATAATTGTTAGTTTAATTCTTAGTTATAATCAAAAATCCAAATTGTTATAGTCTTAACATTGGATAATAACCATATCATCGGTGCATAAGTGCATAAATTAATTAGTTAACCAAAGTCAGTCTCTGTGGGAATGAACTAGAAATAATTCTATATTACTTGTGAACGCGTATACTTGCGTGTATTATTAGTGCATGTTTAGCGACTAACAAGTTTTTGGCGCCGCTGCCGGGGACTGCAGTGTTAATTTTTTTTTTATATGTTTGTCATCAGTGATCATTAAAGTTCATTGACTCGGAAATTGTTACTTATATGTTTTCTTGTCTTAATTTAGCTACTCTAGCGAGCGTGTATGCATTCACGTTTGCGGTCTTATAAGAGAACTCTGGATAAAGCCGAGGAAGAAGTTGTAGTGGTTCGAAGGGAAGTTTTTGAGGATGAAGAGAAGGTAGAAGAAGAAGAAGAGAAAATCAAGGAACCAGATTTAGTAGTGATGGGAGATCAAGCCAAAATTCCTAAGGCTTTGATGGACTACTCTCAGCCTAAGATCAATGATATTCAGTCAAGCATCATCAGGCCGACCATCTCGGATAACGCTTTTGAGATCAAGTTAAGCACGATTCAGATGATACATAACTCAGTTCAGTTTGGGGGTTCTCCTACTGAAGACCCCAACATGCACATCAGGGATTTTATGGAGATCTGAGACACTTTCAAGTTCAATGGTGTGACTGAAGATGCTATCAAGCTGCGACTATTCCCATTCTCTCTAAGGGATAAAGCGAAGTGCTAGTTAAATTCTCTACCACCAGGGTCTATGACCACATGGGAGGATCTTGCTCAAAAGTTTCTCACTAAATTCTTCCCCATGGCGAAGACTGCTGCAATCAGGAATGCTCTTACTCAATTTGCTCAACAAACTGGAGAATCTCTGTGTGAAGCTTGGGATCGATATAAGGAGATTCTAAAGAAGTTCCCACACCATAGCATGCCTGATTGGATGATTATAAACTATTTCTAGAATGGATTGGGTGCTACTTCTAGACCCATGCTCGATGCAGCATCAGGAGGAGCCCTGTGGGTTAAAAGCTACAATAAAGCTTATGAAATGGTTGAACTGATGGCTGCTAATGAATACCAGAATCCTTCTCAGAGACTGACTCAGGGAAAAGTAGCAGGAATTCTGGAGTTAGATGCAGCAACTGCTATACTTGCCCAACTTAAGGCTTTGACGATGAAGGTGGACACTTTGGCCAATTATGGAGTTAATCAAATCACTAGTGTCTGTGAGCTTTGTGTTGGTGCCCATGAGACTGATTAGTGTGCTATTTCTAGTGAATTAACCCAGTTCGTGAGCAATTTTCAGCGATCGCAACAACCTGTGCCAACCACTTATCATCCCAACAACCACAATCATCCTAATTTCAGCTGGGGCAACACTCAGAATGCGGTTCAATAGCCTTATCATCAGTACCCAGTAAGCAGTATAACCCCCCCCCCCCCCGTTTTCAACAACCGCAATATGCACCAAGGCAGCAACTTCAGCTGCAACAAGCTAATGAAAAAGCTGAATTAGAGGAGTTGAAGCTTATGTGCAAGAGTCAAGCTATTTCTATCAAGACCTTGGAAAATCAAATTGGATAAATTGTCAATACCTTGCTAAATCGTCAACCTGGTACATTACCTAGTGACACTGAAGTTCCAGGAAAGAGGGAAGCTAATGAGCAGGTGACGGCAATCACTTTGAGGTCTGGAAAGGTTGCGAATCCCGAACAAACTCAAGTTTTGAATTAAGAAGCTGAGACTGAAGTAGAAGCAGAGTAGCACAAAGCAGAAGTGGAACCAAGGAAGACTACTCTTGTGCGCACTCCTCCTGAGGGTAATAAAGGGGAGAAACAAATCTATCCTCCACCGCCTTTTCCTAAGCGGCTGCAGAAGAAAAAGCTGGATAAGCAATTTGAGAAGTTTCTGGAGGTGTTCAAGAAACTTCATATCAACATACCTTTCACTAAGGCTCTTGATCAGATGCCTAGTTACACAAAGTTTATGAAAGGTATTCTCTCTCGGAAAGTGAAGCTTGATGATTTAGAGACTGGCGCTCTCATAGAGGAATGTAGTGCAGTGCTGCAACAGAAGTTTCCTCTGAAGCTTAAAGATCCAGGAAGCTTCACTATTCCATGCACTATTAGAAAAATGTCTTTTGAAAAATGCTTTTGTGACTTGGGAGTGAGTATCAATCTGATGCCTTTGTCAATCTTCAAGAAGTTGAATATGCCTCATCCAAAACCAACTTATATGACTTTGCAGTTGGCTGACCGTTCTATTATATATCTGTGAGGTATTGTGGAGGATGTCTTGGTCAAGGTTGATAAACTCATCTTCCCTGCTGATTTCGTAATTCTTGATTTCGAGGAGGATAAGAAGATTCCCATAATTTTGGGAAGACCTTTCTTGGCGACTGGCCGAACCTTGATAGATGTGCAGAAGGGTGAGCTTACAATGCGAGTGCTGGATCAGGATATAACTTTTAATGTGTTTAATGCTATGAAATTTCCTACAGACAATGAGGAGTGTTTTAAGGTGGAAAAGGTCGATATCGTGGTTAATTCTGAACTCGATCGATGGCTAAGGTCTGATGCCTTAGAGAAGGCCTTATTGGGGAATTCAGATAGTGAAGATGACGAAGGTGATAAACACTTGCAAATAGCTGAATGCTTTTCTTTGGAAGAGGAAGATTGATATGCCTTTTGAATCTCTTGGATTTGAGTAAATTGAACAAAGATCCTAAACGCCTCAAGCCATCTATTGAGGAAGCTCCTACTCTTGAGTTTAAGCCTTTACCTGAACATTTGAAGTATGCATTTTTAGGTGATGCATCTACTTTGCCTATTATTATTGCATCTGACCTTTCAGGTAGCGATGATGAGAAGCTTTTGAGGATTCTAAGAGAGTTCAAATCGGCAATTGGATGGACTATAGCAGATATTAAGGGAATCGACCCTTCTTATTGTATGCATAAAATTCTGCTAGAGGAAGTTAGCAAGCCTACGGTTGAGCAACAAAGAAGACTTAATCCGATCATGAAGGAAGTAGTGAAGAAAGAAATTCTTAAGTGGCTAGATGCAAGGATTATTTATCCCATTTCTGATAGTTCTTGGGTGAGTCCAATTCAGTGTGTACCAAAGAAGGGAGGTATCACAGTTGTTGCTTAATGAGAAGAATGATCTCATTCCTACTCGAACAGTCACGGGATGGAGAGTATGTATGGACTACAGGAAGCTGAACAAGGCCACTAGGAAGAATCATTTCCCTCTGCCTTTCATTGACTAGATGCTTGACCGATTGGCTGGTTACGAGTATTACTGTCTTCTGGATGGTTATTCGGGTTATAATCAGATTTGTATCGCTCCAGAAGATCAGGAGAAGACTACCTTCACTTGTCCATTTGGTACTTTTGCCTTCAGACGAGTTTCTTTTGGTCTTTGTGGTGTACCAACCACATTTCAGAGATGTATGATGGCCATCTTTTCGGATATGATTGGCCAGAATGTGGAGGTGTTCATGGATGACTTCTCTGTATTTGGCGATTCTTTTAACGAATGCTTGCAGAATCTTGGACATGTTCTCAAGAGGTGTGTTGAGACCAACTTGGTTCTCAATTGGGAGAAATGTCACTTTATGGCGCGATATGGCATTATTATTGGGCACAAGGTTTCTAGTAAGGGTCTTGAGGTAGACAAAGCTAAGGTGGGGGTCATTGAAAATCTTCCTCCACTAATTTATGTTAAGGGAATTCGCAGTTTTCTTGGTCATGCGGGTTTCTATAGGCGATTCATCAGATATTCTCTAAGATTTCGAAGCCATTGTGCAGTTTTCTAGAGAAAGATGTCCCTTTCATGTTTGATGACGAGTGCCTTGCCACTTTTGAGACATTGAAGAAGAGTTTAATCTCGGCACCTGTCATAACTGCACCTGACTGGAATGAATCTTTTGAGATGATGTGCGATGCAAGTGACTCTGCAGTTGGAGCAATTCTTAGGCAGAGAAAGAACACCATATTTTATGTGGTCTACTATGCTAGTAAGACCTTGAATGGTGCCCAACTGAATTATACTACTACGGAGAAAGAACTCTTGGCTATTATCTATGGTTATGAGAAATTTCGATCTTATATACTCGAGACAAAGGTGACAGTTTTCACTGATCATGCTGTATTTCGTTATCTCATCTCGAAGAAGGACTTGAAGCCAAGGTTGATTCGATGTGTTCTTTTTCTTCAAGAATTTGAATTAGAGATCAAGGACAAAAAGGGGACTGAAAATTAAGTCGCTGATCATCTTTCGCGTTTGGAGAACCCTAATGCTACTTCACTGGATAAGACATTGATAAATGAGTCTTTTCCCGATGAGCAGTTATTTGGAGTGCAAGAGGAAGAACCGTGATTCGCAGACATCATGAACTACCTTGTGAGTAACATCATGCCTCCCGACTTATCGTACGCTCAAAGGAAGAAGTTTCTGCATGAAGTGAAGTGGTATATGTGGGATGAGCCATTTCTTTTTTGACAAGGAGCTGACCAAATCATCAGGAGCTGTATTCCTTACGGTGAAACGGGGGGATCTTGCGAGATTGCCACTCAACGGCTTATGGAGGACATTTATGGTGGAGAAAAGACAGTAACTCATATTCTTCAAGCAGGTTTCTTTTGGCCAACCTTATTTAAAGATGCTCATCAGTTTGTTTTGAAGTGTGATCGATGTCAACGTATGGGGAATATGTCTAAGAGGGATGAGATTCCTCTTAATGTGCTTCTCGAGGTCGAAGTCTTTGATGTTTGAGGAATTGACTTCATGGGGCCATTTGTCTCATCTTGTAACAATCACTATATCTTGTTGGCGGTTGATTATGTGTCGAAATGGGTTGAAGTTAAGGCGTTGCCAACGAACGATGCAAAAGTAGTGCTTAATTTTCTTCACAAGAAGAAATTCACAAGGTTTGGAACTCCAAGAGTCATAATCAATGATGAGGGTCGCATTTTTACAACCACGAGTTCACCACTATGATGCAAAGGTATAATGTGAATCATCGCATTGCTACGGCTTATCATCCTCAAACGAGTGGGCAAGCTGAGGTGTCTAACAGAGAGATCAAGCACATCTTGGAGAAAGTTGTGTGTTCATCGAGGAAAGATTGGTCTTTGAAGCTTGATGAAGCTGTTTGGGCGTATCGAACAACATACAAGACTCCGTTAGGAATGTCACCATATCAATTAGTTTATGGTAAGGGGTGTCATTTGCAGGTGGAGCTAGAGCATAAAGTGTATTGGGCTTTGAAGAAATTGAATATGGATGTGGATGCAGCTGGTAAAAAGAGGATGCTTCAATTAAATAAGCTCGACGAGTTTCGACTTCAAGCTTATGAGAACAACAAAATGTATAAGGAGAAAGTCAAGACGTGGCACGATCAGGGTCTAGTTCGCAAATTATTTATGCCGGGGCAACAAGTTCTTTTGTTCAACTTTCGTCTCCGTCTTTTTCCTGGAAAGTTGAAGTCAAGATGGTCAGGGCCGTTCGTTGTCAAAACTGTGTTTCCACATAGAGCGGTGGAGATTTTTGAGAATGATCTGGGCCAAGCATTCAAGGTAAATGGTCAGAGGTTGAAGCATTACTATGGTGACACGGCAAACCGCGAGGTGGTTAGTGCCGTTTTGTTGTCCATTTGATCTCGTGTTTCTACGTCAAGCTAATGACGTAAAGCAAGCGCTTCTTGGGAGGCAACCCAAGTTTGTTGTACATTAGTAAGTAAAGGAAGCAAGAAAAAAAGAGAAAATCACAACAAAAATCAGAAAATAGAAAAATTCAGGGCCAACTTCAGAATCTAGGAGCGCCCACACTGATCTAGCGCGCAGACGTGCTGAAATTACAGAGACACGGCGCGCCCGCGCTGATCTAGCGCGCGGCCGCGCCTGTTTGGCAGAAGTAGAGCGCGCCTGCGCTGTCTTACCGCGTGGCCGCACCGAGGTCCTGACTCAGAAAAATAAAAATAGCAGTTTTGAAGAGGAAAAATGGGATTTTTGCTACAAAATCAATTCCTACCCGAATTTTACTCTCCCACATCCCAAATTTCCCTCTCCAAATCAAACCCATTATTCCCACTATTCCCATAATCAAATCTCACTTCTATTCCATATATAATTCTCTTCTCACCTCCTATAAACACATACACTTATACACAAACTTCTTCACCATTTCAAAAATTTCTCAAACATAAATTCTCTCTCAAACACAACTCTTAATCTCTCTACTCAATTCCAATGGCACCCAAGAGACAAAGAATGCAAGTAAGCAGCAGCACCACCGATTCTTCGAGTGCGGGTGGTGTGAGGCCGAGGTTTTCTACTCCCGAGGCTGAAGTGGAGTATATGAGGCTTCTATCAAAGCCTATCATCAAGGAGAGAGGTTGTCTGCCATCAAGGAAGGATGGTAAGCTATTGGAGATGATTTTGGAGATGGGCTGGATTCTTTTTTACGAGGCACCCGCTGCTGTGCCCATGAGTGTTGTTCACGAGTTCTATGCGAATGCGAAGGATGAGAATAATGGATTCACGATGGTGCGAGGGATGACTGTGGAGTATAGTACTGATGCTATTAAGGGAGTGATTGAGCAGCCTGTGAGGAAGCCCGGGCAGGACACTTAGAATGATAAGACTCCATAGAACTTTGATCTGGATCTTATTGTTGCTACGCTATGCATGCCTGACACACACTAGAAGATCAAGAAGGGCACTAATGAGTACTCTACGTTCCCGGCTTCCAGCATGAACAGGTTTGCCCATGCATGGAACGCATTTATTTGTGCTAATATCATGCCATCTTCGCATATGCATGAGATTATTGTGGAGCGTGCACGGCTGTTGTGGGGCATTCTTCAGGACGATTATGTGGATCTTGGGATGGTGATTTATCAGGGTATTCTAAAGTTCTTGAGGGGGATTACCACGGGGTCTATACCATATGCGTCATTGTGACGAAATTGTGCATGGCAGTTGGTGTTCATTGGCCATCACATGAGCAGTTACAGATCCCGAGTGCTCCTATTGACATCACTACTTTGGCTATGATGCAAGAGTGGGATGGAGGCAAGCTCGATCTAAAGGGGCTTGGTTATACTTTTGACCATCTACCTGGTGGGAGGCCAGCTGCTTGGGCCACCCAAACGAGCAGGACTGCTTGGAGATCTTAGCTAGGAGATGAGGCGGGGCCATCGCAGCAGGCACATGAGGAGGAGGAAGGAGCTGATGTGGGAGCTGGCATGAGTATGGCACAGTATAGGCGTCTGGCTAGGAGGATGGACGCGATGCATGACATCCACAGCAAGTTTGTACGTGATCTCATCCAGGCATTGGGGATAACTTTCAGAGCCACCGATATTGACATCCAGTGGCCAGTATTTGGTGAGGACTCCGTGTATCCACCTCCAGACATGCCTGACACTCCACCCGTTGAGGGTGAGGATCCTGATTTGGATTAGGTATGCCTGATTCCTTACTATTACCTTCACTGAGGACAGTGAATATTTTAAGTTTGGGGGTAGTAGTTGAAGGAATATGTTTGTGTGAGTCACATATAGTTTGCATATTCATTATAGTTTAGTTCATATAGTTGCATATTTTACCATGTAGTTTTTTTATTAGTTTTTTTGTTAGTTTGTTCATGTAGTTCATGCATTTGCATAATATCATGATCCCGTAGATAATTTTTCCGATTGACTTGTGATATTGATGCTAGTGTAGTGATGTCATATTTAGTAATATTAAGTCTTATTAAATTGACTTGCATGCTAGAGACAACTGTATTTCACTAAGTCTTATAGGTTACTAAAGTACTAGATCATGGTCATGGTTTGTTTGTTGTCGAGGTTTAGTCACTTGTTTATATTTAGAATTTAGTATATTCTCTTAATAAAAATGTAGCATGGATTTTTAGAAATTGGAGAAAAATGGGATTTCATTGCTAGTTGTGTTGGCTAGGTGTCAAATGGCTAGTAGCCGGCTAATATTTATATGTGTGGTCTAGGGTTGAACGAGATGGAGCGATACACACTCATTCAGAAATTGTGAAAATAAAAAAAGAAAAAAAATAAGAAAAAAAAGAAGAAAAAGAAAAAAAAATAAGTGTTATGTATAATTGATCATGAGTGGGCTCTTTAGTACTCGAGTTATTCAGTTCTTTGGGGACTTTGTGCCTAGTGACCTAAGGCTTTTATAGTCCGGGATCCGTTAACCTAACGCTCGCTACATGGGTACTATTGTATAAGTCTTTTTTGGACCTCACTCATTACACGATCAAATAAGCATAATTGTGTTGTTGTGTTTGAATAAAAGCATGAATCCATATAAAACTCCAATATAAGAATTGAAGTGTTATAAGTTATTTTGAGTCTAGCTTTTATTTTGTTTATAACCTTGTGATTGCTTTGATGAATAGTGAGTCATGATTATTAATCTAGTGGCGATATAATATATGTAAGCAGTTACACACAAGCACGTATCTGGTTTGTAGATTGATTTGTGAGGTTTGATTGACCTTATGCGAATAACTGCATTTGTTAAGATGTTGCTTATTGATTGGTTTAGTTATTCTATTGGGGATCGTTGCATTCATTTAGTTGCATTCATGCATGTTTATTTCTTGTTCTTTGAGTCTGTTTATGCTTGAGGACAAGCATCGATTGAAGTTTGGGGGTATGTTGAGTGGCATTTACGACACTTTATTACGCTCCATAAAGCTTCGAATTGGTGTAAATACGCTCAAGTTGTTGGTGTTTTAATGTGTTTTCTAGTATTTTTGCATTTCAGGAATTATTCTAAGAATCAGGTGAATTAGCATTATTTTGGTGCTAATATGGTGTTAGGATGATGTACGAGGAATAAAGCTCTAGAAGCCAACTCGATTGCAGCGGGAATTAAAGAAATTCAGAAGTTTTTCTAGAAGCACGGCGCGCCCGCGCTGGTCTAGCGTGCGGCCGCGCCCATTTGTCAGAGAGCCAGCGCACCCGCGCTGATGAAGCGCTCAGTCGCGCCGGGTCGGGATTTTAGAATCCTGATTCTAATTGATTTATAATTGGAGGACTTTTATCTTGCATGGGCTGCTATATATACTTAAATAAAGGACGTTTTCTAGAGAGACGGATACACCAGAGCATAAGGAGAGCCGTAAGAAGACCGTGTTAGCACGATTCAACGAAGATGAAGAAGATCTTGTTTGTACTTGTGAATCTTTGTTCTAAGTTATAACTTGGATGCTAGTTTTCTTATTCGTGAACCTTACTCTTGTTTCGTACTTGGTTTTATTATTTATTTAGTATAAAGACTACGTTTATTATACCATGCTTTCATCGGAACCCACGTTGATGATGAGTCCGATATCGTTGGGTTCTAGAGGATTTATTTATGGATTTCTTTAGTTAATTTGTTTCGATACCTTAGTGTGTGGTGATTGTATGATAACCTAGTATTGTTTGTGCTTATTCGTCTTATGAGCGTTGCGAACTTATAAGATAGTGTGTTATTATTAATGAAGCGAAAGTGAATTTAAGGGTTTAGAACTTGCTATGCTAGCATAGGTTCATGTGTTATTGTTATGCATGATTCGTAGGTAATTTTAACCATCTTACTTGCCCAATGTAATCACGATAGATAACTTGTGCTTTAAACCGTTATGTTGTCAAATTCTATAGACATATGGGGTCTCAATATAATTGGTGTCTATTCAGCTTCTATCTATTTTGTGAATGTCTGGTAGTATGGTATTCGTGTAACGAAAGTTGATGTTTATTAGTTTTATGTTATCTGATTAGTGTCATCACCATTACATGCTAAGGTTAAGAACAAACAGGCTATTGAATGAAGTACTTAATGAAGTTGGAATCTCATGTTTGTCATATATATTAATTCAACCACTCTTATTCTCTTAGTTATAATTATTAGTTTAATTCTTAGCTATAATCAAAAACCCAAATTGTTATAGTCTTAGCATTGGATAATAACCATATCATTGGTGCATAAGTGCATAAATTAATTAATTAACCAAAGTCAGTCTCTGTGGGAATGAACTAGAAATAATTCTATATTACTTGCGAACGCGTATACTTGCGTGTATTATTAGCGCGTGTTTAGCGACTAACAGGCCGCCTATCAAGCTTTTATCTCAACGGCGAAATTGATGCATGGACCCTTTTCAAGGAATTTTCTCTAAAGAAAGTTGGCCTCTCTAGGGCAAGTTAAGGGTTATTTTATGTTTTTCCTGTATTTTTCTCGCTTATCATCACTTGATAACTTATGTTATTTTTATTCTATATTTTTCTTGCAGCTTGCGAGGCTATTAATAACAGAAATAGGCCTAAGGAGGGTGAAACGGCCTGACATAAATGGGCCAAGCTCAATAAAGGCCCAAGAGGAAAGCCTGATGCCCCAACTTTTTTGAGGTCGTACATTCCCAAGAATCCATTGGGAGATGATCTGGATCCCCCTGTCAAAGGGCATGCATACAGGCCCAATTGGGGCTTTAGAAGAAGTGATACGGTGGATGGATCCACCAAACATGCAAATAATTGGTTCTTTTATTATATCACTCCCCATGATTACACTAACACAATCACGGGGAGTGATATCGTGCTCAAGCCCAAGCTACAGTAATTTCTTAACTTATCTTGTGTTTTTCTTTTCTATGAATCTATTTTTGAATAATTTCTTTTCTTGTGCAAAGAAACACCTATTTCTAGGCGGCACTCCACCAGGCCTAGTCCTGGAAAGCTAACTCGGATAAATTTGAGAAAGAGTGTAATAAGTGAAAGGATCGGTCCGAGATCCTAGATAAAAAGCTGAAGAGCAAGGGCGAGGAGTTGTCTAAGGCCCATGCAGAGCTGGTGAAGCTTAGAAGCGATAAAAAGGTCCTCATTGATGATTACTCTCAAAAGTTCAAGGAGTTGATGGAGATTTATAACGAGGGCCTCTATCCCATCCAATTCACGCAAGAGTGGGATGTTGCAGTGAAGGCGATAATGGAGAAAATCCTATCTTGATTGAGGCTTGAGGCTAAGGATTTTAACAGCCCCGAGCAGCTAGAACGCTGAGGATAGTTTTGATGCTCACTTTGATTCCCCTATGAAGGAGCACCACATCCTTGATACCAATGCTTCTTCCCCTCTAACATCCCCAATAAAGGATGCAAAAACTTCAATCCTTGCTCAAAAGGAAGGGCATAGAGGAGGTGAAGAATGATGAGGAGGAGTCCGCCAGAGATGAGTAGAGCTTGGTGTAGCTCTGCGTGGCTTTATTATATATTCAGTTAAATAATATCTATTTGATGACCTTCTTTGTACCTTTGACTTATCTATTTACACATCTATTCTTTTTTATATTTTCCTCGTATTTAGCTTTGAACAGTCCATGCTTGGCATAAACTTTATTTGTTACACTTAAGATAAAAAATCATAAATAAACTGGAAAGGAAATGAATTCGTAAACCAATAGCCTGGATAAAATAAGTTCAACTCTTACATAATAGAAATGAAATCCTTATAAACTGGAATAAAAAATCCTAATGAACTGGTATCTAAATCCTAAGAAGCCAAAGCTCGTGGTTTCACTGAACCTTATTGTTACGTTATAGCCTTAATAGCTTAGCACCCCCTTAATAAAAGAGCTATATATAGTAAGTTTCAAGTTCTGTGCATGCCAAGTCCTTGGCACTTCTTCTCCTTCCATTATCTCTACTTGTAGGACCAGGCTTCTGGCTAGATCACGTTCGTGGAAATATAAAATACCGCTGCGATAGATTCGGCCTCGGAAATCCAGAAAAGCAGGCAGATAAAAATGGTATCCATCGTAGGCTATAGCTAATTTCCTCTTCCTTGAACACTTTTGACTTTGTATGACCCTTCCTAATTTGGGGCTAGCTTTCCTTTCTGCCCTACCCCGGATGCTTCAACTTTCCTCGGGACCAAATTACCTTGCTTGAAACACCTTTCCTTTACCCTGAATTTGTAGTATAAATAATCTTTCTTCTGATATTCCATGATCTTTGCAAGCGCTTCATCACACACCTCTTCTATCAAATCTAGAGTGAGCCTTTGCCCTTCCTCACTTTCCTCAGCATTATAGGCTTAAATCCTTGGATACGAATGCGATATCTCCACAGGGATGACTATTTCAGCCTTATATGCCAACATGAAGGGCTTTGCTTCTGTTGTAACCCTACATGTTGTCCTGTATACCTAAATTATTGGAAGTATTTTATTTAACCAATTATTCATGAACTTCTCGATCCTCATCTTCAACTCATCTAGAATAAATCGGTTTGCCATTTCTGCTTGTCCGTTGGCTTAAGGATGGGCAACAGAAGTGAACCGCAGCTCGATTTCATTCTCCTCACAGTACTTTTTGAATTCCTCATTGTTAAATTGTGTTCCATTATCGGTCACCAAGATAAAGGGAATTTCATATGTACACATGATATTTTACCACAGGAATTGAGCAACCTGCTAGGTTATGATCTTAGCCAATGGCTTGGTTTCGATCCACTTAGTGAAGTAATCAATTGCCACAATCAAAAAATTTCTATGTACAGTGACCATCGGGAAAGGTCCAAAAATATCCATAACCCAAATAGTAAAGATATGGGAGAATTTATGGAAGTTAGCCTATCAGGTGGCTGTCTAAAAAATGGTGCATGCTTTTGGCAATGATCACACTTTTTTCAAGTAATTTTGGCATCATCCATCATCTCTGGCCAATGGAATCCCATGCGAGTAATTTTATGAACAAGGGCCCCGCCCCCCAAATATTGAATGCCTTCATGTACCTCGTCAAGGGCTAGCCGTGCCTCATCAGGCCTGAGACACCTCAGGCAGGGAATCACAAAAGACCTCTTACACAAAATTCCATCTATTAAGAAATACCTCAAGGGTCGCACAAATAGTTTATGTGCTTACATTACGTCATTGGGGAGCCATCCTGTCTGAAGGAGAGCCTTGATGGGATCAATCCATGACTCTCCAAGCCCAGTGGGGGCGATCAATTTAACATCAATACTTCGCGTTTTCTAAACACGAAAGTACACGCTTCCAGAATTATTCTCAGCTTCCGAGGAGGAAAACTTGGACAATGCATCTGCCCTAGAGGTTTCCTCTCTTGGGATGTACTCAACATGGCATATATCAAACTGAGTCATCACAGCTCTCACAAGTCGCACATATTTGGCCATGGTTTCATCTCTTGCCTCACATTCTTCATTGACCTAGGATACCACAAGTTTCGAGTCCCCACAGACCTTTAAGGTTTTAACCCTCACGGTTTCATCTAGGCCAAATCCTGCAATGATGGCTTCATATTCCGCCTCATTATTTGTGTTAGAAAAATCTAACTTTATAGCGTACTCAATCAAAAAACCATCGGGGCATTGTAAAACCAGCACAGCTCCAATGGAATTTGTTTTTGATGCCCCATCAAAATAAAGCACCCAAAACTCTTTGTTCTCATCTTTCTTTTCTCCAACTTTTCCATCCATGCCTTGAGGTGTATCTTCCTGCCCCCGACTTCTTGGTTGTCGATGGTATATTCAACCACGAAGTTAGCTAAGGCCTCAGCTTTGATCGTTGTTCTTGGTTTATACTTAATATCAAATTCTTCAAGCTCTATGGCCCATTTAATTAGCCTCCCACTAGCCTTAGGACTGTCAATGATGTTTCTTAAAGGCTGATTTGTTAACACTTCAATTCTATATGCTTGAAAGTATGGAAACAACTTCCTTGATGCCATGACCAAAGTTAAAGCAAACTTTTCTATAGCTGAATCCATCCATGAAACTCAGCTCCATGTAGAATCTTGCTGACATAGTAGATAGGTTTCTGGACCTTGGATTCCTCATTCACCAATATAACGCTCAAAGCTTTTTCAAAAATAGCTAAGTACAAGTACAGAGTTTCATTCAAAACTGGTTTGGCCAACAGCGGGGCCTGATCCATGTATTTCTTCAATTTCTCAAACATCGCATGACTTTCATCAGTCCAAACGAAATCTTTCACCTTCTTTAAATCTTTGAAGAATGGTAGGAATTTATCCCCATAATTGGAAATGAACCTTCCCAACGCAGCGACTCTCCCAATAAGTTTTTAAACGTCCTTTACAGAACTTGGGAGTTCCATGTCTAAGATAGCCTTGATCTTGTCTAGATTGGCCTCGATTCCCCTTCTCGTGACCATAAATCCTAAAAACTTCCCAGATCCTACACCAAAAGCACACTTGGCGGGATTTAACATCATCTTGTGATGCCTTAAGATCTCAAAAGCTTCCCTCAAATGGGTTATGTGATCTTCTTTTACAAGGCTCTTGACTAGCATGCCATCCATATAGACCTCCATGGTTTTTCCAATAAGATCCTTAAAAATCTTATTTACCAATCTTTGGTACGTGGCTCTTGCATTCTGGGGACCAAATATCATAACAATATAACAAAAAACACCAAAATTAGTGATGAATGATACATTTGGAATGTCATCTTTATGCATCTTGATCTGATTGTAGCCGCTAAATCCATCCATGAAACTCAGCATTTCGTGCCCTGTAGTGGCATCTATCAAAGTGTCTATCCTTGGGAGAGGAAAATAATCCTTTGGACATGCATCGTTCATGTCGCTAAGTCTACACACACCCTCCACTTTCCATTAGCTTTCTTCACCATAACCGGATTAGCCAACCATTTCAGAAATTGTATTTCCTCAGCGAACCCAGCCTTTAAGAGCTTTTCTACTTTCTATTTTATGGCCTTTTGCTTTCCAGAGGAAAATTTCTCTTCTTTTGCTTTATGGTCTTTCGATTAGGATCGACATTTAGCTTATGAGTTATAAATTCAGGATCAATACCTGGCATATTGGCTGCTGACCATGCAAAAACGTCACTACTCTCTTGCAAGAGTTTTATCATCTTCTCTTTAATGGGTTCCTCCAAAGAAGCTCCAATGAAAGTTGTCTTCTCAAGATCCTCGGGAGCCAAGGGAATTGGGACTAAATCTTCTGCTGACTTCTCTCGTTTCTCATCGTTATCACAGATGTCCATGTATTCAATGGGTAGAACCCGCCCCTAGCTCTATCTACCCTCAACGAGGCTATATAACAACTTCTTGCCATCTTCTAATCTCTTCTTTCCTCCCCTACCCCGTTCCTAGTTGAAAATTTACCCCTTGCTCCCGAGTTTTAAAAAGGGTGGAAAGCAAGTGCAAGGTAGGTAAAATAGTTTCACTTTCATTCCTAATCGTGCTCCCGAGTTTTTAAAAGGAACGAAAGAAAGCGGTCATGAATGTAAATTTTACATACTTTACCTCTAAAATATTCATCCCATTTTTGGGATGAAAGTAATTTACTTTCCTATCACTTACTTCCTTTCCTAATAAAAACTCGGGAGTATGGCCTTAATTACCGAATGGTAGGACAAGGGGCCTTCCATAAAGGCGTGTATATGTCCTTCCCAGGATTGCATTGTAAGTTGATTTAGCTTTAGCGATCACAAAGTTTATTATTTGTGTATCTTGTCTCGGCTCTTGACCCATTGTTAGTGGAAGCTTAATTATCCCTTCAACTGGGCATTCGATCCCTAAAAAGCCATAAATTGGCATATCAGTCGAGGTCAATTAGGAATCGTTGTACCCCATCCGAATAAAAGTATCATAGAGAAGAATGTCAACTGATGCCCCATTGTCTACAAGGACTCTTTTTATAGGGCTGTTTTCTATGATGGGCGTTATGACTAGAGGGTCATCATGAGGGAACTTCACCCCTTTCAAATCAAAATCATTGAATGCCATTATTAGTCCAGTCTTTTCCCGTTTTGGAGCTTCTCCGACTATGTGCATTACTTCTCGAGCATAAGCCTTCCTTGAATTTTTAAAAGTGCCAGCAGTAGTTGGACCTCTAAAGATCATATTGATCACTAGACCTCATGATTGAGGATTTCATCCAAGATCATCCTGATCCCTCATTCTGTCTTCATAATTCCTTCTTCCATTATTATTCCTTTCACCCTTTTCACCATCTTCGGTATATTCTAAGAAGAAACTCAATCTCGTCTTTCAGTTGTCGACAATCATTAGTATCATGGCCAACATCCTTGTAAAATTGATAATACTTGCTTTTATCTAACTTCGTAGAATCAGCTTTAAGAGGTTTTGGTCAACGGACATCTCTATTCGTTTCAATTTCCATTAAGATTTAACTCATATGTGTTAGTGTATACTGAAAATATTTATTTGAAGTATGTACATTTATTTCTGGCCAGTTTATTTGAGAATCATTTGAATGTTTACATGTTGTCTAATATTATATATTGTGAACAATCTAGTATCAAATGGGATACAGAATATTAGATTGTTAAATACGGTTATATAATATAATAAGGTTCACAGCACAGGTGGTGTTGGACAATCCACTGGTATGGCTGTAGTATTATTTAGATTAGTTTATATTGACTAATAAATAATGCTAGTATACTTTGTGTATATTAAACATGATCAAATTTAGAATTGTTCCCTTAATACTGATTAAGAAGGAGAACTAAGATTCTATGTTATTATTAATACTTAGGTTCTTAATCCGGAAATAGTAATTGACACGTGTATATTATTTACATGCTTTGATTTATATATGAAATAATTCTTTTGAATTATATCATTATATTTTGGGTGATGGAATTATATACATGGTGGATATTATTTATTGAAGGAATCCATGTCCTAATAATATTCGGGTTAATGATGTCCCCTTGAAAGCTCAAAAAGATTTAATTATGTGAAACCCTACAGGTGGAATTTATTCTGGCATAATTAAATAAAGGTTGAGTGGATGATCAAGGATAAAAGATATTAATTAAATAAATTATCAGTAATTTATTTAATTAATGGACATATGATATTTTAAACATGGGGAATTTAATAAGCAAATAATATTGGAACCGAATTAATTAAATTACGGTATTAGGAAAGGTAGTGCAAATATTAATTCTTTAGTGGATTGAATTAATATTTAATTACATTGGGCTAGGCTCAAGATGTAATTAGAAGGCCCAACCTAATTATCCATGGTCCCTATTGTAGCCTATATATACTTATTCTCTTCTTGCTTGGAATTGTGTGAAAACATATTGTAGCCACCAAGGAGCAAGAAGAGAGGATAACTTGAGAAGACGGAGGCCACACTTCGCTCAAGGGAATTTGGGAATACAATAGAAGAGCGTGGAATCAACTATTAACAAGGTAATCCTTATTTCGTAATCTTTATCGTAAAACGTAGTAACACCCAAAGTCCGTGGTTCCCAACAATTGGTATCAAGAGCCTCGTAATGGGTTCTACGTTTTATGATATAATGTCCATGTCGTAATTATATATGCGTGTATATAGTGTTTTGCTTGTATTGGTTTTGATGCATGTTATTAATCCACTATTATGGCCATGTATATTTTAATTATGTGTTTGGATCCCACATGGTTTAATCGTGGTTAATTTCTGTTTTGGTTTCCACGTGGTTTAATCGTGGTTGTAATTTACACGAGGGTTGATCGTGTTAGAATAGATTTTACAAAATTAGTTTTGTATTAAATCTATTTTTTTTTGTAATTGTTCCGGGTATTTTGTAATAGTTATGTGCGATCGGAAATCAATTCCGGTAGTTTTTTGTTCCGCTGTGCGATTACAAGGGGCCGCTGCGGCAGCTGGAACTGCTGGGGCTGCTGGGGCTGCGGGGGCTGCTGGGGCTGCTGGGGTCTGCTGGGGCTGCTGGGGGCGTCGGGGCGCGCTTGGGGCAAATTTCTTTTTGAGAGCTGAATTTTTTTTCAAGGGCCATAATAGTGGAAAATTTATTTTAATTTTTTCCATTAAATTTTAATTATTGCTTTAATTTATTGATTATGTGTGTCGTTAATTATGTGTGTAATTATTTTAAAATTGCATGTTTAACTTAATTAGGACGACATGGACATAAAATTTATTTATTGCTTTAATTAAATGTTATATGTTGCTAAAATTATGTGTGTATTTTGAATGCATGATTAGACATAATTATAACAACATAGGGCCCCTTTTAATTTTAAAATTCCTCAATTTTAATAAAAAAAAATTCTAAGTGAGAGAGGGAATTAATATGAAATCCCATGGTCTCCATTATTGGTTGTAGGTAATTTAACATAAAGACGAATATAAATTATATATACGTCACCCATCGTGGCATGTAATTTATGGTGTCTAGAATGTTATAGAAATTACTAGAACAAACTTCTTAAATTAATTTTAAAAGGAATAAAATACGGATTTTCTTTATTTCTGATTTGGGGCGATTTTGTCAAAAACGAGTTCATCGAACTTGTAAGGCTGTGGGTTTTAAGCGAGACCGATGTGACTCCTCCACTACCTGGAAATCAAACCATTGATGAATATTGAATTGAAGTATTCTATTCAAGGCAAAATTACGAATATTGGAAGGTATACACGCCACCCATCGTGGCGTACCAAGTTCCATAGATTTCAAATAATTTAAGATTTAATGATGGTATACACTTAGCTATGAAAAATAATATAGTCCACCCCAACGTGGCATATTGTTTAGTAATAGGACCGAAGTAACATTTAAACAAAATTAGGTGGTATACATGTCACACATCGTGGCGTACCAGAAGCTTATGGTGTTTATATGTTAGTGCATTAAATTTTAATAATTGTTAGAGGAATCAATAGATCTTAATAATTAATGCACCCTTATTTATGTGATGTTTTTATGCATGATTCTCAGGATAAAATGGGTTTTAATCCACTATTCACCATACTTAAGGATAACAAACTTACCGGACCTAACTATATTGAATGGAAACGAAATTTGGACATTGTGTTGACTGCTGAGGAGTACAAGTTTTGCACTTATGAACCCAAGCCTGAACAGCCTGCTGTTGATGCTCCTGAAGATGAGAAAGAGTATTATAAACGGTGGATTAAGGCTGATAAAATGTCGCGATATTACATTCTGGCAGCAATGTCGGGTGTTTTGTAGCATCAGCATCAGTCTATGGCCACTGCTTCGGATATGCTCTTTAATCTCAAGGAACTTTTTGGAGATCAGAATAGGGCTGCTAGGCAAGTAGCCATGAAGGCTTTAATGAACACTCAGATGGCTGAAGGCACACCTGTAAGGGATCATGTTCTCAAGATGATGTCGCATCTGAATAAGATAGAGATCCTTGGTGCTGAACTTGACGGGGAAACCCAGATTGACATTATCCTTATGAGCTTGTCCAAGAGTTTTGAGCAGTTCCGCTTGAATTACAACATGAATAAGAGGCAGTATAGTCTCGCGGAACTGCTGACAGAACTTCAGGCAGCTGAAGGATTATTTCGGCAAAGTGTTCAAGTGAATATGGCTGAGAAAGGTTCTTCCTCTAAGCCGAAAGGTATTAAGAAGAAGAAAAAGGCTCAGACACAGAAAGTTGTGAAGGCAGTGGGAGTTCAGGGTGGTGTGAAAAAGCCTAAGGGAAAGTGCTTCAGATGCAAACAGTCAGGTCACTGGAAACAGGATTGTCCTCTTCCTAAGAAGACAAAAAATACTAGTATGTCTCTTTCTCTAGTTACAGAAACATTTATAGCAGCTATATCTACGAGCACTTGGTATGTAGATACAGGAGCCACTGATCATGTTTGTAATTCTATGCAGGGGTTCCAGCTATCCAGAATGCTTAGAGATGGTGAGATATACGTGTTCATGGGAGATGCTACGAAAGTAGCATTAGTTGCAGTAGGAGTTATTCATTTATCTTTTGGTTCTGATAGGATTTTGGTTTTGAACAATTGTCTTTATGTACCTTCTTTTAGAAGGAATTTAATTTCGGTTTCTAAACTTGCTTTGGATGGTTATAATATTTGTTTGGATCGTAATGTTTCTATTATGATGAATAAATGAATTATATGTTCTGGTACATTGCAAGACAATTTGTATATAATTAATCCTAGTCAACCTGCACTGCAACTATAATTTAGGGAATTGAACAACACATCTTCTAACTCTACTAAAAGAAAGGAACCTTCTAGTTTGAACCAAACATATCTTTGGCACTTGAGATTAGGTCATATTAACTTGAGGAGGATTCAAAGACTGGTAGTAGACGGGACTTTAAGCTCATTGGCAGTGGAGCCATTTCCAGTTTGTGAATCCTGCTTGGAAGGTAAAATGACTAATAGGCCTTTCAAGGCAAAGGGGAATAGAGCCAAACAAGTATTAGAATTGGTTCACTCTGATTTATGTGGACCCATGAATATCCAAGCAAGAGGTGGTTATAAATATTTCGTCACTTTCATTGATAATTATTCTAGATATGGGTACGTTTATTTGTTGCGCCGTAAGTCTGAGTGCTTTGATAAGTTCAAAGAGTACAAAGCTAAAACGGAGAAGCGACTTAATAAAAGTATCAAGTCACTACGATCAGATCGTGGTGGTGAATACTTGCTTGGAGAATTTAGGGAATATTTATCAGAAAATGGGATAGAATCCCAGTTAACTGCACCAGGCACACCCCAGCAGAACAGTGTAGCAGAGAGAAGGAACCAGACTCTTTTAGAGAGTGTTAGATCGATGATGAGTTATTCGGATTTACCCAAGTCATTTTGGGGACATGCCTTAGAGACAGCAGCTTATCTTCTGAACTTAGTACCTTCTAAGTCGGTTCCTAAAACCCCCTTAGAATTGTGGACCGAGGATAAACCGAGTCTAAGACATATTCGAATATGGGGTTGTCCAGCACATGTGCTGAACAAGAACGCGACTAAGTTAGAATCTCGTACAGAAGTAAAGTTGTTTATAGGCTACCCCATGGGAACGAAAGGATATTTATTTTATAGTCCGAAGAATCGGGATGTCATTGTTAGCACCAATGCAAGATTCTTGGAGGAGGACTATATAATGAATCACAAACCCATGAGTAGTGTCATTTTAGAGGAACTAGTGGGAGGGATAAATAATACCCATGAAGCTGTAGTACAAGTAGAACAACCACAACATAATGTACAACCTGTCACTAATACCGCACCAGTGCCTCGTCGTAGTGGGAGGGTTGTTCAACAGCCTGATAGATTCATGTTTTTGGGAGAGTCTTCAGACTTGGTCCCTGGTGAACATGATGATGATCCCCGTACATACGAAGAGGCAGTACAAGACAAAGATGCAGATCTTTGGCAAAAGGCGATGGAATCTGAGATAGAATTAATGTATTCTAATCAGGTCTGGGAGCTCGTGGAACCACCCAAAGGTATAAAACCTATTGGATGTAAGTGGATCTACAAGAAAAAGAGGGGATTAGATAAAAAGGTGAAAGCCTGAAAAGCAAGACTTATTGTGAAAGGGTATACTCAGAAAGAAGGTATCGATTATGAGGAAACCTTTTCACCGGTAGTCATGCTTAAGTCAATCCGTATTCTTTTATCTATAGCAGCTCATCTCGATTATGAGATTTGGCAAATGGATGTCAAGACAGCTTTTCTAAATGGAAGTCTTGAAGAAACCATCTATATGCAGCAACCAAAAGGATTCATTAAGGAAGGCCAAGAGCATCTGGTATGTAAGCTTAAGAGGTCTATTTATGGACTTAAACAAGCTTCTAGAGACTGGAATATTCGTTTTGATCAGGCAGTCCAGTCATATGGATTTGATCAAAGTCCAAGCGAATCGTGCGTGTATAAGAGAAATGAAGGTAATGCAGTGGTTTTTCTAGTACTATATGTAGATGATATTTTACTCATTGGAAACAATGTTGAGATATTGTCATCAGTAAAGGCATGGTTGTTCAAACAATTTGACATGAAGGACTTAGGTGAAGCGGCATAATCCTTGGGATCAAAGTTATAAGGGATCGCAAGAAAAGGATGTTGGCTTTATCTCAAGAGCCCTACATTGATGAAGTATTAGCTCGTTTTAATATGCAGAACTCCAAGAAAGATTTTTTTACCTTTTAAGCATGGAGTTACTCTATCTAAGAAGCAGTGTCCTTCGACACCTAAGGATATAGAGAGCATGAAAGCAGTTCTCTATGCTTCAGCATGTGGAAGCTTAATGTATGCTATGTTATGTACGAGGCCTGACATCTGCTTTGCTGTAGGCATGGTTAGTAGATATCAGTCGAACCCAGGTCAGGAACATTGGAGTGCAGTAAAAACTATACTCAAAACCTGAGAAGGACTAAGGAGTATATGTTAATTTACAAGGCCTCAGATCTATTTCCTTTGGGATATACTGATTCAGATTTCCAATCAGATAGGGATAAGAGGAAATCAACCTCGGGATATGTTTTTACTTTGGGAGGTGGAGCCGTTATATGGAGGAGTGTAAAGCAGAAATGCATTGCAGACTCCACCATGGTGGCCGAATACGTGGCGGCCTCTGAGGCTGCCAAGGAGGCTGTCTGGTTCAGGAACTTCCTTTTGGACTTAGATGTGGTACCTAATTTGCCTAGGAACTTGACGGTGTATTGTGATAACAATGGTGCTGTGTCAAATTCAAAGGAACCGCGAGACCACAAAGCAGCTAAACATATTAAACGTAAGTATCATCTCATACGAGGAATCGTAAAGCGAGGGGATATAGTTGTGGCTCATATATCATCAGAAGACAACCGGGCAGATCCTTTCACAAAGAGCTTGCCAGCCAAGGTTTTTGACAAGCATGTGGAAGCGATAGGTGTCAGATGGATGGACACATAGATTTTTATGTAATAGTGGATTAAATAAACACTGATCTACACATAGAATATTTTGAGTATAAGTGGGAGATTGTAAGTGTATACTGAAAATATTTATTTGAAGTATGTACATTTATTTCTGGCCAGTTTATTTGAGAATCATTTGAATGTTTACATGTTGTCTAATATTATATATTGTGAACAATCTAGTATCAAATGGGATACATAATATTAGATTGTTAAATACGGTTATATAATATAATAAGGTTCACAACACAGGTGGTCTTGGACAATCCACTGGTATGGCTGTAGTATTATTTAGATTAGTTTATATTGACTAATAAATAATGCTAGTATACTTTGTGTATATTGAACAGGATCAAATTTAGAATTGTTCCCTTAATACTGATTAAGAAGGAGAACTAAGATTCTATGTTATTATTAATGCTTAGGTTCTTAATCCGGAAATAGTAATTGACACGTGTATATTATTTACATGCTTTGATTTATATATGAAATAATTCTTTTGAATTATATCATTATATTTTGGGTGATGGAATTATATACATGATGGATATTATTTATTGAAGGAATCCATGTCCTGATAATATTCGGGTTAATGATGTCCCCTTGAAAGCTCAAAAAGATTTAATTATGTGAAACTCTGCTGGTGGAATTTATTATTGCATAATTAAATAAAGGTTGAGTGGATGATCAAGGATAAAAGATATTAATTAAATAAATTATCAGTAATTTATTTAATTAATGGATATATGATATTTTAAACATGGGAAATTTAATAAGCAAATAAAATTGGAACCGAATTAATTAAATTACGGTATTAGAAAAGGTAGTGCAAATATTAATTCTTTAGTGGATTGAATTAATATTTAATTACATTGGGCTAGGCTCAAGATGTAATTAGAAGGCCCAACCTAATTATCCATGGTCCCTATTGTAGCCTATATATATTATTATTCTCTTCTTGCTTGGAATTGTGTGAAAACATATTGTAGCCACCAAGGAGCAAGAAGAGAGGATAACTTGAGAAGACGGAGGCCACACTTCGCTCAAGGGAATTTGGGAATACAATAGAAGAGCGTGGAATCAACCATTAACAAGGTAATCCTCTTTTCGTAATCTTTATCGTAAAACGTAGTAACACCCTAAGTTCGTGGTTCCCAACAATAGGAGCATTCAATCTTGCATATTTAGTGAAATTTTGTCCTGGTACTCCCTTCTTCGGGGGTGAATCAGCGTACTTTTCTTTTGCATCATACTCTCGATATGCCTTCCATTTCTTTCCACCAGCGGGTTCATTATTTACACTGTCTTCTTCATATTTTCCTCGACATGAATATACTTTCCTGCTCTATTTTGGAGTTGTAGCATGTTCTCTAGAGGGCGTTTGGACAAAGACATTTTGAAAATTCGTCCTTAGTCCTTTGCTGTATGGCTATCATGGCCACTTTATCATCAAGATCTGGGACCTTCAAAACTTCTTTCGTGAAACGGTTTGGGTAATCTCTAAGAGATTCCTTTGCTCATTGTACAGTGCTCATGAGGAAAGCTGAACTTTTCTCATGGATAAAAGTATGACTTAAATATCTAAAGCATCCATTCGAATTTGGGGGCAAATGACGGTACCACCTTTGGTCCATCCTTGATATGGTTTGAGGAAAAACCCGACATTTAATTGCATCGTTCACAGGTTACAACAACAGTGCATTAGAGAAAGTTCTGACATAATTCGCCGGATCCTCAGTCCCGTCATAGGCTTTTATAGTGGGAATCTTGAACTTCCTTGTGAAATGGGGAATCAAGATTTCTATTGTAAAAGGCAGGTTTGGATCATTTGGGTCTCCGAGGGGGAGCAATTCAAATGGGTTTTCTTGATGGACATTCACCGTTTTCCTCCTAGGAGTTTCCTCCAAGTCGATAACTTGAGTAGAACCTTTAGTTCCTCTAGCTCAGTTGGTTCTCGGTGGCTGTTTAGCATGACTAATCTCCCTATTTCTCTTATGCCTTAGGATTTCTGCTTCATGAGCACGTATACTTTCTTCAAAAGTCTGGGATGTCATCCCTTGAGTTTCCTGAAGCTCGGAGCTTACTTGCAATGGGCGCTGGGCACCTGCCTTCAACAGGCTCTTTGTCCCTACGTCCCCCCTTGTACTGAACATCCTCGTCATTCGACTCTCCGCTCTCCTCGGTTGTATAGGGTCCAGAGACATCTCATTCATTATTGATTGGTGGAAGACCTCAAATATAATTAGGGCCATTCCATGATTGTGGTTGAGGCGGTGGGGGCAACCTACTTCCTCCATCCTCAGAGTACAATGGCATCCCATAGGTGGGATTTATTGATATATTGTGCACCAAGGTTGACGTCTCAAAACCTGTTGATTGTGTCCCAAAAAGAGCGTTCAAATTCGAGTTTTGAGAGTCCTCCCCTAAAGTCGGGATTGACTGAGATCCCGATTAGAGGATGATAGGATTCGACGTCCCTTGAGAGCAAGTTGAGTGAGGTGGAATCTTAGTGGCGGATGAGATTGTTTAGGTAGTTCCAGCTGATGCTCCTTCGAGAGAGTTGTTTTTGCTTCGTGTGGTTACCATGGTTGATGTCTTCTTCCCACAGATGACGTCAAATATTGTGGGTAAAAAGCTAGGTTGTATTTAATGTTAGGGTTCGTGAGCTCAAGACTCTACTTGACTGCTCTCATGTTTCGTGACTCAATCTATTTTCACAAGATGCCTACGTACCTTGTCGTATGCTAAGGATCAAGTAAAAAATATAGTCCTTGATAATGAGATAAAACCCTTTATATATATGTTGGATGTCCGCGAATTGGATTAGGATTAAGAGACTTGGTGAGCAAGTCTCCAACTTTTGATGGACATTGGAATCCTAAAATGTAGGAAGCGGATTCCTTGTTGGTTTAGGTGTCTTGTAGGCTACTTTTCACAAAATTATATCTTTTATTTGACACATTTAATGAGCTGTTAATTCACTCCATTTATTAATTATAAAATTAACAAATGTCTAGGGTTTCATATCTCGTTAATTGGGTTTTGTCACTGAACCTATTAGATCTAATTAAAAGAACATTAATTATATTTTTAGGTTTATTTTCTGCGCATATCATATCGATAAAATAACAAGGAACACAGTTACAAAAGTATTTTTTTTGCACATGGCAAAACTGAATATTTAATTGAACGAAATATAAAAATTAAAATCCGGAATGAGAGTTTATGTACGTTAAAATATACCTAGCCTTAACAGTTCCCTCCTGGTTGAGAATCTTGTAACTAAAAAATGATTTTTTTTGACTAATATGGCTTATATGCCTTACAATTGAGTATCTGTTCTAATAAATCTCGGGGGTGCGCGAGAATCGAACCCAGAAACTGGGACGACAAGAGATAAACCCTTAACCACTTGAGCTATCTTATCGCGCTCACTAAAAAATGATTTGAAAAAGCTGGATTTATATGAAGAAACAAGGTTCATATAGGAACTACCTGGCCTCTGTCGAATGCACATGGAGAGTGCTAAGCAAAAAGTTTTTTTTTTCCGGAAAATGTTAAATATAGAACATGATATTTGTTAAGAATATGTGTATTAGTTTGATAATAAGTTAAACAAAACACTTAAGTAGAAATCTAGTGTTTGTAGCCTCAACGGATAAGACCATTCTGGCTATCCGTTGATGGAGTAGCTTTACTTAGAAATAAGTTTAGTTTTGTAGCACATTTCAGTTTCTGTATTTAAGTTATAATTCTTAGAAGTTGTAGGAAATTATAAGTCATGTTGACTTCTAGTGGATATGCAAATAGGAGGGCTAATTGTTAATATTTCATGCCTTGTAATTTTGTATAAATGAAGTAGTATTAACTGATAAATTAAAGGCCTTCAACGGATGAGAAACAAAGCTTCAACGGATGTCTCTAAAGCTTCAACGAATAACATTCATCAACGGATAAGTGCATCAACGGATAAAGCTTCAACTGCTAATGCATCAACGGATAAAGCTTCAACTGATAAAGCATCAATGGATAAAGCCATCAACGGATGAAAGCTTCAACGGATGCTCAGTTCAATAGCAGTTGACAGTGATAATTCATAAGATGACAGAGGCACATGGGTTGACAGAGACAATTGGAATGTGGTAGCCTCTTGGAGGAATCAAGAAAATGCAGCATTTCCATTCTGGTGTAAAAAAAGAAGTATTCAAAGATTCAAAGATTCACAGATTATCCTAGATTGCATTGGATAGAGAAATGAAGAAGAAACATGTGAAGAACCGTTTTAATTGTATTTGTACTTTTGTCTTCACTTGTAAACTTTTACAGCTAGTAATTAGATGGTGAATTTTTCCAGAGCTGTTTAGAAAAATCCAGAGAGAAAATCATCTAGTTTTGTACTAGGACGCTGCTGTGATCAATTTTTTGAATCACAGATTTTCTGAAATACACATCTCTGGTGGAACAACAAATGCACCAGAAAAGTTTTTGAGGCCTTTGTGTTCTTTACATTTGTGTCTAGAATATATATCTGTCTGCACCTGCTCAAAGCAATTCACACACAACTGTTCATCAAAACACTTAGCCTTTGAAACTGCTCAAAACTTGAAAAAGTTTTGAGAGTTACATTCAACCCCCCTTCTGTAAATCTCATTGTTAGTTCCTTGGGAATAATAATTGGTATTAGAGAAAGCTCTTAACTTACAAAGAGTTTAAAGATCTATTCTACTAACATCATGAGTAAGAAGGATATTGGTGTAAAGATTCCAAGAGATAATTATCATCACTAAAAAGTAAAGATGCATCAACATCTTCTCTCTCAAGATGAAATCTACATCAACTGCATTGAAAATGGTCCTCGCATCCCTCACAAAGTGGCCACGGCTGCAACTGCCACAGTTGCTGTTGGACAGTCTATTCCCAAGCCAAAAGCAGAATGGACTGATGAAGATATTGAAGAGGTTCACAAGGACAAGAAAGCCATGAACATTCTGTTTAATGGCCTAGATCAAGATATGTTTGATAATGTCATTAACAGCCAAACTGCTAAGGAAATTTGGGATACTGTGCAACTTATCTGTGAAGGTACTGAACAAGTTAGAGAAAATAAAATGCAGGTTCTCATTCAACAGTATGAATACTTTCATTTTGAAGAAGGAGAATCACTGAATGATATCTTCAATAGATTTCAGAAACTGTTGAATGGATTGAAGTTGTATGGCAGAGTGTACCAAGTCAAGGATTCCGACTTAAAATTTCTGAGGTCTCTACCAAAGGAATGGAAACCTATGACTGTTTCACTAAGGAATTCTGAAGATTATAAGGACTTCACACTTGAAAGATTATATGGAATTTTGAAGACCTATGAACCTGAGATGGAGCAAGATGAGCTGTTGGAAAAGGGAAAGAGAAAAGGTGGATCAGTTACACTTGTAGCTGACAATGAGAAGACTGAAGCCAGGAATGAAGAAAAGACAATGCCAAGTCTCAAAATTGGCAGAAGCAAATCAGAATCAAGCAAGGGAAAGGAGTAAGTAGCTGAGGTTGAAGACAACTCCAGTCAAGATGACTCTGATGATGTTGATGAACATCTGGCTTTTCTGTCCAGGAGGTTTGCAAAGATGAAATTCAAAAAAATGCTAGATTCACTAAGCCAAACAAGAACATGGTGGACAAATCTATGTTCAAATGTTATAACTGTGGCATAAGTGGGCACTTTGTAAATGAGTGCAGAAAGCCAACTTTTGATAAGAAGAAATTTGAGCAAGTGGATTACAAAAAGAAATATTTTGATTTGCTTAAACAAAAGGAAAGGGCTTTTCTGACTCAGAAAAATGACTGGGCAGTTGATGGAGCCAATGAAGATGATGATATAGAATATGTCAACCTAGCCCTGATGGCTAATTCTGATGAAAATGAAACTAGTTCATCAAGCAACCAGGTAATTACTACTGACCTCTCTCAGCTTTCTAAAATTGAATGCAATGAAGCTATAAATGATATGTCCAATGAATTATATCATTTGCGTGTTTCCCTTAAATCACTAGCTAAAGAAAACACAATAATTAAAGAGAATAATTTGTTTTTAAGTTATAGGAATGCTGTGTTAGAGGGTAAGGTAATTGAGCTTGAAAAGATTAAAATCAAATGCTTATTTGTTGAGAGTGAACTAGAAGAATCTGTTAAGAAAGTAGAAATTCTTTCTAAACAATTAGAATGTGAACAAGATGTAATCAAGGCCTGGAAAATATCTAGGGATGTTAGTGCTCAGATTGTTAAGGTTCAGGGAATTGAATCACTCTGTGAGAATGCCTGGAAGAAAAACAAAAAGGAAGTAGAATTAATTGATGGATTGTCAACGGATGTGGAATCAATGGATGATGAAAGTTATCCGTTGAAGGAAGAAAAGGAGCATCCGTTGAAGGCTCATCAATTAAAATAGGCAAGTGATTCTAAAAAGAACAATTTGAAAAATCTCAATAAGAAGTTTGGTTCAACTTCCAAGAACTTTGTCAAAGAAGAAGCTAGCACATCCAAAGATGCCGGTAGGGTGAATATAGGACACATGACTTTAGATCAGTTGAAAAATAGGCTTAAGTTGGTTGAGGATAAAAAGGAAACTAAAAGGAAATCTAATAGAAATGGGAAGGTAGGGATTAACAAACACAACAATTACACACCTGATAAGTATGCTCCTAGAAAAAGTTGTGTGCATTGTAAAAGTGTTAATCATCTATCTGCTAACTGCAAGTCTGTTAAGAATGCTCCCATGCCTTTAACTCCTTCCATGCCTAACATGTCTATGTCACCTCTGCATGTTATGCCTGTTATGTCTCAACAGAATCCTCATACACATTTTGTAAACATGCCATATGTTAATAATCCTTATTTTGCTGCATTCAGTATGCCTCAAATGCCATAAAACATGCCTATGTGGAATAATATGTTTGCACAATCTATGCCTTATCAAATTCAACCAAATGTGCTAATTGATTCTGTGACTAACCCTACACTTCAACCAACTACATCTGAGACCAAGGTTGAATAAGTGCATACAAATAGCTCCAAGAAAGGCTAGTGTTCAAGTATAAAGGAAGTGAGGAAAGGACTTGGCCTCTTCAAAGAATTCTGAATGAAGGCTATTCTACCTTGGTTAGAGTCTACTCAGCTATCAAAAGAGATTCTGGCTTTACCAGGACTGCCGAAACTGAGATTCTCAACAAGATTTCCAGCATAAGGAAAACTTGGTGGGAGTCTAATTCCTTGCCTAGAACATTACTCATCCCTGAGCATGGAATTACAGTTCATAAATCACCTCATTAGTTGATGGAGTTCAGAGACAATAAAGGAGTCAGGAGATTTTTCAGACTTGAAGACCAACTTAAAATTTCCAGTAATGAAACTATCAAGGACATGCAATCTAAGTTGGATATCAGTGAAGAAGATGAAGCTGAATTCTACTGACAACTCCAACTCCAAGTAGAGGAAAATGACAGGAGGCTAGGGAAGAAAATAAGGGATCAAAGGAAAAGAAAATAATTTGCTCAGCCTAAAGGAGCATCCTTGGAAACAATGTAATTCTTCAATTCTATCTCAGTACATACACTTTTGCAGCACTTTTGAATTTCTACTTGATTTCAGTTCATATATTTGTTAAGTGTTTTGTTATCATCAAGTTAAACCCAAATTTATGCCTACAATTCTAGAAGACATAAATAGGGGGAGATTGTTAGGAATATGTGTATTAGTTTGATGATAAGTTAAACAAAATACTTAAGTAGAAATCTAGTGTTTGTAGCCTCAACGGATAAGACCATTTTGGCTATCCGTTGATGGAGTAGCTTTACTTAGAAATAAGTTTAGTTTTGTAGCACATTTCAGTTTCTGTATTTAAGTTATAATTCTTAGAAGTTGTGGGAAATTATTAGCCATGTTGACTTCTAGTGGATATGCAAATAGGAGGGCTAATTGTAAATATTTCATGCCTTGTAATTTTGTATAAATGAAGTAGTATCAACTGATAAATTAAAGGCCTTCAACGGATGAGAAACAAAGCGTCAATGGATGTCTCTAAAGCTTCAACGGATAACATTCATCAACGGATAAGTGCATCAACGGATAAAGCTTCAACTGCTAATGCATCAACGGATAAAGCTTCAACTGATAAAGCATCAACGGATAAAGCCATCAACGGATGAAAGCTTCAACGGATGCTCAGTTCAATAGCAGTTGACAGTGACAATTCATAAGCTGACAGAGGTACATGGGTTGACAGAGACAATTGGAATGTGCTAGCCTCTTGGAGGAATCAAGAAAATGCAGCATTTCCATTCTGGTGCAAACAATGAAGTATTCAAAGATTCACAGATTATCCTAGATTGCATTGGATAGAGAAATGAAGAAGAAACATGTGAAGAACCTTTTTAATTGTATTTGTACTTTTGTCTTCACTTGTAAAATTGGTGATATATAAACCAAGTTGCAGCTAGTAATTAGATAGTGAATTTTTCCAGCGCTGTTTAGAAAAATCCAGAGAGAAAATCATCTAGTTTTGTACTAGGACGCAGCTGTGATCAATTCTTTGAATCACAGCTTTTCTGAAATACACATCTCTGGTGGAACAACAAATCCACCAGAAAAGTTTTTGAGGCCTTTGTGTTCTTTACATTTGTGTCTTGAATATATATCTGTCTGCACCTGCTCAAAGCAATTCACACACAACTGTTCATCAAAACACTTAGCCTTTGAAACTGCTCAAAACTTGAAAAAGTTTTGAGATTTACATTCAACCCCCCTTCTGTAAATCTCATTGTTAGTTCATTGGGAATAACAAAATTAATTTTTAGAGCAAAATAGCTGTGAAATAACTGAATTATCTTCGTAGTAACTTTTATTTTGAATTATTGATGTATATTCTAGAAGGACATTTTAGTCTTTTCACATATCGTTTGCTCCTGAAATTAAAAAGTTGATATGCATTTAACATTTTCTTTTTTCCCCCTTAGATATGTCAAGAAAAAATTTGTGCTAACTTTTGGAACCCATTTTTGTACGTGTGGGGTGGTTCACATGTATGACAGTGTGTTTGCAACGCGACTATATTTATAACTAGTAAATGTGCCCGCTACGGTATGGCATTTGAGATGTTAAAAAAATTTGACGATATATTAATTTTTTTTATCAATATGAATGGTACTTAACTTGTATGGAACTTTTTTAGTTTTTTGTTGATATTAATCAAATTGTAAAATTGAAAATTGTAAGAATGAAACTTGTGTATTTGTTTGTACATTAATATTTTAAAGTTTTGCCTTTTGTACGAATTTTTTAGAAAACCATAAATGTTATAACGAAATAATTTATGGTATTATTTTTCCTACATTTGTTAAAAGCTTGAAATTTAATTAGAAAAAATCAACTCTGCCATTATATTATTGTAATTATAACACTCTAAATTTATGGCATTAAATTCTGAACTTGTAACCACCCTCCCTTAATGTGTCATTAACACCCCCCATTATATCCTATTTGAATCCATTATATACAATTTTGTAAGACCATCTCCAACAGTTGTGATCCAAAAATCCAAATTTGGATAGCCAGCTAATCCAAATACTGATCCAAATTTCTAACCAACTCCAATAGTGTGATCCAAATATTTTATTCAAATTACTTTATGCATATAATATATAAATATTATATTAAACAATTTTATCTTAAATTTATCATTTAATCATTATTAACAATTTATATAATATTTCATAAAATAATTAAATCAAAAAAATTAATGCATATAAAAATATTAAAATTGTGCACTTAATTAACAAAAAACCCATTTATTGCAATAATTAACATACAAAATACTATTGATACACACTAATTTTCCGAATTAGTATATTCTTTACACAAATGCTCAATTAATGCATATCTAAGTTCAATATGTGCCTCTTTATTTTATTTTTTTAAATTTTAATGAAATTATATTTTCTCATTATTTTAAGTTTTATTTTAAAAATAAATTTTGTTAACTATTAATTATATTCTATTATTAATTATATAATTAAATAATGAAAAATCAATTTAAAATCTCATAAACTACAAATAACGAAACCATTATTTTATATTAAATCAAGTGATCTAAATTTGATCCTTGGATCACTACTATTCACTATTCACTGATCCAAATTTGGATCACTGTTGGAATGAAATATGGGGTAATCTGCCCCAAATTTGGATTTTTGATCACTGTTGGATTTGCCCTAAAATCTCAAATGCCTAGTAAATGTGCCCCTTCGGTATGGCATATTAAGTTTTCATAATTTTTGTATTTATGTTTTTTGTTTTTGAGGGAATTAATTGTATAATAATAAAAGTAATAATGTAAAATCCATGTTTTTGCCGATTATTAGGTTATAAAAAAATCTGAACATATTTTTAAAACATATAACAACATAGAGGCGTATATCAATTAATCACTTTATTTTTTCCATTACAATTTTAAGATTTTATTAGAACATATTAAAAGTAATATATTAAATTAAATAAACATGAATGTGAAATAAGTTAGGATGTTGGGGAGAACTTTACAGCCGGAGTCGATTGAAATGTGTTTTTAAAAAAAAATTAACTTTTTGTTATAAAATCATGTTAAAAATTATTTTCGTTAAAACTTTACCTACAATTATTTTCTATGATTAAATATTTTTATTCATAGGTATCATTGAGCTAAATACCTATTCGGTTTTAGTGATTTTTTATAACAAAACAATTATTATTTACAATTAATGAATTCCATTTCTAAATTATACACATGCCCTATTTAGCTATAAACATAAGAGGATTGAAATATTTTTTTAAAACTAAATCAACACATATAAGGGAAACAACAAATAACAATATATTAGAACAATGTAATATTTATAAGATCATCAGTTTTTCTAAGAAGTTCGAGTTCGGCTCTATTTGTTAAGAACTCTAATAAAAAATGTTAAATATGGGCAATTTTTCTTAAGCAAAAATTAAGTGAGTCAATTTCGTTTTACAAATCTAAGGGGATTATTTTTAATTTTTATATAATTTATATATATATATACATATAATTAAACTAAAAATTTAAGATGGTTCGGACGATCGACATGTGAACATGTCCTAGGACTACTTACAATGATGGAGTACGATGTAAATACCTTGCTAAAATTTTATATGTTATTGGATTGTTCTTATTTTTTTCTGTATTATTAATCGATTTTCATCTTGCTGTAAGCATATATTCGAACTTCGACAGTTTGATAAAAATTCAAAACTTAAATTTTCTATGTGTAAAAAATTTAAATTGTCGTTGATGTAAATCTTATGAACTTCCATAGTTAGAAATTTAAAATATCACAAAGAGCCTACTGGTCGCCGTCAAACTTTTTAAATAATATTTTAAAAGTTGAATATAGTTAACTTATTTTTCTCAGGAAACCCATGCAACTTATGTTCAAAGCCACAGGTAACTAACCAACAGTCTTCCCAAATCTTTGTTGTACAGATTCCACAAATCTTATGGCATCCTGAAATTTTTTGTTCTTGGCATAGAGTTTTAACAAATTACCTAAATCATTACCAAAATCCTTTAATAGGATATCTTCTTTAAGATATAGATGTTATGTCTCACATTCAGAATAGAGGACCTAGCATATTTTAATACTGAAATGCACGATTATGAAAGGATCTCGATTCTGTAAAATAAGAATATTTATCCCGTCACGATCCTTGTAGGCTACATTTTGGTCCGTGAAATTCAATCAGGACTCCTAGTTTTTATTGTACCATCAATCCTGTTCTCATGGTCCTAACATTAGTCAAATCAAATATATTACATATCATGTATCATAAATGACTAGCCTTACAACCCGTGCGATGCACAGGTCTTCATTAATATTTTTATATTATTTAAAATTATAATAATTTTTTTGGATAATTATCGTATTAATATATTTATAAATAATACTCCCCCAGTCCCTTCCAATTATTTACATTTCTGAGAAAGTGTCCGGCACGCATTTTAAGGTGCATAAAAAGTATAGTTATGTAACTTATTTTTACAATTTATTTTTCTGAATAAAAGTTGAATGTTTTAATTTTTATTCAGAAAAACAAAATTGTAAAAATAATTTACAGAACTATACTTTATATGCACCTTAAAATGCGTGTCGGACACTATCTAAAAAATATAAATAATTGAAAGGGACGGAGGGAGTAATATAAATATTTGTTGTTGGCGGGATTCGAACCTGAATATTGGGTAGTGTATAAATAATAACTAGCATAATAACCCGTGCTAGGCACGGGTCATTTTCTAGAGTTTTTTTATGTATGTAATTATAATGTTTTTAGTTTTTTTTTTGAAACCATAATATTTTTAGTTATATTCTTATTTGTAAATGTTGTATAATGTCTAACGTATTTATCTGTGTATCATTTTCATACAAGACATTACTAAATTATACAACGTTTCCAATATAGCTTATTAAAAAAAATTATGTATTCTTGTTTGTTTTGTATAATTGTATTTAATGAATGAATATAAACAGGCTAGTCAGTGTACATATAAATGAAACAAATAAACTTAATTTGTATAATGTCGTTGGTATGTTTACAAAGAAAAAGTTAAAAACTAACATATATGTTGAATACAGAGTTGAATACAGAGTTGACCAAAAATTTTGAATTTCATTTAAATAAACTATATAACTGGTCTATATTATTACGAAGTATATTATGATTGCAAGTAATTCTGAATTCAGTTAGTATAAAAGTCGATTTTAATGAAAAATGTTAGTTTTTGAAATTTAACGTATGTATGTTTGGGAAAATGTTAGTTTTTTTACACTACTCTTAACAAAATAAGATTAAGTTATACGTGTCTATATTAGCATGTGAATTATCGTATGTTACATTTCTTATAAAATTACGATGGTTTCAATTATTTATATGCTAAATTTCTGATTTATGTACATGTATAATCATTATTAATATCTAGTGAGACAATTGATTACTTAAATAACATGTATTTATAATTATTCAAAAATTAAAATTATGTAATAAATAAATTGCAATCATTTATATATGTTATTCACATTATCACGGACAAACAATCCATATCTGTTTTTTACGCGACCGAGTATCAATCATGTAACATAAAAATAAATTATAAATTGTAAGACTTATTATTGATGTTCATGATTTTTTTCAAGAATTTGAAGGAAAAATTGTAATTATATTGTTATTTAAACTATTTTTAAGTTTCTTTCATTACAACTCTAATATTTCTTCATATAATAATTTGATAATATTGTATACTATTTTCCTCAAATTAAATATTTTTCAATTCGATAAAATTTATAAATATTAGTTGAACTGATTAATTCCTTCAAATTATTGAACAATATATATTTTTTAAATAGTATAAAATGTATTGAATCAAATGCTACAATATAGTATAGATATAAATTTTATTTCAATAATTCAAAATATTAAAATAATTCAAAATATTTGTACAATATTATCTTGATCAATAAATATTGTTTATCTAAAAGAATACCTTTTAAAATGCTAGTTTTTTTAAAGTGAAAAATGAAAAATAAATCAATTTAATATATCATCGTAGTTTTAACAAATCTCGTGAGATCTCATATCAAATTTCAAATATTTTTAAAATCGGGACAAGTCCCAAAACACTATTGCGCTATCAGTGAAGTTAGTAATTTTAATACAAATAATCAATTGACTTAATCCTATAAATACCTCAAACAGATTAATTTATATTAATATAAGATATCAAAAAATTTCACATTATTGGTAAGATATTATCGTCGAACTTGTAATTTAAATCTACTAAACGTAGAATGTGACAATGTTTTTCGGCTAGTCATGTAGTCAAATTTCGAGTATTTTTTTAACAATGGGCCAAATTCTGATTTCAAATTCAAAATAAACTAAAATTCATTGACTAATTATAATTTGAACTTATCTAAATATTTAATATCAATCTAGATTATTTATATATAGGAGATTCTATTTTCAATATTTTCTTTAAAAATTATATATACACATTTTAATTACTTTTTATAATAAAAAATTGTTAAAAATATATGAGATATATTTTCAAACTAAAAAATAATAATAAATAAAATAATAATCCACTTATGTATTATGCCTAACTTTATATCTGAAATTCAGTTCTTTAAAATTAATTGTACAAATATTCAAGTAACTATCATTTTTTTTGCGGAATTCAAGTAGCTATCTGTAAAGTTAAATAAAATATTCCTTTAGCACACTTACATATTATGTGTATGATAAAAAACACATGTGACAAAATGCTGTGGTACGAGGTTGTATAGAAGATTGAAGCAACCCGAGTTCAATTCCCACAAAACACAACTTTTATATAAATATTAAAAACAAGGGTAATTTAGTCTTTTCAATGAGACTTTTTAATCTCAAAATATTATCCCCTTGTTGTGCTATTATATATAGAAGAGATATGTTTTAGATTACCAAAAAAATGTTTTTAAAAATGCTAAAATGAAACACCAAGTTTGAAAATAGAGTGCAAATCAAATTTTCTAGAGTAATTTTACTCAAACAGTGACTTAAACAACTAAAATAAAGCTAAACATAACATCAGGTAGCCTGGTAGGGGATTAACTAAAATAATTAGACCACCTCAAGACCCAACAGAAGCAAGACTAATGTTTAGCTTCTAGGCAGTAACATTATTTGCAATCATGGAAATATCACAGTTGGACTACTTATATACAAAACTAATGTTATTGATGCTAGCAGCTAGCGTTGTACCATTTGGTCTCTAGCATGGCAATGCGTTTATTAAGATTATGAATAGCAATTTGGTTCTCAACTAATTAGTGGGTATAAAGATAGGAAAAATATAAAAAGTTGTTCTTGTATTATTAAAAGAAGGAAGTTAAGGCAATAGAGAAGTCAAGAACATGTAACATGGCCAGATTCTTGGTTGACATGTAAGGAAAGAATTTATTTCGCTTGCTTATCAATAAGAAACTAAAAAGAACTCACAGGATCATCATCAAGCAACAATAACTCATCTTCTAGATCTAAGTACATAAATTTACCATTTATAAGACCGGTCAATGCATGAACAAAAAGTTATTCTAGCACTCTTAAATAATAATTATGGCATATTACGATACAAAAGTTGAAGAGGTCTTCCTTGTATATGCCATATTAAATCACAAAATATAATATATGTAAGCCGAAGCGGGAACAAAAAATCTGACCACTAGAAAAATGGTTGGACATCAGCAGTTTTACACCACTCCTCTTATAACAGACTTGACATGTATCCCCTGATTAAAACTCAAGCATTTTTTTAATGACCTCAACGCCAAAAGACCCTGATTGTTGTTGTGAGCAACAAAAGTATATTAACAGAATCAATAACACAATCAACCGAGAATTGTAAATTATCGGATAATCTGTAACTGTATTCTAATATTTGTAATAAAACTGATTTAAAATATCAAATAAGAGATTACCTATTGTGTTCTCACATGATCCGGATTCGCAATGGGTTGAAGAAAGTAATCAACATAATCTTATAATAAGTATAAACAATCATTGATTGAAGTATTCAATTATAAACTAAACTTAATCAAGAACAAATAAAGAATATGAGTAACGATAAAACAAATATAGTAGTACACTATCATGAGGAATAATAAAAATTAAGGATAACAGATAAGCATAGGCATTTTATTCTACGTATCACTTAGGAGATAGAAATAAACAATATTTTGTAACAATCATATGTTTTTGCTTCGATCAAATTTCTGAAATGGTAATCATATCAGCTTATACACAAAATGCATTGGCATATTGCAATAAACCAGCAGCTTAAGTTATCCCAAAATCAATGACACCTTAAGTTATCTCAACTATCAATTCCTAAAATGCAAAAGAGTTACAAAGCACATAGTTTCAAATCTATGTGGCGTGTGTTTGAAATTTGAATGGTGCCGGTATCTTTTTCTCAATTGAAAGTGACATAAAAGAAATAGGAGTGCATGTGGGTTCTGTTTGTTTGAAAAGTTAGCAGGAGTATTGTTTTTAATTTTTTTCAATGGCATTATATGTAATTAAGTATGAAGTTCTAGGGTATGAGGTGTAAAAAGCCATCAATTTTGTGGATTCAAGATTTATAATATATAGATATATAGATATAGAATATATACATATATAGATTACAAGACATAAAGTACACAGAAAAGGAAAAACAACATAAGCGAGGCCACAAAATCAATCTAAATGTCCTGAAAACTTCAGTCACATGGAATATTTGCAATGCCGAAAATAAAATTATTTCAGTCAAAAGAATTCTTCACTACTCCAACGTTCATCATGACTTACCTCTAGAGATTGTAAATTATAGACCACTTAATTGGTCAGAGACTTGGAACTAATCGTTTCAAGAACTTGCAATCAAGAACTATTCGCTTCAAAAACTTGCAGGTAAGTCAATCGTATACAAACTTAAAAATAATCAAAGATCAACGGTAGAAAAAGTGTGTTTAAAATCAAAGAGTTTGCTACCTAAATATAAAATGAAGTAACCTGTTCTTTAATTAAAGTATTAATAAACCAAGCTAATTTGGTCAGATACATAGGCAAATACTACATTCACAAGAGAAATTCATTTGATTGTTTATTTACGAATGTAAAAAATATAGTACAAATCATGTAATTGTACCGCACTAATCACAATTATCAAAACCATATTTATCAGATTTTTGAAAAAGAATTATTAGAGGTCAAACCTGTATATGTACTTATAATGTTGCTTTAGGTAATTATGCTGCACTGGTAGCACAAAGAATATCGAGAAAGCACAAGTTAATTAATAATCATTGAATCCTAATTTAAAAAATAATCTCGTGCTTCAGTATATGAGAATTAAATCATTATATTTTAGTCTCTGATAAAAGATCAAAAGCATTATAAGTTGTGCTTTGCATACAAATATGAATAGCTGAATTTAGCTATCTAAAAAATGAAGTAGAACATAAAATGAGAAGAAAATACCTTAATAAATAACTGTGTTGATTTTATTCTCCTGCAAAACCCATCAAACACCTTGTATGCAATTATATTCTAACAAAAACATTGAATCTATACATAGAAACAATAGCCGTAACATTCTTGAGAACAAAAGATATCAAAATACATTCATAAAAATATGATTATAGAAACACATGAATTCATAAAAAATGAACCCAGACAATAAGATCAAAGCTTGAATTGTCTGTACTTGCATGTTTAGAAACGATTAGAAAAACAGTCACTATTTTCAGATCTTAAAACTAAACGTCATAGTGGGTTGATATTTTTTATCTTTCTTCAAAGAAGTTTGTGTCCTAGCTAAATTCACCTGCAAAGAAGAACAGAAATCAAAATATAAATGATAAAACACGTATCGGAGAGAAAGGTAAATAAAGCAAAATGGAGAGAGAAGAACAACTTATATTATTGAATAAGTGATAAAAGAACTTTTACCTGAATGATTGATTTGAATTTTGAATTTTGAATTCATGAAATCTGTAACTTTCAAAAATAAGCTTTCTCGGGAAGTTTCGATTTTAAAAGCAAAAGAACGCACGTGGTTCAGTTTGAAAAAGGAGCAGAAGTACCAATTTTTTCCTTTTTTCAGTGGCATTTTTTGTAATTAAGTATAAAGTGCTGTAAATAGTCATGTTTTGAGGGGATTCAGGATTTATTATATTTTATAGATTAATATAAATTAATTAATTATAATATCGAGAGATAAATATATAATAAGCAAACGTAAGTGGGTTTGTTAAATACCAATGGCTTTGATCTAGGGTGAAGCATGGATGTTGCTCAATGGTAACGTTTCATCATACTATATCATCCAAAGAATCTCTTTTCTTCAAACCCAAATTTTAGTCATTTATTTTTTAAATAAAGGTCAACATCAATCATATGCACCCAATTGCGATATATACATTTAATGAGCACTGGTATACAATAATAATTAAATTTCTCTAGATAAACATATAAAATTGTATCAAGGAGAGTCAATGAAAAAAGAATAAGTTAAAAGCATGTTGTGTATGTTGTGTACGTGTAGTTTCAATGTAATTTCAATTTGGTGCATTGTGTCTGTGTACCTAGATTTTAATACGTAGCGAAATGCAAGATGAAGTTACTAAAAGCTAGCAAACTGCATGCTTCCGTTAAGTTAACAAGGCTAATTTGAGTAAGATTAGATTTGTAATTTCGTTTGTTCAGTGATTTCTATTAGAGCTGACAATTGGTTTGTTTCGTGTACTTTCATTTAGTATATTTTCGTGTTTCGTGTCATGAACGCCTAAACTAAACTCGAACAGTTAATGATTCGTTTCGTTTCGTTTCGTGTACCTCATTGGTATACGTTCTGTGTCGTGTTTCGTGTAATTTAAACTTAATATAAAAATAAAGATAAATTAAATATATATTTATATATTAAAATTTTACTTTTTCGAGTTTTAAGTCAATACTAGCCTATAACCCGTGCGATGCACGAATTGCTTTTAACATTCGATAATTTTTAATTATATATTTTATAAAATAATTTTCAATAGTTGAAAAATAAATTGAAAAACATAATAAGTTATAACAATATATGTTTTAAAATTATTTGAGACTTCACTGAAAATAAATAATATAAAATAATATGTTGTTCACGGGACTCGAGCCCTGAACCTGTAGAAATTGTTAAAATAAAGAATGTTTAAATATAACAAGTTGTTGACGGGGTTCGAACCCTGAATACATGAGAGCAGTTTAAACATTAATATAATTATAATATATTATTGCATCCAACGGTTCTCATCTTTCTGATTTTAGATCTGACGGTTGTTACCAAATAACTGTACCGAACAACCAAATACCGAATAGAGGATGCTCTACTTATAATAGTATAGTATAGAAGTCATAAAGACTCAAGTCTTATGAAATTTAAATTTGAATCTATTTTGTATCTATTTTCAGTAAATATTATATGTAAAATATTTTTGTAAAATATATGTATTCATATAATTTTGATAAATTTATTTAAATATTTATTTATTTTGTATACTTTCATTTCGTGTCGTGTACCCAAGTGTACACCCAAAAGCGATATTAAATTCATCTGTGTACTTTGTGGTCAAACTAAATAGGTTATTTTGGTGTCGTGTTATCATATGTGTACGAATTTGCCGAATGTAGTTTCTTCGTCTAACCCCAACTCATAGACAGAAAGTTACAATAGAATAGCTTATAAATAATTTTACTTAAATCTGGTTGTGTAATAACATTGTGTACTATAATTGGTGTAAATGATGGATAATTAATTTTATATTTAAAATTAAAAAAATTTAGGTAATATAAAGGACAAACAAATATTGTTGGGTTTTAGGTTAATTATTTATAATATAATATAATTATTATTAAAAAATAATTTTACCAACTTCTGAAATATTTTAAAAAAATATACTATTTTGCGGTCAAAATATTTGCAAAGTACGATTTTACAAAATAGATCACATTTTAAGTTACATTTAATTTAAATTGTGGTATTTTAGGTTGGAAAGTTGCCGGATGTATTTTAATAAATATTTTTCTAACCCATTTGAGTTGCAAATGGTTTAACATATACGAAAATGCCCTTTAATAATATCATAATTTTAAATTCACAAAAATTTTAAAATAAAAAAAAAACTAACTACTTAGTTATTTAAAAGTACTTATCAATTGAAGTGCAACATTAAAATAGAATAAAATTTAAATAAACTTAAAAAATGTAACTATCCATATTTATAGTACTAACTTTTTATTTTTTTTATTAAAATGGATTTTAAAAAGTTATAAGAACAACGAAAAGTTATATGCTTGTGGTCTTCAAATATAAGTATGAACATAATTATTTTTTTAGTTGTGAATTAAATTTAATATATGTACAAGTACTAATTTCTTTGGGGACTTTAAAAATTTGGGGCATAGGCAACCGTCTAAACTGTGGCCCAAATAAAACAATGCTAAAAATAAGTAGACCCCTTCATTTACTCTAAAGGATCAATTACATTATAATATCATTTTTTTACATGTCTTTCGAATAATACGTGTCATCAATTTAATTCAAATTAACTATATTAAACTAAAAATTTCAGTTCCAATTAAGAATAAAATATTAAATAAAATATGATTATTATGTATTATAAGTCATAGTGTAATTTTGGTATTAAATAATTATATATGATTATTACTTTGGTTATTAGTATAGAATATTTTATCTATGTACAATGTTAAATTCTCGTATATTATATTAATATAATTTTCAATATTAAATTATATATTTTTACTTGAATGTCAAATTATAGATAATTTTTAAATAAATTAATTTTTTTCTTGTAATCATCCTGTTTTTTTAGTTTGTAATTCATGCTATCCGTAGTGCAGTCCATTCAACAAAAATATACCAATTTAACCGCTTTGAAGTTCAGGGTGTTAACTGAAGTATGCACCTTGCTAGCTTTCTGTAACTTTGCTATGTAATTTGCTAGATATCAAATTAGAGGTATACAAAGTGCATTAATATAAAATTTCAGATACCAACTTGCTTCTTACTCAAAAAGAATCTGCATTATATTAATATTGAAGGAGATAGATCTACTCCGATTTGTACAATGTAATTAAGATGCAGCCGTGCTGCATGTGAGATTGATCCGCTCACACGGTCACTCACTCTAAATATATACAATACTGTTAATGATCATGAGAAATCATGGTAGCAAGCTAAAAACAAATTCACCCATTAATTGAAACTTAATTAGCTAGGATCCTAGATCCTCACCACACAAGATTAGTTAAAGGGTAAACATTTTGTTTTTTACGAGGCATGCATTGTCAAAACCTAATTAATTGATCTGAATAACAATGTCAAACTTGGGATTTCTGGAATGTTGCTTTCTTTAGTCATTCTTCATAGCACTAACATGGTTTGACTTGTATTCATCCAGATGCCACCTTGACCTACGTTGTTGAAGATATTCACACGTATATGTTTATACAATGAAATGCTACATATAGATGGACTAGTCATTGAAATGGATGGTTGGTTAGTTATATTTGGCCTAACATGTTACAGGGATATATTTATCCAAATAATTGGGGAATTCTTTATTCATCATTTATGCATATAAAATCGTACACGTCATTCTAAACTTTTCAGGTACGATTCGAACAAAATTTTATAATTTATAAGGCTCCCATTCAATGGTACAATACGTTTCTATAGGATTGATAACAATATATAAAATCAATAACAATATCAATAACAAATATTTAAATTAAATAAATTACAATGAGCCATAAACCGAACTCCAATATCACGTTAAATAATAATCAAAACACATGTTTTAAACCAATACGTATTAGCCACGACGATCGACTCTCCATCAATCTATTCCGAATCGAATCATAGCTCTGATATCATGTTCAGTAGCTAGTTATTTTAAAATCTTAAGAGGTCAGAGCAAGGTCCGAACGAAGGCCCAAACAAGATCTTATATTTTTAACGTACATCACTGTCTATAACTATATCTATAATATCTAATGACTATTCCTTAATTTACCCATGGGTAAAAAAAATTCCCACGACCCAATTCCTATACTCACTCAGACCTACTGGATTCTTTACATTACTTTTTGACACGCTTTTCAATACTCGTTTAAAGTATAATTCCATAATATTTTTTTCTGAATAAAAGTTTTATGTTTAAATTTGTATTCAATTTTTTTTAAAAAAATATTATGAAACTATACTTTATAGAAGTCTCGAAATACCTGCAAATAGTGAACGTAAACATCCCGGTGAGACGGAGGGAGTACATTTTACTAGATCCATAGACTATCCAATTAACTTAATTTTGACCCATTTAATTAAGAGTTGGTTATTTTATTAAATTACAAATTAAATAGCCCAATTACTATATTTACACATCCAATTTATTTTTTTGAATTTCAAATTTCCATAATTATCTCATATCTAATCAAATTACCCAATTAATATTATATTTGTACTACTCAAGATCCACAGTTTCAGCCACGATAAAACTATATGTTCAAATATATCTATCTTCAAAAACCACTATTTCAAATTACATAAGACATTAATCTCTTTCATTCTTCTACTTTCATTTTTTTCTTTTTATTCGACTTTTTACTCTCTTTTTTATAATTTTAGTATAATTTTTTGTATTGAGTTGATATGTCATCTCTTTTACTCTTTCTTTTTTTGCAGTTTTTAATGTTATTTTTTATAATGATTTGGTATGTTTGTATAAATATTCTTAATCTACATTTGTTTTGTTTTGGGCAAAGGATGATGATGTGTTGATTAATTCTGCAACAATGGTTAAGAATCACTAATCAAGGTATGTATTTTTATTTTATAACCAACAAGATTTTATGTTTGTATATAATAAGGTTTGAGAATGATGAATGTGAGATTAAGAGCATTTACATGTATTATTCAACTTTGATAATCTTATATGAGATATGTAGACTAGCCGTATGCACACTAACTATTTGATAAATTTTGTTTGTGCTTAAGTTTTCGTCGATGTAGGTGATGAATTGGATTTCCATATGACTCGCTTTTTTGATTTTATGTAGTAGTCGGTAACATGCATCTTTATATTTTCTGCATGTTTTAGATATTTATTAGTTGATTGTCATCTATATAGTTGCTTAGTTATTTTCATATGCTATTGTAGATTATTTTCCGATGATGCACTCACAAATAAGACAAATTGTAAGCACCAAAGAGGAGGATATTGGGACAACGGATCTCGGCCCTGCGTTTTACGATAGAATTTTTTATAGAGAGTTGAAACAAAACGTTTACCTTAATCGCTATGGCGCAAGCGATTCAAATCCACGTCTTCTACTGTATTTCTTTATTCTCCTTGGACGAAGTGTGGGCTTCGATCTCCCAAGATTTACGTCTCCTGATAGCTCCGAAAATCTAAAACCCTAGTTGGCTCCTTGAGAAAAACGTTTGCCTCTCTCAAACCTTAGGATGTTGTTTCTGTATTCTCGTACACACATGCACGCACACTCTTACACTCAGCTTCAGGAGAATTAGAATATTTATAAGCTATAGTAGGGATCATGGATAATTAGGTCGGGCCTCCTAATGACATTCTGAGCCAAGCCCAATGTCATTAAATATTAATTCAATCCACTAAAGAATTAATGTTTGCACTACCTTTTCTAATTCAGTAAATTAATTATTTAATTCGGCTCCCATATTATTTGCTTATTAAATTCCTCATGTTTAAGATATCGCATGTCCATTAATTAAATTCATTTCTGACAATTAGTTTATTCAAAATCTTTTATCCTTGATCATCCACTCAACCTTATAATTGTGCAAGAACAAATCTTCCCGCAGGACTAAAGCATAATTATCTTTATGAGCTTTCAAGAGGACATCATCACCCGAAACTATTCTTCGGACATGGTTTCCTTTTATAGTCAATATCCCACTCTATATATAATGTCATTTCCCAATACATAAATTCATAATTTAAAATAAATTACTTATTGTATGAATCAAGACATGTGCATTAAATACAAGTGTCAATCGCTATATCCGGATTAAGAACCTAAGTAATAATAATATCGTAGAATCTTAGTTCTTCTTTATTGTCATAATAAAAGAACTATTCTACCATTTCGATCATGTTTAATATACACAAGTATTATGCAATAGTCAAGATAAACTATTTCTAAATAATACTTCAGTTGTTCCAGTGATTTGTCTAACACCACTTAGACTGTGAACCTTTATTATATTATATAAGGAGTCTGACAATCTAATCTTCTGCTATCCCATTTGATACTAGATTGTCTATAATATATAATCTACAGACATTGTGAAAACATGCATTTAAGATTCTCAAAATATTATTATATACTTTCAAATGAATAGTTCAGTATATTATCTAACAATCTCCCACTTATACTTAAGTTATTCTTTGAGTATATCAGTATTTATTACAATCAATCCACCACCAACTATATAACTATGTGACCAAGTATCTGAATCCTATCGCTTCCACGTTCTCCTGAAAAGCCTTAGCTGGTAAGCTCTTCGTGAAAGGATATGCCCGGTTATCCTTTGACGCTATATCAACCACACTCTATGTATTTCGCTGCCTTATGGGCCAGTGGCTCCTTGGTATTCGCCACAACACCAGTATTATCACAATAAATCATGATTTGTCGTGGCAAATTAGGAACTACATCCAAATCCAGCAGCAAGTTTTAAAACCATATAGCCTATTTGGCTGCCTCAATGGCTGCCACATACTCGGCTTCCATGGTTGAGTCTGCAATGCATTTCTGCTTCACACTCCTTCATATTACGGATCCACCTCCCAAAGTAAAAAAAACATCCTGAGGTGGACTTTCTCTTATCCTTATCTGTCTGGAAATCTGAATCGGTACATCCCAGAGGAAACAAATCTGAGGACCTGTAAACTAACATATACTCGTTAGTCCTACGCAAGTACTTGAGTATTGTTTTTACTGCACTCCAATGTTCCTATCCTGGGTTAGACTAGTATCTGCTAACCATGCCCACAGAAAAACAGATATCAGGCCTTGTACATAACATGGCATACATTAGGCTTCCACATGCTGAAGCATAAAGAACTGCCTTCATGTTCTCTATCTACTTAGGTGTCGAAGGACACTGACTCTTTGATAGAGAAACTCCATGTCTTGAAAGGTAAATTACCCTTCTTGGAGTCTTGCATGTTAAAACGAGCTAATATGTCATCTATATAGCGCTCCTGAGATTAAGCAAACATCCTTTTCTTGCGATCCCTAAGGACTTTGATCCCAAGGATGTATGCCGCTTCACCTAAGTCCTTCATTTCGAATTGTTTAAACAACCATGTCTTTATTGAATACAACATCTTAACATTATTTCCAATGAGTAAAATGTCATCAACATATAGCACTAGAAAAACCACTACATTTCCCTCACATCTCTTATACACGCATGCTTCGCTTAAACTTTGATTAAACCCATACAACTGGGCTGCCTGATCAAAATGAATGTTCCAATACCTAGAAGCTTGTTTAAGTCCATAAATATACTTCTTAAGCTTACATACAAGATGCTCCTGGCCTTTCTTAATGAATCCCTCTGGTTGCTGCATATAGATGGTTTCTTCAAGACTAATATAAGGCGTGTTAGCACTTTAGAAAGACTGCTCGTTAGCTAGCCCGTTTTCAATAAGGACGTTTAGGCTTGACTAATAAGATAGAAAGGTCTTTTCTCGCTTAGTATTGCTTTGACTTTGCAGTATCTTGCTGGTGCAGAAGCTATCGCAATTAAAAAAATAAAATGAATTAAGGAAGAAGGCTTTAGCATTAAAAATACTATAGAGGCATTTCGGGCCGACTATAAGACTACGACTACCAGAATAGGTCCAAATCTAGGGGACAAATTAATAGGAAATGCTATGTGGCTTCGTAAGAATAAGAATGAACTTCTATGAAATGAAAGAGTTTAACGGGAATTATCTTAATCATCCAGCTAGCCTCCACTCTTTGTCGATGCTCATTTTATAGAGTGACGTCGGACAATTAGATCTTGCCTCATCGCCTGAAGAAGCCTGCGGTACGGGATCAAGAAACTAACCCGACGGATTCATACTCTTTTTATCTTTTCCGATCCTTGGTGGTGAACCCTCCTCTGGGTCCTCCCGTACCAGCTAACTCGCTTTCTTCCTAAAGAATTGAAGCCTGAAATCAAAATCTTTAGTTGGATTGCTACCATGTGGGGGGGGGTTCGATACAATACAAAACACCCATGTTATTTGCTGTAGGGTCCATCTTTTTGTTCACCATAGGAGGACTCACTGGAATAGTTCTGGCAAATTATGGGCTAGACATTACTCTACATAATACTTATTACGTGGTTGCACATTTCCATTATGTACTTTCCATAGGAGCCGTTTTTGCTTTATTTGCAGGATTCCACTATTGGGTAGGTAAAATCTTTGGTTGGACATATCCTGAAACTTTAGGTCAAATCCATTTTTGGATCACTTTTTTCGGGGTGAATCTGACCTTCATTCCCATGCATTTCTTAGGGCTTTCGGGTATGCCACATCGCATTCCAGATTATCTAGATGCTTATGCTGGATGGAATGCCCTTAGCAGTTCTGGCTCTTATATATCCGTAGTTGGGATTTGTCATTTCTTTGTGGTCGTAACAATCACTTCAAGTAGTGGAAACAACAAAAGATGCGCTTTAAGTCCTTGTGTCATAAACAGAATCCAAACACACCGGAATGGATGATACAAAGTCCTCTAGCCTTTCATACTTTTGGAGAACTTCCTGCTATCAAGGAGACGAAAGGCTATGTGAAGTAAAAGAAGAAAAAGTATCTGATTGCTACTAAGAACCTAACATAACATTTTTTTGAAAGCCCTGAATACTTACTCTGTATGGAGCAGGGAGGCATAGGAGCGGGGCCTTACTATAAATATAATGAATATTCCCGCACATGGCACACAAACTATGACTATCTGAAATTGATGGCAAAAGACAAAACAAAGAAGAAAACTCAATTATTCATCTATAAATTCCTAATTTTCCTTCGTTACGATAATGTCATTACATGCAAAAGCAGCCCTGACTCGGGTTAAAAGGTCTTGTGAGTCTAAGGCATGTCGTTCAATATTAAGTAATCTGATCCAAATAAATCTGCGTACAGAGGTTTGAGCTCTTTTTTTGGTCCTCATACTTTAGAAAAATGGATTCTTCCAACTCCTCATTACCTATTCCATCCTAAAGGCGTCCGAAGACAGTCCGAGCTCAAAATAGGACCTCAGAGCCTCTCCTAGCTTCTTTCTTTTTGCGAGTTACTCTGTAACCTGCACCTCTTTAAATTCCTGTGTTGGTGGGTCCCTTATCAGCTTTTCCAATAATCTAATTATGGATGAAACCTATTCCTTAAAAGAAGGTTGTTATTCCAATAGGTGCCTATTAAAAGCATGGGACTCTGGTACCATATTTGCAAAAGCAACATCCCTTGATGCCTATAGCTTTAACGAGCGTATCATTGAAGTCGTATCAACCCTCACAATGTACTATTTCCATTTACTTTACTCTCGTACATATTGAATTCCACCAAACTCCTACTCAAATGGGAAACTGTTTGACCATGAAGTAATGAAATCCTGTAATGATGTTGCTTAAAATGAGAGGTTAGTGAAGGGATTGGGCACTTGGCCAATACTCATTATCAATATCAATAGAAATCTACAAAGAATGAGAGTAAGGATAAGAGTCGAAGCTCGAATTAATGCATCAGTGAAAGTACGATCTGTCCCATAACAGCAACCGAAGCAATGTACCGGTTTTCCTTCACTTTTGTATGGAATATTCCACCCAAATCTTGATCGACTGATCATGTGAGAATTCTGCCAAGCACCACCCATTGATGACACACCAGATCCAGAAGTAATAAGTATATACCACACGAGTTAGCACTGCATTTTGGTGCCACTTATTAGCTGGGTCTCGTATTATCTTATCACCCCTGAGTCCTATGGACCAAACAATCTAATGCACCATAAGAGCAGCGTAGTGAAACCCTATAATGAATAGTGAGAGTGAAGAAAAGCGGTAGTCACTCCAATTGATACTTCAGTTACATCTCGTATTCTTGGTATGATCGGTCTTTGAAAACTTGCCAAAATAGAAAGGTAGTTGACTTATTGGCTAAGCTTCCTTCTGCTACCTTGAGCTGTTCACTCATAAACTACTAGGTCCAGTCATTACATGCCTTCTTCTAAGCTCGGGCAGGCAAATCACTAACTACAGACTCTATCTCCTCTAGGTCCCATTAGACTGATCCTTAGTCCTTCTCCCCCGTAACCAAGCCTTAAGGTTTTCCTTATGAGATGGGATGCTTGCTCACTAATCGATTGCTTCTCTCGAGATGCGAAGAATAGCGTAAATAAAGACTCTCTTGGTCATTTTGAAGAAGATATTCGTACGCCACCGGGTTATTTTAAGATGGCATTGGTTTCGGCTTGACTGTTTTCTTCCTTGGTTTCCTTTTAGTTAGAAGGGCTCAAAGCGCCTTAGGCTAGCAAGGGAAATGGATTTTGGAAAGAAGGACCCCACGTCCAATACAAAAGAAAGACCAGGTGATAAAGAATAAAGAAGGGTATGGGGAAAAAGATACCAGACCTGGATCGCTCTAGGAAGATTCAATTCTTTCTCCCCCAGACCCGGCATAAGAGAAGGGCTTTAACGAAGAAAGAGATGCGGATGAAAGTGATCTAAAGTAAGTAGCCCTTACTTCTGATCCTGGTGGCTATGACTCAAGAGCGGGATAACAAAAATTAAGGATTCGACTAGCTTTCTCACATAGTTTAGGTTGAATTCGCTACGCACCTTTGGTTCGGTGGTATCCTGTATATAGGAGCAAGGCATATTAAAGGAAGGAATTGATAAAGCATCAGTTAGTTGAAATGTCAGATCTTTCACTCACCTCACCTTATCCCATGGTGGTGCTTCTTGGAAGTTTTATTTAGCAGAATCTATCCCAACCGATCATAGAACTTACCATCTCTAGAATGATATACCATAAGTTAAAAAAGGTCATGTACGAGCACTAATACAAAGCACATACATTAATTAAAGGATTTCTCCTCAATCAAAGTAATGTATCCTAGCTCAATTCGCCTAATTGATTCCTTCTACACTACAAGCCTGAAATCTCGACTCCTCCTTTCTTTCTGAGCCCAGCCGCATTTTCTTTTTGGTTATGCTATATGCTAGTAGTTGTGGGGGCATGCCATAGACCTACTAAGTCGATAGCTATATATATAGAATTTGCTCAAGTGTGAAAGCGGAAGGTCCTACACATAAAAAATATTCCACTGCAGAGACCTTCTAAAGCCTTTGATTACGTGGTCAAGCCCTGGTACTAGGGTATGGAAATGTGGCATAAAATATCTCGAATGGGTGTAGAATCAACTCGCAGAATTGCCCGGTCAAAGAAGGGCTTGCTAGAACTATGAAGAAAGGCTTAAAGCAGAGTTTTCTCACTAACTCTAGAAAGGCTCAATCATCAGAAATGATTCGAGGAGAGCTTCAACCGAAAAATCCTACTTATTCTACTCAAAAACCCTATTAGGCAGTAGTGGCAAGCACAACAGAAAGGAGCTTTCTTAGATGTCAGGCGGGGAATCCTCATTGTGTACTACCTAGCTGACTCTCTTAGCGGAGTCTATCTAATATCTCCTAATGCAGCTATGAAGGGCAATGCTTTAGGAAACGGGGCACTGAAAGAGATATTTCGATGGATACTTCAAAAGCACTAAGACAGTCTTAAGCGCCCCAAGCATGATATAAAATCATACCATTAGGCTTCCTTCCATGGAAGATGAGTGATAATAGATAAGTAAGAGAGAAAGTGACACCAGCTAGCACTTCTTTCTTTTCTTTATCTTCTACCATCTGTATACCATTTCTTATGTAACCTATAAATGTATACTCATTCACTTTGAGAGCATACCTCGTAAGAGTCTATAGTTAGCTTATAGAGTAGTAAAACCTATATTATTATATACTCAAATAGCTATTCTTGTAAAGTACCTATCTAGTATATATGCAAGTATAACTAGCAACTCTATATAGCTTATATATATGCTACTATGCAAGATATTCGTTATTGTTATAGCTTGCATTCTGGAAAGTCGCTAAATGGCATATTTATTGCCTGACAGATAACGCTTTAGCTACGCTGTAGTTGTGTCTTTCTTATGTGTGATGCAAGCAAGTAAACTACCATAGTAGCAAACTAAACTTGAATTGACCCAGAAGAGATGCCGAAAGTAGAGTTAGTCAAGTGATTTAAGGCCTCTTTACATACGCTACTAGCGATAGTTATAGAGATTCTATGAGTCAAGTGCTTTAACACCGGTTATTCATATACCATCGTACTACCCGCCAGGGTCTTTGTTAAGGAAGCTTCTCCCAAACGATCTACCCTGGGCTCTGCCCCGTATCCGACTTAGGAACATATGGCTTTGTTTCTACTCCGGCTAAACATGAAACAAGTGGCAACTACTATTATTGGAAAGCAACAACTATTATGATACAAGTGTCAGAATAATGGGGCCTTACTTATTTAGGGGGAGGGTGGAGCCTCGAGAAGCACTGTTGAGAGGAAGATCCCTTGCTTCCACTAAGGAAAGCTGTATTTGACATCCATTTTCTAAATCTCATAATCGAGATGAGCTGCTATAGATAAAAGAATAAGGATTGACTTAAGCATGACCACTGGTGAAAAGGTTTCCTCATAATCGATACCTTCTTTCTGAGTATACCCTTTCACAATAAGTCTTGCTTTCCAAGTTTTACATCCAATGTGTTTTACACCTTTGGATGGTTCCACGAGCTCCTAGACTTGATTAGAATACATCGATTCCATCTCAGATTCCATTACCTTTTTCCAAAGATCTGCATCTTTGTCTTGCAGTGCATCTTCGTATGTCCTGGGATCATCATCATGTTTACCAGAGACCAAGTACTAAGACTCTCCCAAAAACATGAATCTATCAGGCTGATGAACAACCCTCCCACTATGACGAGGCACTGGTGTGGTATTAGTGACAGGTTGTGCATTTTTTTGTGGTTGTTCTTCTTGTACTATCGATTTCTGGGTATTATATGTCCCTCCCACTAGTTCCTCTAAAATGACACTACTAATGGTTTTATGATTTATTATATAGTCTTTCTCTAAATATCTAGCATTGGTGCTTACAATGACATCCCGATTGTTCAGACTATAAAATAAATAACCTTTTGTTCCCATGGGGTAGCCTACAAATAGCCTTACTTCTATCAAGATTCTAACTTAGTCGCGTTCCTGTTTAGCGCATATGCTGGACAACCCCATATCTGAATGTGTCTTAGACTTGGCTTGTCCCCGGTCCACAATTCTAAAGGGGTTTTAGGAACTGATTTAGAAGGTACTAGGTTCAGATAATAAGATGTTGTTTCTAAGGCATGTGCCCAAAACAACTTAGGTAAATCTGAATAACTCATTATCATCGATCTAACACCTTCTAAAAGAGTCTGGTTCCTTCTTTCTGTTACACCATTCTGTTGGGGTGTTCCTGGTGCAGTCAACTGGGATTTTATCCCATTTTCGGATAAATATTCCCTAAATTCTCCAAGCAAGTATTCGCCACCACGATCTGATTGTAATGACTTGATACTTTTACCAAGTCGCTTCTGCATTTTAGCTTTGTACTCTTTAAACTTCTCAAAGCACTCAGTCTTACGTCGCAACAAATAAACGTACCCATATCTAGAATAACCATCAATGGATGTGGTGAAGTACTCATAACCACCTCTTACTTGGATATTCAAGGGTCCACATAAATCAGCGTGAACCAATTCAACACTTCTTTGGCTCTATTCCCCTTTGCCTTGAATTTCCTAGTAGTCATTTTACCTTCCACGCAGGATTCACAAACTGGAAATGGCTCCACTGCCAATGAGCTTAAAGGCCCGTCTACTACCAGTCTTTGAATCCTTCTCAAGTTAATATGACCTAATCCTAAATGTCAAAGATATGTTTGGTTCAAACTAAAAGGTTCCTTTCTTTTAATAGATGTAGAAGACGTGTTGTTCAATTCTCTATATTGTAGTTGCAATACAGGTTGAATAAGATTAATTATATACAAATTGTCTTGCAATGTACCATAACATATAATTCATTTATTCATCATAATAGAAACATTAAGATCCAAACAAACATTATAACCATTCATTGCAAGCTTAGAAACTGAAATTAGATTTCTTCTAAACGAAGGTACATAAAGACAATTGTTCAAAACCAAAATCCTATCAGAACCAAAAGATAAATAAATAACTCATACTGCAACTACTGTTACTTTCGTAGCATCTCCCATGAACACGTATATCTCACCATCTCTAAGCATTCTGGATAGTTGAAATCCCTGCATAGAATTACAAACATGATCAGTGGCTCCTGTATCTACACACCAAGTTCTCGTAGATATAGCCACTATATATATTTTTGTAACTAGAGAAAGATACATTCCAGTATTGTTTATCTTCTTAGGAAGAAGATAATCTTGTTTCCAGTAACCTGAATGCTTGCACCTGAAGCACTTTCCCTTAGGATTTTTCACACCACCTTGAACTCCCACTACATTCGTAGCTTTCTGTGTCTGAGCCTTTTTCTTCTTCTTCTTCTTCTTCTTACCTTTCGGTTTAGAGGAGAACCTTTCTCAACCATATTCACTTGAACACTCTGCCGAAATAATCCTTCAGTAGCCTGAAGTTCTGTCAGAAGTTCCGCAAGACTATACAACCTCTTGTTCATATTGTAATTAAAGAGAAACTGTTCAAAACTCTTAGGCAAGCTCATAAGGATAATGTAAATCTGGGTTTCTCCGTCAAGTTCAGCATCAAAGATCTCTATCTCATTTAGATAAGACATCATCTTGAGAACATGATCCCTTACAGGAGTTTATTCAGTCATCTGAGTGTTCATTAAAGCCTTCATGGCTACTCGCCTAACAACCCTATTCTGATCTCCAAAAAGTTCCTTGAGATTAAAGAGCATATACGCAGCAGTGGCCATAGACTGATACTGATGTTGCAAAACACCCAACATTGCTGCCAGAATGTAACATCGCGACATCTCACAGCCTTAATCCACCGTTTATAATATTCTTTCTCATCTTCAGGAGCATCAGCAGCAGACTGATCTGGCTTGGGTTCATTAGTACAAAACTTGTACTCCTCAGCGGTCAACACAATGTCCAAATTTTATTTACATTCAATATAGTTAGGTCCGGTAAGTTTGTTATCCTTAAGTATGGTGAACAGTGGATTAAACCCCATTATATCCTGAGAATCATGCATAAAAACATCATATAACACATAAAGGGTGCATTAAATATTAAGACCTATTGGTTCCTATAACAATTATTAAAATTAATATACTAACATTTAAACACCATAAGTTTCTGGTACGTCATGATGGATGATATGTATACCACCTAAATTTGTTTAAATGTTACTTCGGTCCTATTACTAAATAATACGCCATGTTGGGGTTGTCAATATTATTTTTCATAGCTAAGTGTATACTATTATCAAAATTTAAATCATAATTATACCAGATGCCATCAAATGATATCTTATGATTATCCGAAATATATGAAAATTGGTACGCCACGATGGGTGACATGTATACCTTCCAATATTCGTTATTAATTTAAGAAGTTTGTTCTAGTAATCTCCTTAACATTCTAGACACCATAAATTACATGTCACGATGGGTGACATATATATAATTTATAGTTATCTCTATTTTAAATAACATACAAACAATAATGGAGACCATGGGATTTTATTTCAAACAAATTCCCTCTCCCACTTAGTATTTACTTTGAGGATTTTAATCTAGATGCATCGTCCTATGTTATTTCTTCGAATTCCACATGTAATATGTAAACAACAAAGAACACATAACATAGCAGCATACTCGTATGATTAAAGCATTTAAAACATTCCTATGTCCATGTCATTCTAGCATGCTGGGGTTAGTATCACATGGCATAATGACACATACAAGAAACACATAGTAGCAATAATCAAGATCAGCAGAAACTTATAAAGCACATTCACTACTATGGCCTCATATAAGCTGATCAACGGATGTCTTGATTAACGGATGTCCTGGTCAACGAATGTCCTGATCAATGGATGTCCTAATCAACAGATGTCTTGATCAACGGATGTCCTGATCAACGGATGTCCTCAAATTCATCCTTCGAAAATTTCTGAAAATCTTTGAGAGCCCGATTGTATGCCTAAACAGCCTCAGAATGACTTGAAAAGTGGGGAAATAGAGTTTTAGATGTATTGTAGTGTTAGGGAGAAAACACGCGCTAATAACACACGCAAGTATACGCGTTCGCAAGTAATATAGAATACTTTCTAGTTCGTTCCCACAGAGACTCAGACTAATTATGTTCAATTAAACTCACTCACCAATGTATGATTATTTCTCAATGTTAAGACAATAACACTTAGATTTTGATTAACTAATTATTAACTACAATTAACTACTAAAATTAACCACTTAATTAATACTTCGAATTAACAATATTAAAACACTCATGAGATCACAACTTCATTACTACTTCCTTCAATAGTCATTGTTATTACCCTTAGCATGCAACAGTGATGATATTAATCGAATAACACGAAACTGATAAAAGCCAACTTTCATTGTACTAATACCATTCTACCAAACATCCACAATTAAGATAGAAGTTGAATAGGCATCAATTATGTAGAGTCCCTATATGTCTACAGAAATTGACAATATAATGATTTAAGCACAAGTTATTCCTTTTGATTACACAGGGCGAATAAAACGGTTAGAGTTACCCACTAATCATGCAACATCATACATGAACCTATGCTAGCATGGCAAGTTCTAAATCTCGAGATCCACCGTCGCTTCACAAGAGATTAACACCCTATCTTATATGTTCGCGACGCACATAAGACGAATACGCACAACCAATACTAGTTATCATACAATCATCACACACTAAGGTATTAAACAATTAACTAAAGAATTCCATAGTAAATCCGTTACGACCCCATGATCACGATTAGCCCATAATTGCACTTATCATCATCATGGGTTCATATGAAAACATGATAAATAAACACAAGAGAATAATAACTAAACTAATTATATTAAAGCAGAGTACGTCACAAGAGTAAATAGGTTTAAAGCAAGAAAACTAGCATCCAACGTTACAACGAAATAAAGAATCATAAGAAAATATGCTTCCTCTTCGTTGCGGTGTGCTAAAACGATCTTCTTCCTTATCTCTTTTTCTCCTTGCTTAATACAACGATTCCACACCAGTGAAACGTCTCTGAATCTACTTATATAGAAGTCCCATAAAACTCAGATTACACAGAAGTTGGAAGCCAAACAGAAATAGAAGTCTAAAATAAATATTCTTTTTTCCCGACCCTGCGCGGCCGCTCAGCATAGCTGAGCGGGCGCTCAGACCCCTACTGGATTTTTTCCGAGTTTGCTCCGTTTCTTCGCTGTAATCTGCTCCTCTCTTCCCTCTCGCAATTCTAGACACATGCCAAGGCTTATTCTTGATGATTACTCCCCCGAAATGCAACTAATACCCTGAAATGCACAAACACTAGAAAAACACATCAAATTCACAAAATACTTGATTTCAAGACACCAATTTAAGCTATTTTAAGACGTTCTAAGTGGTATAAAATGCCACTTATCACACCCCCAAACTTAAATCGATGCTTGTCCTCAAGCGTCACAGACTAAAAAAAACAAATAAAAATATGCATGAATGCAATCTATATGAAATGCAGCGATCCCCCTTACTACGAACAAACCAACCAACTTACAACATCTCAACAAATGCAATTAGGCGACTAAAGAGATATCAAATCATGCAAACGAACATACCGCCAAAAACGTGGTGTGTGCAGATGCTTAATAGATATGCTTCGGAACTAGACCAATTATTATGACTCAACTATCATCAAGGCAATCACATGATTATACAAAGAATAAAAATTCTAGGCACAAAGTGACTTATAACACTACAAGAATTCTGGAGCTTATTACAGAATCATGCTTTTTATTCTTAACAACAATGCTTATTTGACCGTGCAATGAGTGAGGTCCACAAAAGACTTATACAATGGTATCCATGTAGCGAGCGTTAGGTTAGCGGATCCCAGACTCTAAAAGCCTTAGGTCACTAGGCACAAAGTCCCCTAAGAACTTAATAACTCGAATACCAAAGAGCCCACTTGTGATCAATTATGCATAAACACATACTTTTTTTTCTTTATTTTTTCTCTTTTTTTTTCAAAATTTCTGAGCAAGTGCGTTTCGCTCCATCTTGCTCAACCCTAGACTACTCGCATAACATACGAGCCGGCTACTAGCCAATTGACGCCTAGCCACAATTAACAACAAATTCCATTTTTTACTCCATTTTTTTCTTTTTCATGTCTTTATCACTAAGAACCTATTATAAAATTCTAAGGATAATAAATAGATTAACCTCGAAAACAATCAGATCATAACAACAATCTAGTCCTTAAGCATACTCTAAGACTTAGTGAAAATACAAGTGCTTCTAGCATGCATATCAACCTACATGCCTCAACATCACTTTAATGCTATCACTACACTCGCATCAACATCACAAATCAGTCGGTAAATCATCGCAAAAGGGATCATGGTATATATGCATGAGCTACATGACATGATAAACAAATAAAAAAAACTATATGGCAAAAATTATGCAACTATATGAACTAACTATCATGAATATGCAGCTATATGACACACACACAAAATATTCCTTAACTACCACCCCCAAACTTAAAATCTTCACTGTCCCAGTGAAGGTAGTAGAAAGGAACACAGGGTATACCTACTCGGAGTCATCATCATCATCACCCTCAGTGGGTGGAGTATCAGGCGGCGGATATGCAGAGTCCTCACCAAAAACTGGCCAATGGATGTCAGCTCCAAGGCCTCGAAAAGCAGTCCCTAACGCAAGGGTGAGATCCTGAGCAAACCTGCTCTGCGTCTCATACATAGTATCCATCCTCCGTGACAGCCTCCTATACTGGGCATCAGCCATCCCAGCACCCTCCTGAGCTCTTGAAGAACCAGCCTCATCACGCCTCGGCCTCGCCATAGTAGCACCTCGTGCTGGACGCCTTCCTGGAAGATGATAACCCAGCCCATGCTCCTCGGGCTCACCACCGGTCCACTCCTGCATCCCATTCAGAGTCCCAGAATCAATAGGAGCGGCCGGCAACTGCAACTACTCATGAGACGGCCAGTTCACTCCCACCGCTCGGCAAAGCTTCGTAACTGTGGATGCATAAGGGATGTTCATGTGCTTAGCTCCCCTCAAAAACTTCAGAATTCCTTGGTAGATGAACTCACCAAGGTCCACATAGTACTCCTCATTCAAAATTCCCCACAACAACTGTTCTCTCTCAATTGTGACCTCATGTGCATGCGAAGACGACATAATATTAGCACAAATAAACGCATTCCATGCACGGGCATACCTGTTCATCGCGATCGCCGGAAAGTGATGATACTCATTAGTTCCAGTCTTGAAGGTCCAAACTGTGCCCGGCCTACAGAGAGTAGCACAAATCAAATCCAAGTCAAAATCCTCAGCAGTTTTTCCGTTCCAGTTCTCCTCCGTGGGCTTCTTCTCTCGCTACGCAATCATACGGCGAATCGCCGCTTGGTGATAATCAATCGTCATCCCCCGGACCACAGAAAACCCATTCTTCTCTGCCTTCGCGTTCGCATAGAACTCGCGAACCACGCTCATAGGCACTGCTTCAGGCGACTCACAGAAAGCTATCCACCCCTTCTTTGCAATCATAGGTAGCAACTCACCATCCCTCCCCGATGGCAAAAATCCTCTCTCCTTCAGAATCGGCTTCCCCAAAAGCCTAGTGTACTCCTCCTCCGCAGCCCTGTCATTCAACCGAGGCCTCGCAGCAGTACCCCTCGAAGAATCAGCAGTAGGGACTGTGTTGCTGCTATCGATAGTTCTTGCTCTCTTGGGTGCCATTGAATCTGAATAAAAGTGCTTGAGAACTGTGTTTTTGTGTTTGGGAGATAGTTTGAGTGTAGAAGTTATGTGGGAGATATGTGGGATAGGTGTATGTATATATAGGGAATGGATTAGGGTAGAATTTGATTAGGAGTGGGTTTATGGGTAAAAATCATGGGAAAATGGGGAATAGGTCGTGGGTTTTATGGGCTGAATTTTGTGTTTTAATTTTCTGGTTTTTTCGGATTTTTATTAAAAAAAATTCTGGCAGCCGACCCCTGAGCGGTCGCTCAGCAGAGCTGAGCAGGCGCTCAGGGGGTCACTGGATTTTTTTTTAAAGCCTGGTTTTTCTGATTTTTTTTGTGATTTTGGATAGGTTATTAACTTCTAAGGGTTCCTGTAACAACAAATCATGGGTTGCCTCCCATGCAGCGCTTCTTTTTCGTCATTAGCTTGACGTTGCATACCTTCCTCAAGTTGACAATAAAACGTCACTAACCACTTCTCGGTTTGTCGTATCCCCATAGTAGTGCTTCAAACGCTGACCATTAACCTTGAATGCTTGGTCCAGATCATTCTCAAAAATTTCCACCGCTCCATGTGGAAACACAGTTTTGACAATAAAAGGCCCAGACCACCTTGATTTCAACTTCCCAGGAAAAAGTCGGAGACGAGAGTTGAATAAGAGAACTTTTGCCCCGGCACGAATAACTTAGGATGTAGCTTCCTATTGTGCCACCTCTTCACCTTTTCCTTATACATTTTGTTGTTCTCGTACGCTTGGAGTCGAAATTCATCAAGTTCATTAAGCTGAAGCATTCGCTTCTTTCCAGCTGCATCTAGATCCAGGTTCAACTTTTTCAATGCCCAATAGGCCTTATGCTCAAGCTCCGCAGGTAAATGACATCCCTTACCATACACCAGTTGAAACGGGGACATACCAAGTGGAGTTTTGTATGCTGTCCTGTAAGCCCAAACAGCTTCATCGAGCTTTAAAGACGAATCCTTCCTTGACGGACAAACAACCTTCTCTAGAATGCGCTTGATCTCTCTGTTAGACACTTCCGCTTGATCATTTGTTTGCGGATGATAGGCAGTAGCAACTCGATGATTCACATTATAACGCTGCATCATAGAAGTGAACTTACGGTTGCAGAAATGCGACCCTTCATCACTTATGATTACCCGAGGCGTTCCAAACCTTGTAAAAATATGCTTATGAAGAAAATTCAACACTGCCTTTGCATCATTTGTCGGTAGAGCTTTGACTTCTACCCATTTTGAGACATAATCGACTGCGAGCAAGATGTACTGATTGTTGCAGGACGAGATAAAAGGCCCCATGAAATCGATTCCCCAAACATCAAAGACCTCGACTTCAAGCATCACATTTAACGGCATCTCATCCTTTCTCGTCAAATTTCCTACTCTTTGGCAACGATCACACCTTAAAACAAACTGATGAGTATCCTTAAATAAAGTAGGCCAGAAAAAACCTGCTTCCAGAATACGAGCTACTGTCTTCTCACCACCATAGTGTCCACCATAAACTGTGGAGTGGCAGTCTCGTAATATCCCCTCCATCTCACAGAACGGGATACATCTCCTGATGATCTGGTCAGCTCCCTGTCTCAACAAATATGGTTCATCCCACATATACCACTTCACCTCATGCAGAAACTTCTTCTTTTGAGCTGAGGTCAAACTAGGAGGCATTATATTGCTGACAAGATAGTTTACAATATCTGCAAACCATGGCTCTTCCTCCTGAACTGCGAACAACTGCTCATCCGGAAAAGACTCGTTGATCAATGTCTTATCCTGTGAAGTAGACTCGGGATTATACAATCTAGAGAGATGGTCAGCTACTTGATTCTCAGTACCTTTCCGATCCTTGATCTCTAACTCAAATTCCTGTAGTAAGAGCACCCAACGAATGAGTCTCGGCTTCGAATCCTTCTTGGAAACTAAATAGCGAATGGCCGCATGATCAGTGAATACTGTCACTTTTGTCCCAAGCAGATAAGATCGAAATTTCTCGAAACCAAAGACTATAGCCAAGAGCTCCTTCTCAGTAGTGGTGTAGTTCATTTGGGCCCCATTTAAGGTCTTGCTAGCATAGTAGACCACATGAAAGAGATTATTCTTGCGCTGCCCAAGAACTGCGCCTACCGCATAATCACTCGCATCACACATCATCTCAAAAGGCTCTGTCCAATCCGGTGCTGTAATAACGGGTGCGGTGATTAAACTCTTAAGAGTCTCGAATGCCGTCAAACATTCATCATCAAATTTAAAAGGCACATCTTTCTCAAGCAAGTTGCATAATGGCTTAGATATCTTCGAAAAGTCCTTGATGAACCGCCGATAAAAACCCGCATGACCAAGAAAACTACGGATTCCTTTCACAGGTATAGGTGGTGGAAGATTTTCAATGACTCCCACCTTGGCTTTATCCACCTCAAGACCCTTGCTAGAGACCTTATGCCCCAGAATAATGCCTTCACGCATCATAAAATGACATTTTCCTAATTGAGCACTAAATTAGTTTCCACACACCTTTTGAGCACAGCACGAAGATTATTCAAACATTCATCATACGAATGTCCAAAGACGGAGAAGTCGTCCATGAACACCTCAACGTTATTTCCAATCATGTCAGAGAATATAGCCATCATACATCTCTGAAAAGTGGCCGGTGCGCCACATAGCCCAAACGAAACTCTGCGAAAAGCAAACGTGCCAAATGGACAAGTGAAGGTAGTCTTTTCTTGATCCTCTGGTGCAATACAAATCTGATTATACCCGGAGTAACCATCCAGAAGACAATAATACTCATGACCAGCCAATTTGTCAAGCATCTGATCAATAAATGGAAGAGGGAAGTGATCCTTCCTCGTGGCCTTGTTCAACTTTCGGCAGTCCATGCATACTCTCCATCCTGTAACTGTTCGAGTGGGGATGAGCTCATTCTTCTCATTTGCTACCACAGTGATACCTCCTTTCTTAGGCACACATTGTACGGGGCTCACCCAAGAACTGTCAGAAATAGGATAAATGATGCCTGCATCCAGCCATTTCAGAATTTCTTTCTTCACCACCTCCTTCATGATAGGATTAAGTCTGCGCTGTTGCTCAACAGTTGGCTTACTACCCTCCTCTAGCAGAATCTTATTCATGCAATATGAAGGGATGATCCCTTTGATGTCTGCGATGGTCTATCCAATAGCTGATTTGAATTCTCTCAAAATCCTTAAGAGCTTGTCCTCCTCACTACCTGAAAGGTCAGATGCAATAATAACAGGTAAGTAGATGCCTCACCTAAAAAGGCATACCTCAAGTGTTCAGGTAATGGCTTAAGCTCCAAGGTAGGTGCTTCCTCAATTGATGGTTTGAGCTTTCCTTCAGCATTCTTGAGGTCAGAAGTACCAAGAGATTCAAACGGCATGTCCAGCTTTCGCCTCCAGGGAGAAGCATTAAGATATTGTAATTGCTCGTTGCCATCTTCATCATCACTGTCGAAATCCCCCACTAAGGCCTTTTCTAATGCATCAGTCATTAGCATATGATCGAGTTCTGAAGTAACCGCAGAATCAATCACATCCACTTTTAAGCACTCCTCATCTTCTGTAGGGAATTTCATTGTTTTGAATACATTGAAGGTCACATCCTGATCCTGCACCCGCATAGTAAGTTCACCTTTATGCACATCTATCAAGGTACGACCAGTAGCCAAGAAAGGTCTTCCCAAGATTATGGGAATCTTCTTATCTTCCTCGAAATCCAGAATAACAAAGTCTGCAGGAAAGAAGAGCTTATCCACCTTGACTAGCACATCCTGCCACTATGCCCCTTGGGTAAGTAATAGAACGATCAGCCAGTTGTAGAGACATGTAGGTGGGTTTCGGATCAGGCGAATCCAATTTTTTAAAGATCGACAACGGCATCAGATTGATGATTGCTCCCAAATCATAAAGGCACTTGTCAAACGACAACTTGCCAATGGTGCAAGGAATGGTGAAGCTACCTAGATCTTTAAGCTTCGGAGGTAACTTTTGCTGTAGCACAGTGCTGCATTCTTCCGTTAGAGCAATGGTCTCAAGGTCATCCAGTTTCACCTTCCTTGAAAGAATACTCTTTATAAACTTCGCATAATTAGGAATTTGCTCCAGAGCCTCAGCGAAAGGTATATTGATGTGAAGTTTCTTGAACACCTCCAGCAACTTACCGAACTGCTTATCCAGCTTTTGTTGTTACAATCTCTTAGGGAAATGTGGTGGAGGATAGAGTTGTTTTTCCCCTGTATTACCCTCAGGAAGAGTGTGTTCAACAGTAGTCTTCCTTGGTTCTGCCGCTTTCTCCTTTTGCTTAGCTTCTTCATCTCTAATTTCAGCTTCTCCTTCTTTTGCCTTTTCAGCATCAGCAACTTTCCCAGACCTTAAGGTAATATCCTTGACTTGCTCTTTAGCTTCCTTCCTGCCAGGTACTTCCGTGTCACTAGGAAGTGTTCCAGATTTACGATTGAGCACTGTATTGGCTATTTGACCGATTTGATTCTCCAAGGTCTTGATAGAAACCGCCTGACTCTTGCACAACAGCTTAAGTTCCTCAAAATCAGCACTAGTAGGTGCAGCTGCACTACCCTGTTGAGGATATGATTGCCTTTGAGCATATTGTTGCGGTTGCTGGAATCCAGGTGGATTGAACTGTTTACTCACACCTTGCTGATATGGTGGCTGAATAGCATTCTGATTATTACCCCAGCTGAAATTTGGATGATTTCTGTTGTTAGGATGATAAGTAGCTGGCACAGGCTGCTGTTGTCGCTGATAATTGTTCACATACTGAACAGATTCGTTGACAAGAGAACACTGATCCGTAGCATGAGAACCTGCACAAAGCTCACAGACCATAGCTATTTGATTGACTCCATAGGTAGCTAGAGAATCGACCTTCATAGACAGTGCTTGGAGCTGCGCTGTAATAGCGGTGGCTACATCGACTTCCAGAATACCTGCTACCTTCCCAGGCATCATCCTCTGGGTTGGGTTTTGATGCTCATTTGCAGCCATTATCTCAATAAGATTATAAGCCTCAGTATAGCTTTTGGCCCACAAGGCGCCTCCAGCTGCTGCATCGAGCATGGGCCGAGATTGGGCCCCCAAACCATTATAGAAACCAGTGATCACCATCCAATCGGGCATTCCATGATGTGGACACTTTCTCAACATTTCCTTGTAGCGTTCCCAAGCTTCGCACATAGATTCTGTAGGTTGCTGCACAAACTGAGTAAGAGCACTCCTCATAGCAGCAGTCTTTGCCATTGGATAAAACTTCACCAGAAACTTTTGTGCAAGATCTTGCCAAGTAGTGATGGACCCAGCTGGTTCAGAATGTAACCAGTCCTTAGCTTTGTCCCTCAGTGAGAATGGGAAAAGCCTCAGCTTGATAGCCTCATCAGTCACGCCATTATATTTGAAAGTACTGCAGATCTCGACAAAATTCCTTATGTGCATGTTGGGGTCTTCAGTCGCAGCACCTCCGAAAGAGACAGAATTCTGCACTATCTGAATAGTTCCCGGCTTGTATTCAAAGGTGTTAGCTTGAATAGCCGGATGAAGAATGATTGACTAAATGTCATCAATTTTAGGCCGAGAAAAGTCCATCAGAGCTGGATCGGCCGGAACAATACGATCACCCATGATTACTGGTTCTTTCTGCTCACTTCCTGAATCCGAATCTTCAAAATCTATCTTCTCCAGAATATCAAGAACTTCGTCTGTCTCCTCAGCTGTATCTAAAGTCCTCTTGCGAGTACGAGAACGAGTTTGCATAAATGCTCGCTAAAGTACCTGAAACACAACCAAAAACAATAAGTAACAAATATGTCTTAATCATTGAGTCCTAATGACCAATGATGGTAAGTACATAAACTAAACAAATACGTCGAGTCCCCGACAGCGGCGCCAAAAACTTGTTAGGGCGAAAACACGCGCTAATAACACACGCAAGTATACGCGTTCGCAAGTAATATAGAATACTTTCTAGTTCGTTCCCACAGAGACTCGGACTAATTATGTTCAATTAAACTCACTCACCAATGTATGATTATTTCTCAATGTTAAGACAATAACACTTAGATTTTGATTAACTAATTATTAACTACAATTAACTACTAAAATTAACCACTTAATTAACAATTCAAATTAACAATATTAAAACACTCATGAGATCACAACTTCATTACTACTTCCTTCAATAGTCATTGTTATTACCCTTAGCATGCAACAGTGATGATATTAATCGAATAACACGAAACTGATAGAAGCCAACTTTTATTGTACTAATACCATTCTACCAAACATCCACAATTAAGATAGAAGTTGAATAGGCATCAATTATGTTGAGTCCCTATATGTCTACAGAAATTAACAACATAATGATTTAAGCACAAGTTATTCCTTTTGATTACACAGGGCGAATAAAACGGTTAGAGTTACCCACTAATCATGCAACATCATACATGAACCTATGCTAGCATGGCAAGTTCTAAATCTCGAGATCCACCGTCGCTTTGCAAGAGATTAACACCCTATCTTATATGTTCGCGACGCACATAAGACGAATACGCACAACCAATACTAGTTATCATACAATCATCACACACTAAGGTATTAAACAACTAACTAAAGAATTCCATAGTAAATCCGTTACGACCCCATGATCACGATTAGCCCATAATAGCACTTATCGTCATCATGGGTTCATATGAAAACATGATAAATAAACACAAGAGAATAATAACTAAACTAATTATATTAAACCAGAGTACGTCACAAGAGTAAATAGGTTCAAAGCAAGAAAACTAGCATCCAACGTTACAACGAAATAAAGAATCACAAGAAAATATGCTTCCTCTTCGTTGCGGTGTGCTAAAACGGTCTTCTTCCTTATCTCCTTTTCTCCTTGCTTAATACAATGATTCCACACCTGTGAAACGTCTCTGAATCTACTTATATAGAAGTCCCATAAAACTCAGATTACACAGAAGTTGGAAGCCAAACAGAAATAGAAATCTAAAATAACTATTCTTTTTTCCCGACCCTGTGCGGCCGCTCAGCATAGCTGAGCGGGCGCTTAGCTTCCTGCGCGGCCGCTCAGCTATGCTGAGCGGGCGCTCAGACCCCTACTAGATTTTTTCTGAGTTTGCTCCGTTTCTTCGCTGTAATCTGCTCCTCTCTTCCCTCTCGCAATGCTAGACACATGCCAAGGCTTATTCTTGATTATTACTCCCCTGAAATGCAACTAATACCCTGAAATGCATAAACACTAGAAAAACGCATCAAATTCACAAAATAATTGATTTCAAGACACCAATTTAAGCTATTTTAAGACGTTCTAAGTGGTATAAAATGCCACTTATCATGTAGCATCTTCCTCTCATTCTGCCGTTTACAAAATGGTATTTTAAGCTAAAATCGAACATCATATGCAAAATATGCAGCTAAAACAGCGTAGCTCCCCAAAAACAGAATGTAGTAGCGAAAAATCTATGTTTCTTACAGCGTTGATTGAACAGTTACATATAACTTAATACAGCTGAATAAGCCTATTCTATTACAGCAGATCATAACCTTGATCAACTATAAATTGAGACTACAAGATTACAAAACCAGAATTGAAAAGATTATCACGATCAACCCTCGTGATTTATAACAAAACCACGATAAATCACGTGGGATCTTAACCATAATAAAATAACCACGATTAAACCACGTGGGATCCAAACACATAATTAAAATATGGCTGTAATAATGACTAACAACCTGTATCACAAAATCAATACAAGCATACCGCTATACACATGTATATATAATTATGACATTTACTTCATATCATAAAACGCGAAACCTAGAACCAGGCTCTGATGCCAATTATTGGGACAACGGATCTCGGCCCTGCATTTTATGATACGAATTTTCTATAGAGAGTTCGAACATAACGTTAACCTTAATCGCTACGGCGCAATCGATTCAAATCCAGGTCTTATACTGTATTCCTCGATTCTTCTCGGACGTAGTGTGGGCTTCAATCTCCCAAGGTTTACCTCTCCTGATAGCTCCGAAAATCCAAAACCCTAGCTGGATCCTTGAGAAAAATGTTTGCCTCTCTCAAACCCTAGGATGTTATTTTCTGTGTTCTCGCACACACATGCACGCACACTCTTACACTCAACTTCAGGAGAATTAGAATATTTATAGGCTATAGTATGGATCATGGATAATTAGGTCGGGCCTCCTAATGATATTCTAAGCCAATCCCAATGTTATTAAATATTAATTCAATCCACTAAAGAATTAACATTTGCATTACCTTTCCTAATTCCGTAAATTAATTATTTAATTCGGCTCCCATTTTATTTTCTTATTAAATTCCCCATGTTTAAGATATCGCATTTACATTAATTAAATTAATATCTGACAATTAATTTAATCAACATCTTTTATCCTTGTTCATCCAGTCAACCTTATAATTATGCAAGAACAAATCTTCCTGCAGGACTAAAGCACAATTATCTTTATGAGCCTTCAAGAGGACATCATCACCCAAAACTATTCTTCGGACATGGTTTCCTTTTATAGTCAATATCCCACTCTGTATATAATTTCATTGCCCAATACATAAATTCCTAATTTAAAATAAATTACTTATTGTTTGAAGCAAGACATGTGCATTAAATACAAGTGTCAATCACTATATACGAATTGAGAACCTAAGCAATAAGAATATCGTAGAATCTTAGTTCTTCTTTATTGTCAAAATAAAAGAACTATTCTACTATTTCGATCCTATTCAATATACACAAGTATTATTCAATAGTCAAGATAAACTATTTCTAAATAATACTTCAGTCGTTCCAGTGGTTTGTCTAACACCACTTAGACTGTGAACCTTTACTATATTATATAAGGAGTCTGACAATCTAATCTTCTGCTATCCCATTTGATACAAGATTGTATAAAATATATAATATACAGACATTGTGAAAACATGCATTCAAGATTCTCAATATATTATTATATACTTTCAAACGAATAGTCCAATATATATCCTATTAGAGGAAGTGTAGGCATGGTTAAGAAGGTAAATCTAAAAGCTCTATTTGTAACACTACATCGGACACTGATCGATGCACCTTTAAGATTAAATTTCAACCATATATCATTATATTTTCTTTATCTGATTTACAAATATATGTTGATTTTTTACAGAGAAAAGAGAAAAATTTCACAAGACTTTCTTATCAAGAGTACATATTTATATCGCCTATTCTAATTTTTAAGCGTATTTTTTTACAATTTTTTTGTATGATCCATCAATTACATATGGATATTGACTTTTTGTTAAATTGATTATATATGTATTTATGTAGATTACACATGTATTTTGATGTGATGTTTGTGTGTTTATATTTACAGATTTACAGATGAGGTGATGGTCAATTCATCCGCAAGTCCTAAACTTCTTAATAAAGTTTTAATATAAGTGAGGTTGTTGTTGCTCTTTGTTTGGATTTTTACTGTGTTGATTGTCTTCAAGAATCAATACCATATAATATTTCTCAAACTATTATCCACACATATTTATATACTTCCGTTTTTTTCTAATTTTAATATGTTTGAATTTTTTTAGCAGGTTGTATGAAGATGGTTTTTAATATTTCATCTGTATACCGTTATGTTTTTTCTTATTACTTTTATATCACTTTTTAAGTTAGAATTTATATTTATTTTATGCACAACTTTAAATGTTTTCTTGTCAGAACTTTAAATTTTTAAATAAATAGTGTTTAACTATGCTTTTTTTGGATTCATGTAGGAAATAAGGTTTTATGCATAAAATTTAGGACGAATGTATACAAGGTGTTTGATTTATATTCTCATTAATTCATTAATTTTAGGATAGTTGAGATATGACCAAGAAATTTATTAGTCTACATAACTTAATTAACTTAATTTTGACCCATCTTAATTAAGAGGTTAAGAATCGCTAATCAAGGTATGTATTTTTATTTTATAACCAACACGTTTTTATGTATTGATTTTTGAGAATGATGAATGTGTGATTAAGAGCCTTTATATGTATTATTCAACTTTAATAATCTTACATGGGATATGTAGACTAGCAGTATGTATACCAATTAATTGATAAATCTTGCTTCTACTCAAGTTTTTGTCGATGTCGATGATGTATTTGATTTACACATGATTCACTTCTTTGATTTTATATAGTAGTCGGGAACATGTATCTTTATATTTTTTCCATGTTTTAGATATTTATTAGTTGATTGTCATCTGTATAGTTGCTTATTATTTTCATATGTTATTGCAGATTATTTTCTGATGATGCACTCAAAAAGAAGACAAATTGTAAGCACCTAAGAGGAAGAAGTGTAGGCATAGTTAAGAAGGTGAATTTAAAAACTTTATTGTAACGCTATAAAGGAAACTAATTGATGCACCTTTAAGATTATTTTTCAGCCATATATAATTATATTTGTTTTATTTGATTTACGATTATATGTTGATACTCTATAGAGGACACGGGAAATAATTTCACAGGACTTTCATATCAAGAGTACATATCTATCTCGCCTATTTTATTTTTAATCATATTTTTATATTATTTTTGTATGATCCATCGATTATATATGGATATTGATCTTTTGTTATATTGATTATATATATGTTTATGTAGATTACACATGTATTTTGCTGTGATGTTTGTGTATTTCTTTTTACAGGTTTACTGATTAGATGATGGTCAATTAAACCGTAAGTCCTAAACTTCTTAATAAAATTCTAATACATATAAGGTTGATGTTTCTCTTTGTATAGACTTTTACTGTGTTGATCATGTTCATAAATCAGTACCATATAATTTTTCTCAAACTATTATACACATAAGTACATACTTCTTTTATTCTTAATTTTTCTATGTTTAATTTTTTTAACAAGTTGTATGAAGATGGTTTTTAATATTTCAGTTGTATACAGTTATGTTTTCTCTTATCACTCTTACATCTCTCTTTAAGTTAGAATTTATATTTATTTTATGTACAACTTTAAATGTTTTAATTAATAATGTATAATTATATTTTTTTGGATTCATGCAGGAAATAAGGTTTATGCATATAATTTTGGACGAATGTATACAAGGTGTTTGCTTTATATTATTAGTAATTCATTGATTTTATGATAGTTGAGATATGACCAAGACATGTATTAGACTACATAACTTAATTAACTTAATTTTGACCCAGCTTAATTAAGAGGTTAAGAATCACTAATCAAGGTATGTATTTTATTTTATAACCAACACATTTTTATGTATTGATTTTTGAGAATGATGAATGTGTGATTCAGAGCATCTACATGTATTATTCAACTTTAATAATCTTACATGGGATTTGTAGACTAGCCGTATGCACACCAATTGTTTGATAAATTTTTCTTCTGCTCAAGTTTTTGTCGATGTTGGTGATGTATTGGATTTCTATATGATTCACTTCTTCGATTTTACGTAGCAGTCATGACATGTATCTTCACATTTTCTCCATATCCCAGATATTTATTAGTTGATTGTCATCTATATAATTGCTTAATTATTTTCATATGCTATTGCAGATTGTTTTCCGATGATGCGCTCACAAAGAAGATAAATTGTAAGCACCAAAGAGGAGGAAGTATAGGCACGATTAAGAAGGTGAATCTGAAAAGTTTATTTTTAACACTACAAAGGACACTAATTGATGCACCTTTAAGATTAACTTTCAGTTATATATAATTATATTTATTTTATTTGATTTAAGATTATATATTGATTCTCTATAGAGGAAACGAGAAATAATTTTACAAGACTCTCATATTAAGTGTGACGCCCTCAATCTCGGGGTTAGGAAATGAGGACCCACACACCATTAAACTAACAAAAAATAAGCATAAACCCCAATTAACTATTAATATGATCTAAACAAGATTAAGTTTGAGACAAGACATAACTACTAACCTGTAAGTATTATTACAACCCAAAATATAATATTAAATTTACATAATCGATTCTGACTTGGAACCGATAGATATCCCATTACATCCTTACAAACTTTCCACTACAGCGCTTGCTCACACATCCTGTACTACCTGCTCTAGCATCTGGAAGCCTACGACACGGTAGGGGCCACCAGGTACGCTTTTACGAGCAGTGCGCCTAAGTCTGGCCATCCTCTTGCTTAACTGCCATGGTTAGAACAAAGCAAAATATATGAGCACAAAAAGCTCAGCAAGTAACTATATGACAGTTCTATGATGCAACAATATCAAATATCCAAAATAACTTTTATGGCATTCAACTTTAATTCTCTAGGTGGCAGATTTCCATCTTTAGGTGAAAAAGGTATCGAGAAAGGGTTTTGGGGTTTCAAGGTTCAAGGGTTATGACAGAGTGAAAGCCGACATTCATCACAAATCAAAAGCAGGATCTCAATGAAACTTTCAAGTGGAAAGCAAGAATCTATTCAACTCTGGGAATCAATTTTATGATTAATAACAATATCAGAGATAAGAATCAGGGTTCTCAAGGCTATATGCTAAACAATAACACAATCAACTCATCTCAATTCATTTTAAATCATTTCATTTTCATGGAAGCAATTACTAAGGAAATGTATTCAATTACTCTTTATAAAGTGATAGGGAACCCTTGGTTGGACTACTTACCTTTTATAAATAATACGGGTGATCAGCCCATACCGACCTCCATCTGGTCGTTAAGGTACCTATGACATAATTTCAGCCTTAAATTGGACTAGCCCTGCTAGCCTCTTATATGACTGGACTAGTCCCAATAGTCTCTTACATCTCAATCCAATCCATCAAGAATTCATTTGGAAAACCTTGTGTTGGAAAAGAAAGGTTTGACTAAGTTCATTTTATCATTACCAAGAATACGAAATCATTCAGACTCTTTCAAGTCGAAAATCATTCTTAAGTTCAATTCAAGAATTCAAAGATAGTGAATTAATCAAAGGTAAGCAAAGATCAATGTAAAGATCTTGATCAAATGATAAAAAAGTACGCAAATTAGGGAATCATAACATTTATAAGGATCATTGCTGAATGAGGGATACAAAAGAATGAAGGACTTAGGTTACTCGAAACAATACGCAAGGGATTTCATAAAGGTTCTTTTAGGGTTTATGAGAATTCAAGGTATCAATAGGAGGCAACAAGTAATCTGGGTATGAATCAACAGGGTTGTTATAAAGATTTGAACACTAACCATATCAAGTCATTATAGGATCAGTATCAGGGTGTTTCAAGGGATCAATGACAGGTATATCACAAGTATCAATATCAGGATTCAAAAATCAATATCAGGTTATCACAATTTTTATAAAAGATCATTACTCTATCATGGCATCATCAATATCCTCTCTATAATCAATTTATACAAGTAGGCAGATTTACTTGCCTGAATTCGCTTTCTTGCTTTACGAGGGTTGAGCTACTGCAACCTAGAATACCTTTCCCTTTCCTAGCCTGAATGCCTTCACGATCCGGTTCTACAATCCAAAATCAAAACCCGAATTAGATTCCCACTCGACGTTCCCAGAACGTTAAATAATTACCCCAATTCGTTCTAACGTTTAACTTTAATCTTATGAGTATAATTACAAGTATACTCACATAACACATAAAATAATATACTTTACTTAAATCTCAATACTATACCATTTTAGAATCGAAACGACTCAATCCTTCTTTCTAATTCATATATTTTGAACCAATACCAAACAAATAATCCCTAGTAACTCAACATGCATTCACTTCACTATACCCTAGAATCAAATCAACCAAGTATCTTGAATCAATCCCTTTTAAAACTATGAACCATTCGGCTTTTTCAACAAAACACAATGTTAGGAATATGTTGTGGACTTGATGATAAGTTGAACAAAACACCTTAGTAGATTTAACTTAGTGATTTTGTAGCTTTCAACGGATGATCACTTTCACTATCCGTTGAAAGAGTAGCTTATGTAAAATAAGTTTAGTAGCACATTTCTGCATACTTGTATAAGCTTAGTGAACTAGATTTCTGAGAAATGTTTAAGTCATGTTGACTACTAGATTGATATACAAGATAGGTTGGTTAATTATAAATAGATGATGCCTTGAAATCTTGTATAAGTGAAATGGAGTTAACTGTCAAGAAAATAGTCTCAACGGCTGTTTCACAAAGCTTCAACGGATGTTCAGTCAAGCTTCAACGGATGCTCAGATAAAGCTTCAATGGATGATCTACAAAGCTTCAACGGATGATCAACCAAAGTATCAACGGATGATCCAATAAAGTTTCAACGGATGTTCAAATTTAAAAGAGCAGTTGATAGTGACTTGACAGTCATATGCGTTGATTGTATGCAAATGGAATGTGGCAGCCTAATTACAGGTTTAAGAGAAAAAAGAAGTATTACCATTTTCATGCAACTAAGAAGATATTCAAAGATGTTGGAATAGAGTAATGAAATAGCATGAAGTTAGAATAGATGTAGTTTTGTTTTATTATCTTATATTACTGTCATGTAACTTGGTGATATATAAACCAAGTGTAGTAAGTAGAATAACTAACTAAGCAAGCACATTTTTCAGAGAGATAGATAAAGCTGTATTTGTTAAGAATTTCTCTATAGTTTGTTCACTTGTAAAGCAGCTATGTGCCATTCAAAGCATCACAGAGTTCTCAATCTGATATATATATATATATATATATATATATATATATCTGGTGGATACACTCAAATCCACCAGAAAGTTTTAAAGCTTTGTGTTTTATTACTTAGTGTTTTGATTTCTATTATTCTTCCATTCCATATTACTGCAAATCAAACTCTGTTATATATATTAAGTTAGAATTTTTTTTAAAATCTCAAAAAAAAGCCAGAATTACATTCAACCCCCCTTCTATAATTATTGTTGTATCGTTTGGGAATAATAATTGGTATCAGAGCAAGCTCTTGAAGTACAAAGAGTGTAAAGATCACAAAATCAACAAGATGAACAAAAAGGATGTTGAAGTGAAGATCCCATTTCTGGACAAAGATAATTGTCACCACTGGAAGGTGAAGATGCACCTACATCTTCTTTCCCAAGATGAGGCCTATGTGGACTATATAAAGAGAGGTCCTCATGTACCAATGAGAGCTGCAACTGGCAATAAACCATCAGTTCCAAAACCCATACATGAATGGTCTGATCCTGACATTGAGCAAGTTAGGAAATATAAAAAGGCCATTAATATATTGTTTAATGGTGTTGATGGTGATATGTTTGACAACATAATCAACTGTAAAACTGCAAAAGAGGTTTGGGACACAATTCAAATCATTTGTGATGGAACTGAGCAAGTAAGAGAAAACAAGGTGCAGCTCCTGATTCAGCAATATGAGCATTTTCACTATGAAGAAAGTGAATCACTCACTGATATTTTCAGTAGGTTTAAAAAATTTCAGAATACTCTAAAACTACATGGAAGAGTGTCACACCCCCAACTTAATCATTTCAAAAACTGATGCTGATTTATAATAAAATCTCTTAAGTAGTAAACATTTTTATCAAGGGATTATAGATCAACTTGAAACACTGGAAATATGACACTAAATTTCAGGGCCATGATCCACTAGACTTTACTATATTAGGGTAATTGAGAGGTTTCCATAAACAAGAACTTTGACAAGGAAATATAGCAAGGCTATTGGATAATATGAAAGAGTAATGCCAAACTAGGCTTAAAGCAATGGTTTTCAACAAGGTACAAGTACTAGAACATCAAGAAGGTAAGCTTCATGAATACTAGGGGTGTTAAGGTATGAAGAAAATGATCCTTAGCTCAAGGTATAACAGGATTGTCGAACTTTAGGGTAAGAAAAAGGGTTATCAGTCAATTATGAACAACTTTAAAGAATATCTGGCTTTTAGGTATCAAGGTAAAGTTTCTATTGGGGTTCAAGCATCAGGGTGAGATGTCAATATTTTAGGGATCAATAGTATGATAACCAAGAGGTTCAATCAAGTATTATATCAAATCTTTATTTTATCATGGCATTCCAATTACTATGATATACTAGCGTAATACAACTGTTGTAATATCAATATGTATGTGTGGGTTCATGGCTTTTCTATATTAATACAAAGATAGATTTAAATATCGCTTGGTTTAAGTATATCAAGATGACTCAGGATAATCGCATCAATATATATGAATTAATTATTACACATTTGCAGTGAATACGAAAGACAGGTTGAATCACTTGCCTTGAGAAAGGCTGGTCTGGTCTGGCTGGTAGGAGCAACTGGAAGCTTCACTCGACCTTTATGACAAGTTTACCCTCGTCTCGAGATCCTACATAAATAATAATAATCCTCATTATAATGTATTCTCACCAACTTAACCTATTTACAACTCGAAATTAAACACCAATGGCACTTAGGCCTATATGCACTCCATTTATAATTACCTTATAAAAACCATAATCCACATAGCCACATATACTCATATATCATATTTTAATATCAAATAATATCACACACATCATAATGCAACACTAGGCTTGGATGATCTCGACCCACAACTTAAGTCACTTGGTCGCTAAACTAGACAAAGTTTCCAAATTTTGGCTTCCTTACTCAATGTGCCTTTACTAAACTGTCCACAACCTATTGACCCTCACTTGGGCCTTTAATTCTAATGGATTTATACTATCTTGCAACCATAGCGGTCAACCTAGGTCTTACTCATAAGTGCTCTAAAACTATGTGTTAAGTGAAAGTGCTCACTGGAGTAAATTTCAGAATGATATCTATAGTTTCTTAAGTGCATTAGACACTCTTAAACTACAAATTTACCTCCAAAACTTCTACACTAGACTCTTCTGACCATAAGGCATCTCCCAAACTTGATGTGGCTCAAGGGCCTAGCTTGGGCCTCCTTGAGCCTAAGCTTAAAGTCCATGGTTCCCCTGTTTTTATGGGAAGAAAACGCCCTGACTTGAATTAACTTGTGACACATGGTTCTAACTCAAATCCTATGAACTATGGTTGGAAAAACTCCTCTGAAACTCCCTCTAACTAAGGCCCAAAAGGGCCTAATGAGGGCCTACCCATGACATGGTCAAAACTTCTAATTTCTAAGTTGTAACAAAACTGTCCCATGCTGGACAGATTTTGTGATTCCACTTGTGCACCTAACCAAATGACTTGTAAACCTTCAAAAAACACCTAAAACCTTTTATATACTCCATGCTAGCTTCTGGTGGCTTGGGCATCAAAGTGAACAACAAGGACATGGTCAAAACTCGCTCTAAACCTCAGGATACCAAACTGTTTTTCTGCAGAAACTAATACTCTCCTTTCACCAAGGTTCTTACATAACAAACCCAACCAACAACAACCAAAAACCCAACCCAAACCTTAACTAAGGTGTTCTACTGAACTAACTCCCTTACACTCAAAATAATCTTGGTGGAGATCATCCTTACCTAAGGTGCAACATAGCAAAACAAAGGAAATCACATTACATAACTTACAAGCCATTAAGTTTTTGAAAATGACAAGTTATATATATTTTTTTATAAATATATACGAATTAATACCACATATCAAGGAGCACTAATCAAGATTAATATCTTATCCCTACTGAAATTAAGGCTTACTAACAAAATCAATCCACATGATCAAAAACTTCCAAAATTCCAAGAGAAATCTACATGCATGCATGACTTCGAGTCTTATAAACCAATACAACATGCTTTCCAAATAAATTTTACCATGGAATCAACATGAAAGCCTAGAATAAGTTATAACTAGATGATCACTTAGCATGCAAAGGGTTTTATCAAGTTTTTGATACAAAATTTATGTTATCACCACCAAAAACACATAAAATTCGAAACAAGACAACAAAACATCCTCAAGAACCATTCATTCGGCTCCCTCAAGGTCATGGCCGAATGAAGTGGAAGGGAAATAACCATTTAAAATTAAGAGCCTCATTCTCATGACTTGGAATTTCACCATTCCTTGTAGTTCTCTCAAATACAACCTTAAATCCATAAGAATCAAGATTGTACTTTGAGTTCCAACTAAAGCTTTGACATGCAAACTCAAAACTTAAACTTTTCACTCAAAACTCTTTGAATTATGTATGATCAAGATATAGGAAGTAACATTTACTTGAATGGAAGATGGGAGCTTGAATGAAGAATGAAGAAAAGGGAGGGGGGTAGGGCTTCGGCCAAAAAGCCGAGAGGAGAGGGGGAGGAAGCAGGAGTGTGGAAATGGTGGAGTGATAATCATATTGGTTTGGTTTTTATTTGACCACAAGTAAGTGGATATGAGAATTTACAAGAGTAACCTTCCAACATAGTTAGGTAGATTTGCATGCAAGGACAAAGTGGTAATTTGGCTAATAGAATGAAAGTGAGTGGGGTTGGAAATGCCTTCCTTGCCCCTTAGTTGAATGGAAGAGTATTTGCATGCAAGGGTAACCATGTAATTTGATAATTATTAAGCAACCAAATTTTCAAAGATTTATTTTTTTATAATAAAATAAAAGTTCAAAAATTATAAAATTTATACCATAAAATAACTTGGATTTTTAGAGATTTTATAAAATCATTTTCAAAATTTTCGAACAAAATATCCTTTAAAAGAAAATTTTTCCAAGGCTTAGAATATTCCTTATAAATCAAAAATAAAGGAAATAATTAAACTTTTGCTTTGAAAAATCATATACCACACATAACAATTTTATAATGCAGAAATTTTCACTCACACAAACGTACAATCAGTGAACATATTTTTATTCGGCTTTAATATTATACCAAATCCATAAATAATATTACACGAAAATGCCGGTCATAACATCCTCTCCCCCTTAAGGGATTCTGTCCCCAGAATCTAAGAGAACAGATGAGGATACCGGGAACGCATATCAGACTATAACTCCCAAGTTGATTCTTCGACCTTGGGGTTTCTCCAAAGTACTTTTACTAACTTTAACGACTTATTTCTAAGACTCTTTTCTTGCCAGTCGAGTATTTTGACAGGTTGCTCCATAAATGACAGGTCTGCCTGAATTTCTACAGGTTCATATTCTATCACATGGTTGGCGTCAGGATTGTACTTCTTAAGCAACGACACATGGTACACATTATGCACATGCTGATACTGAGGTGGTAAGGCTAACTCGTAGGCTACCTTCCCCACTTGACTCAAAATTTCAAAAGGACCTATATATCTAGGTGCTAATTTTCCTTTCTTGCCAAATCTAGACAACCCTTTTCTAGGTGACACCTTCAACAAAAAGCTTCGCCTGCTTGGAATCGAACATCCTTACGCGTTGGATCTGCATACTTCCTCTGTCTATCTTGAGCAGCAAGCAACCTTCTCTAAATTAACTTGACTGTGTCATGCAACTGTTGTACCAATTCCGAGCCTAGAATCCTTCCTTCTCCTACTTCATCCCTGTTGGATTTTTATCGCAGCGGAGGCATGGTAAAACACTTTTACACATATAAAATCCAAATAAAATCATATAAATAGTGGTAAAAATATAGGGATCGATTACTAACCTTTAATATGCGATCCAAAAGCAACGATCGGAGATCCTTAGCAGCTGCTCCTCAAACGTGAAGCACTCCACCGGTATCCACCAAGAAAACGACGTTAAGGAGGAGGAGGATGTGGAGAGAATTTGGTTTTCTAAAACTTTTGGGTTTTTGGGTTCGAATGAAAATAGGGTTTATAATAGTATATTTATAGGCAAAATTTTCAGCTGAAATTTTCCCATAAATATTATTATTATTATTATTATTATCCCATTTATTATTCTCATTAATAATTAAAACACCTTTTAATTATTAATCCTTTTTCTAAACACTTTAGAAATAATTATCTCTCTTGATTTAATTTCCAAAAATTGAATCCTTTAATTAATAATATTAAGAACTTTTCTTAATTAATTTATAATTAATTAAATCTCATTTAATTAATTATTAAATTTTCCAATTAATTATTTATTTGATAAATAAATAATTATTAGCCATTATTAATTAATTCCTCCACCTTTAAATCATTCTCTTTTTATGGTGTGACCCTGTAGGTTCAATATTAAGCCGGTAGTAGAAATAAATAATAATAAAACTATTTTATCATTATTTATATAAATTCTCTAATTTATTAAATATGATTAATTAATTAATCACATTTATTCTACATCGTGAGGGATACTTCTCAGCATATCGCGACTATCCGGATAATATGAATTCACTGCTTAGAATACCAAGAACCTATTCAATGAATAGTTACCGTACAATAAACTCCTTCTACCCTATAATGTCCCAATTAAATACAAGGCATGGATCTCGTGTCAAGCCTATCTAATTCAATCACTTGCTTACCATTTACTATGCTTAGTTCTATGCAAATTAGAAACTCCTTTCTAATTTCATTCACTCTGGCCAGAGATTCCTGAACTAGCATAAGTGGATCAGCCTTGAACATTCGCTTCCTTCACTAGAAGGGGTAGATCCTTTATTGATCATACACTATCTTCGTGTACAAATTCCTATACCCAGTAGAGCCCTAATAATTGTCCCTGGAGACTAAGAACTAAACCAAAGCATAGTCCAGTGTACACAAGATGACTATGATGACCTCAAGTCTAAGGATACTTATACAACTATCACTATATGAACAACTGCTGACACGTGAGTGAACTCCATCAGTTGTTCAGCTGTGTGAGTCATGTTCAGTGAACTTATTCTATAATAAGCACCTACATACTAGCTATAGTGTCACCACACAAATGTCTATGAGAACAGACATCCATCATAATGAAGCAAGCATAGTATGTAACGATCTTTGCGGATTATTAATTACCAGTTAGTAATCCTACGACCAGAAACTATTTAAGTTTAGAGTTATCATCTTTTAGGTCTCACTATTATGATCTCATCATAATCCATAAAAATCTTTACTCTAAACTATGGTATATCTTATTTAAACACTTAAATAGATAGAGCCCGTAATAAAAACAAAACAAGTCTTTTATTAATATCAATGAAATCAAAACAGATTACACAGGAAGTTATTCCTAAATCCTAATACATGATTGGACTTAGGACATATTCCTTTCAATCCCCCACTTGTACTAAAGCCAATCACTCTGGTATCTAATACCCATCTAGTCTTTATGACGATCAAAGTGACTTTCAGAAAGTAAGCTTTGTGAGTGGGTCTGCTATGCTGTTATGTGTGTCAACTCTATTTCAATACAATACAAGAAATGTTACCGCGCTCCCACTAACCCTTTTGTAGACGCATGGTTCATCTACGTTTTTGATAAAATCAAACTCTTTGATTGTCTCATCAAAACGAATGTTCCATCTTTCGAGAAGCTTGCTTTAAACCACATATGGTTCGCAGCAGCTTACACACTAGGTTTTCATTTCCCTCAGAAAGAAAACCATCTGGCTATATGCCAGATCTCATAGTCGTAGTAAGCAGCAATCGCAAGCAAAATCCGAACTGATTTTAACAGGGCTATAGGTAAAAAGTTTCATCAAAGTCAATCCATTGCCTTTGTTTGAATCCTTTTGCCAAAAGCCTGGCCTTATAGGTCTCCACCTGGCCATCTGCTATAATCTATCTTTTGTATACTGTATACATATATTCAATTCCGGATTTCATGGCACTATGCCATTTCTCTAAGCCAACACTACTCATAGCCTCATTATAGGTCACAGGGTCGTCATCATCAATGATCGACAACTCATTGTCATTCTCAATGACAAGGCCATATTACCTCTCAGGTTGGCGAGACACTCTCCCTGATCTGTGAATGGGCTGTTCCATAAAAGGTTGTTCAGTCAGAACAGGTGTTTCCACTTGATCCGTAGTAGTTTGTGCTTTTTGAACTTCATCAAGTTCAATTTTGCTCCCACTGTTTCCTTCAAGGATAAACTCCTTTTCCAAGAAGGTAGCATGTCTGGAGACAAACACCCGATGATCGGTGTAAAAGTAATACCCTAAAATCTCTTTAGGATATCCCACAAAACTACATTTTACGGATCAATATTCCAGCTTATCTGGGTCAACTTACTTGACATAAGCTGGACATCCCCAAATCTTAACGTGTTTAAGACTCGGTTTCCTTTCTTTCCATATCTCATACGGAGTTTGAGGAACAGATTTGGAAGGCACCTTATTCAGTAAATATGCTGAGGTTTCCAATGCATAACCCCATAGGAATACTGGAAGATTTGCATAGCTCATCATGGACCGAACTATGTCTAACAAAGTTCGATTTCTCCTTTCAGATACCAATCTGGAGGAGTCCACTGGGAGACTATACCATTTACTTTGAGATAATCTAGAAACACTCCGTTAAAGTATTCACCACCTCGATCTGATCGAAGAGTTATAATACTATGTTTGGTTGTTTCTCCACTTCATACTTATATTCTTTGAACTTTTCAAAGGCCTCAGACTTGTGCTTCATCAAACACATATCCGAATCCAGATCTATCATTTATGAAAGTAATGAAGTATGAAAATCCACCCATGGCTTGCATAGACATTGGTCCACATACATCAGTGTGTACCATTCCTAGCAAATTTGCAGCCCTCTCTTCATGTCTACTAAATGGAGACTGCAGTGCCACAATGAAGTGAGATTTTCATCATCCTTTTTCTTTTATTAGTTTGTTCAATCTGAAGTAAATTATGTCACATTTATACAGACCATTATTTAAAGTACCACGTCATAAAGAATATTATCTCTAAGAATAGAACATTCATTATTCTCAATAATAAATGAAAATCCAGCCAAGTCTAACATGGGAATAATATTCCTCACAATCAAGGGAACAAAATAACAATTATTTAAAACAATAGTCTTGCCCGTAGGCATATGTAAATGAAATGATTCTACATCTTCAGCAGCAACTCTTGCTCCATTTCCCATCAGTAGAATCACCTCCTCTTCCTCAAGAGTCCTACTTCTCCTTGGTCCCTGCAACAAATTGCAGATTTGAGAACCACAGGCGGTATCTAATACCCAAGTAGAAATTTGATTTAATGACATATTCACTTCTATCATGAACATACCTGAATCAGAAGCGGTAGTCTCACTACCCTTCTTCTTCTTCAATTCTGCAAGGTAAACCTTGCAGTTCCTCTTCCAGTGCCCCACCTTATTACAGTGAAAGCAAACAACTTTGCTCTTGGGGTCTTCAGCTTTTGGTGGAACCGACGTTTTCTCACCTACTTTCTTCTTCTTGGAAGAGTTCCCCTTCCTTTTCTTAGGATTGGAACCTTCACCAATTAGAAGAACAGAACTCTTCTTAGGGGGAAAATTCGATTCCGCAGTCTTCAACATGTAGTGGAGTTCAGGCAGGGGGACATCCAACTTATTCATGTGAAAATTTACAACAAACTGCGAGAACGAACTCGGATGCGATTGCAAGACCAAGTCTTGGCTCAGCTCCCCATCCATGGTAAAACCAAGTTGTCCAAGACGTTCAATCAAATTGATCATCTTAAGTACATGGTCATTCACAGATGATCCCTCAGACATCCTACAACCGAACAGCTCCTTCGATATCTCATATAGAGCTGTCCTCCCCGCCACATCATACAACTCTTGTAGATGCATGAGGATAGTGTGAGCATCCATATGCTCATGTTGCTTCTGTATCTCAATGTTCATGGAAGCTAGCATGATGCATTGAGCAACATTTGCATCATCTATCCACTTACGATACACAACATGTTCATCATTATGTGCATCACTAGCAGGTTCAGTAGGCTTAGGTGAGTCAATCACGTATTCTAGCTTCTCAATCCTGAGAACAATTCTCAAGTTTCGAAGCCAGTCAGCATAATTAGGACCAGTCAATTTGTGAGCATCTAGTATGCTCCTGAGTGATAGTGCAGAAGACATAACGTATAAAGTAAATCTGTAAATGATAAACACATAACAACACTTAGCAAATATTCGATTTCATTTCAAAACACTATATGAATCGGGTCTTTATTCAAAAGTGGCTCCCACTAGTTTATCTAATTTATTCAACCCCCTACGTGAAAAATTAAGCATTCATAATGCTAGTGGGAATAGGGATCCTACATTCCATTATACAACCCCGGCTGTGGCACGAAACGCCATGTAATGTTCAATAGGCAGACAAGTCTTGTCAATTACATCTAATGTTATTCCCTAATCAAACTTTAGCCTCTTGAATAATTGAGTCACGGCTGTGGCACGACAAACTCAATATTCTAAGTCAAGTCTAACCCAACATTCCGTACAATTGAATCAGTCCCCAAAGGCCCACGGCTGTGGCACGTAACGACCTTTAGATTCTTATTCAATGTACACATCTCTATGTAATAGACAAGTATTTCTTATTTCAAAATCAAAGCCCTCGGCTGTGGCACGAAATGACAATGATTCAAAAATAAGAACTACTTTTCTATCATGTTGGAAGGCTATGACCGACACAAGCCCGTTGTATCATTGGCCAATTACTACTTGATATTATTTAATTTTAGAAGGATTATATTATGTTACAATCATAATCATATTATAAAGAAATTCTTCCTTTTAAATTAAATATTTCAAATCAATAATCAATAATCAGATGATTCCCATATCGGGTGGAGCATTGTCAAGAGGCGTCACTTAATAACCCTTTCTTACAGATCGAAATCTGTTGTTGACAGAATAATCCTTTCTCTCATATCGAAAATTCATATTCAATTACGTGTTTCACAAACACAAAAATCTCATGATTGTATTCATAATATTGTTATTAAGGTTATGAAACAATTTCACTATACTAGGTTGTCTAACAAACGCCTTATGTTCATTTAAGTTCACCTAAATCTATCATCGCATGATAAACTAAGCATATATCACATATATAAACATGAATAAACATCAAGGTAGGCATGTTACATCATCTAGCATATTGGTCTAAGCATTATACATCTCTATGTATCACATGAAGCATTTAAAAGCAATTAAAAATAGTTAAAAACAGCTTTAAAACACTTTCGGAAATATAAATAGTTCAAAACGTTTATATAAACTAAAATTGATCACTTCATTAGATCCGTCTCGGAAAAATGAATCCAACGGTATATTGCACGCCTAAAACGGAGTTACGAAACTCCCAGAAAATCAATTTTAATGTGGGCAGTCGGGCTGTAACGCATTACAGGAACGCGTTACAAGCCCTGTAACGCATTCCGATGATGCGTTACAACCCTTTTAACCAATTAAAAAGTGTAACGCATTCCGTGAATGCACCACAGGGTGTAACGCATTCCCGGAATGCGCGACACCCCTTTTTTTTGTTTTGTTGCAGCAGCCGCCGGACAGATTCTCTCAAACGCCGTGCATGTCAGACCAGACTGTTCTTTGCTTCCGTGCAGCAGTATCAACACAGCAGATGCAACAGATATATATATATATATACACATTCTTACAATTTATATATATATATATGATTATTTAATTATAAATTTAATTGCAAGATCTTCAAAAATTCATAATAAAAAATTCATACATCATAAAATTATGAAAAAAATACCCAGACGATCTACAACACTTGTAGAACCCAGATCAACATTCAAAATTATTCTGAGAAACGATTTCTCATCAGAAAAAATTAATCCATGATATAACTTGTAAAAATCATAATTAATTCATACAAGCACATTAAATTCTGAAATTTTTACCACAGATCTATATGCATACAACCTATGCTCTCATACCAATGTTGGATTTTTATCGCAGCGGAGGCATGGTAAAACACTTTTACGCATATAAAATCCAAATAAAAGCATATAAATTGTGGTAAAAATATAGGTATCGATTACTAACCTTTAATATGCGATCCAAAAGCAACGATCAGAGATCCTTAGCAGCTGCTCCTCAAACGTGAAGCACTCCGCCGGTATCCACCAAGAAAACGACGTTAAGGAGGAGGAGGAGGTGGAGAGAATTTGGTTTTGTAAAACTTTTGGGTTTTTGGGTTCGAATGAAAATAGGGTTTATAATAGTATATTTATAGGCAAAATTTTCAGCTGAAATTTTCCCATAAATATAATTATTATTATTATCCCATTTATTATTCTCATTAATAATTAAAACACCTTTTAATTATTAATCCTTTTTCTAAACACTTTAGAAATAATTTTCTCTCTTGATTTAATTTCCAAAAATTGAATCCTTTAATTAATAATATTAAGAACTTTTCTTAATTAATTTATAATCAATTAAATCTCATTTAATTAATTATTAAATTTGCCAATTAATTATTTATTTCATAAATAAATAATTATTAGCCATTATTAATTAATTCCTCCACCATTAAATCATTCTCTTTTTATGGTGTGACCCTATAGGTTCAATATTAAGCCGGTAGTAGAAATAAATAATAATAAAACTATTTTATCATTATTTATATAAATTCTCTAATTTATTAAATATGATTAATTAATTAATCACATTTATTCTACATCGTGAGGGATACTTCTCAGCATATCGCGACTATCCGGATAATATGAATTCACTGCTTAGAATACCAAGAACCTATTCAGAGTATAGTTACCGTACAATAAACTCCTTCTACCCTACAATGTCCCGATTAAATACAAGGCATGGATCTCGTGTCAAGCCTATCTAATTCAATCACTTGCTTACCATTTACTATGCTTAGTTCTATGCAAATTAGAAACTCCTTTCTAATTTCATTCACTCTGGCCAGAGATTCCTGAACTAGCATAAGTGGATCAGCCTTGAACATTCGCTTCCTTCACTGGAAGGGGTAGATCCTTTATTGATCATACACTATCTTCCTGTACAAATTCCTATACCCAGTAGAGCCCTAATAATTGTCCCTGGAGACTAAGAACTAAACCAAAGCATAGTTCAGTGTACACAAGATGACTATGATAACCTCAAGTCTAAGGATACTTGTACAACTATCACTATGTGAACAACTGCTGACACGTGAGTGAACTCCATCAGTTGTTCAGCTGTGCGAGTCATGTTCAGTGAACTTATTCTATAATAAGCACCTACATACTAGCTATAGTGTCACCACACAAATGTCTATGAGAACAGACATCCTTCATAATGAAGCAAGTATAGTATGTACCGATCTTTGCGGATTATTAATTACCAGTTAGTAATCCTACGACCAGGAACTATTTAAGTTTAGAGTTATCATCTTTTAGGTTTCAATATTATGATCTCATCATAATCCATAAAAAGCTTTACTCTAAACTATGGTATATCTTATTTAAATACTTAAATAGATAGAGCCCTTAATAAAAACAAAACAAGTCTTTTATTAATATCAATGAAATCAAAACAGATTACACAGGAAGTTATTCCTAAATCCTAATACATGATTGGACTTAGGACATATTCCTTTCAATCCCAACTTGTCGGTGATCTACATTTTCATCCGTACAAAGCTTCGTATGGTGGCATGCCAATACTGGAGTGATAGCTGTTATTGTAAGAGAATTCAATCAATGGCAAGTGGTCGTCCCAACTTCCTGCAAAATCGATTGCACAACTGCGCAACATGTCTTCGATTGTTTGAATTGTCCTTTCGCTCTGACCATCAGTCTGCGGGTGGTACGCCGTACTCATGTTCAACTTCGTGCCAAGACTTTCTTGAAATTGCTTCCAGAATCTCGAGTTAAATCGAGGGTCTCTGTCTGAAACTATCGATATGGGTACTCCATGTCTTAGTACGATTTCATGCACGTACAGATGAACCAATTTGTCCAATGACGACTTCTCATTAATTGGAAGGAAATGCGCCGACTTCGTAAGGCGATCAACTATAACCCATATAGCGTCATGTCTAGATTTCGTTCGCGATAGTCCCACTATAAAGTCCATAACAATATTTTCCCATTTCCATTCTGGAATCTTTAGGGGCTGAATTAATCCGCTTGGTCGTTGATGTTCTGCCTTCACTTTCTGACAAGTATAACACTTCGCAACCCATTCCGCCACGTCTCGCTTCATATTTGGCCACCAAAAGTTCTGCTTTAAGTCCCGATATATCTTGGTGCTTCCCGGGTGGATTGAAAATCTTGAATTGTGGGCTTCTTGCAGAATCTCATTCTTCAATTCAGGAACATGAGGAATCCAAATTTTTGAGGAAAACCTTAGTATACCTTGCTCATCCCTTTGAGTGCCAATCTCTTCTCCAGTTAGTTGATTCTTCTCTTTCTCCATTACTTCTTCCTGGCATTTCCTTATATTTTCCACTAATGTTGGCTGAAAAGTCATTGCACGACAAACTTCTTCAACCATTCCATAATTACAAAGTTCTAATCCAAATTTCTTAATCTCTTCAGACAATTCCTTTGGTGTTGCCATCATATTCAATCTCTCCTTCCTGCTTAGTGCATCGGCCACAATATTCGCCTTTCCAGGATGGTAATTTATCGAGCAATCGAAGTCCTTGATCAATTCCAACCATCTCCTTTGCCTCATATTGATCTCCTTCTGAGTAAAAATGTACTTTAAACTCTTGTGATCTGTGTAGATTTCACACTTCTCTCCGTAGAGGTAATGTCTCCAAATCTTAAGTGCGAACACTATGGCGGCTAGTTCCAAGTCATGCGTCGGGTACTTCAACTCATGCGATTTTAACTGTCTTGACGCATACGCGATCACCTTACTGTGTTGCATTAACACACAGCCCAATCCCTTATATGAAGCGTCGCTGAATATCACAAAGTTTCCTTGGTCATCTGGTAGTACTAACACCGGAGCCATTACCAACCTCTGTTTCAACTCCTGAAAGCTATCCTCACATTCTGCACTCCATTCAAACTTCTGATTCTTCCTGGTTAACTTAGTCAATGGCATGGCGATTTTCGAAAAATCCTTGACAAACCTTCTAAATACCCTGCCAATCCTAGAAAACTTCGCACTTCCGTAGGTGTCTTTGGCCTCTCCCAACTCATAATCGCCTCGATTTTTGCCGGATCTACTTTAACTCCTTCATTTCCAATGACATGTCCCAAAAATTGAACTTCCTTTAAACAAAACTCACATTTAGAAAACTTGGCATACAATTTCTCTTGCCGAAGTATCTCCAATGCTATCCAGAGGTGCTGCTTATATTCTTCTTCTGACTTAGAATAAATAAGGATGTCATCAATGAATACTACTACGAACTTGTCCAAATACTTTTTAAATACCCGATTCATCAGATCCATAAATGCGGCCGGGGCATTAGTCAATCCAAACGGCATTACTAAGAATTCATAATGTCCGTATCTGGTCCCAAATGCTGTCTTGGGAATATCTTCTTCCTTGATCTTTAATTGATGGTATCCTGATCTCAAGTCAATCTTTGAAAAGCACTTTGCTCCCTTCAGCTGATCAAATAGGTCATCTATTCTTGGTAGCGGGTAGCGGTTCTTGATCGTTACCTTATTCAACTCCCGATAATCTATACATAGCCGCATACTTCCATCTTTCTTCTTTACAAACAGAACAGGTGCTCCCCATGGTGACGTACTTGGCCGAATCACTCCTTTATCCAACAATTCTTGTAGTTGGCTCACCAACTATTTCATTTCTTCTGGTGCCATCTTATATGGGGCCTTTGAAACTGGTTCTGTGCTCGGAGCAAGGTTGATCTCGAACTCGATTTGTCAATCTGGTGGTAAGCCTGATAGTTCATCTGGAAACACATTTGGGAACTCGTTAACTACGGGGATATCTTCTATATTGGGGTTGCCTTTTTCTGAATCCACTACATAAGCTAGGAATGACTCACAACCTTTTCTAAGTAGCTTCTTAGCCTGAACGATTGTAAGAAACAGTTGCTCTTGCCTCTGTCCCTTAAATACTACCTTCTCTCCACTCTTCATCTTTAAGTACACTTTCTTGGTCTTACAATTAATCTGGGCGTTATTCTTCCCTAACCAATCCATTCCTAAAATTATATCGAACTCTCCCAACTTGAAGAGTATCACGTCGGCTGAAAACTTATGCCCCGAAATATCAATCTCACACTTCGAACAGAATTGATTCACATGAATCTTCTCTTGGTTCGCAATTACCACATTTACTACCTCGCTCATAATCATTTTATCACATTGAAGTTTATCAACAAAAGTTTCTGATATGAAAGATCTTGTTGCCCCTGAATCAATCAATACTTTAGCTTTGACATTATTGAGTAAAAGTGTACCTGCTATCACCTCAGAGTTCTTAATAACGTCCTTTAATTTCAGATCGAATGTCCTTGCTGTTGCTTGCGGAGTTGTTGTAGGTGGTGGAGGTAATGCCAATACCTCGGCTGGCACGCTTGCACTGGTACTTGCCACATTCATTAGAGCTTTGACTGGTCCGGTTGCCTTGCACTCCCTAGCTATGTGTCCAGTCTTTCCACACTTGTAACATGTAACTCCTGGCTTCGGCATCTTGCACTCATTTGCCAAATGTCCCTTCTGGTTACACCTATAGCATGTCATGCTCAGCTTATTACACACTCCGGGGTGCCTTCTTCCACAGTGCTTGCATTCCGGTCTCTGGAACCTGTTTTCTCCAACTTGTCCTTGGCTTGCCTGGTTGTTCCCCTTCGGTTCTTATCTTTTGCCCAAATTTCCCTTCTTTTGAAAATTTCCGCCCTTATGGAATCCAATCCTCTTTACATTCCGATCTTGTGAATTTCCGGCTTCAGACTTCTCTCCATAAAATAGAACCTTCCTCTTCTTGTTATCCCTTTCCTTCCTTGACTGCATCCCATTATTCTCAATCAGAGCAACTTTCTGTACTACTCCCGTATAAGTATCAAGCTCAAACATAGCTACTCTATCTCTGATCCAAGGCTCCAGTCCTTGTTGAAATCTCTCCGCTTTTTCCTCCTCAGTGCTGGTATACTTTGTCACAAACCTTGACAACTCAGTGAACTTCTTCTCATACTCCAGTACAGACATATTCCCTTGCTTCAACTCAAGAAATTTAAGCTCCATCTGATTCTGCATGTACTTAGGGTAATACTTTTCTATAAATAATTTCTTAAATCTCTCCCAAGGAACCTGCTGAGTTGCTTGCATAGCTTTTACTGATTCCCACCAATAGATGACTTCGCCCTTCAGGAAGTAAGTAGCATATGGCGTCTTCTGATCGTCTCCTAATTATACCAACTCAAAAGCCCTTTCCATTTCCTTAATCCATGTGTTAGCTATTATTGGATCAGTGGTATCATGAAATGCAGGTGGATTCACATTCTGAAAAGCCTTGAAAGTGACAACTTGTCGAGGTGGTACTGGTGGTTCGGGTGGTTGGTGTGGTTCACGATTATCTTGGTTTTCAATTCGTTGTTGAAGAGTTAGTTGTTGTTGAGCTATAGCATTGGTTTGCTGTTACAAAGTTTCCAGTAATCGAAGAATATTTGGATCTGTGGTAGATGTGGTTGTTGGGTTCTTCTTTTTGGGTGGCATGATCCTGAAATAAGAGTTATGTCAAAAGAGGTATGAATGATGAAATAATTCAAGGGTATCGCATGGCATTCTTATTTACATATGAGGTCAAGTTTCAAATTAAGCAGATATGGTGATGCATACAAAAGCGTAAAATAAAAGTTGAGAGCAAATGGAACGATAGTGCATAATAATTGAAATTTAAAGGTCACAATACATCAGGATTAGGACAAGGTCTGATTCTTGGAATAACGTGCTTATTTAAAGGAAACAACTGGGAATTCTACGAAGTCTGATAATACAACAACATAAAAGGTAAATAATGGAAAGAACTAAGGCTCCACTCCATCAGAACGGGGCTTGGTAGTCTTCTCCTCTCGAAGCGTCTTCACAATGCTCTGGAGCTCATCCGCTACCATCTGGATGATATACTGGCTAGTGCGGTCTCGGTGTGATGGCATCTCCTCAAGCTTAGTGTTGACGTACTGAACCAAAGTCTCAAGTCTCGCAGTCATCTGCTCCTTAGGCTTCCCTTCATAGTTTTGGCTGTCTGGGTACACGTTCTTCAGTCGGTCTATCAGTCGGTCGTACTTGCCCTGAAGCATGTCAAACTCGTGCCTCAACTCAGCATACACGGAGAAAGCAATAGTGTCGTCCGACCCAGAGGATGATGAGGAATGCGCCCTTTGCTGACAAACCAATAAGAGGAGTATTAATAATAAATTTACTTAACCTACTCTCTCGCATATTATCTATAGCCTATACATAAATCCTATAACCTATTTAAGCTGTCCAGGGACTCTAAACCGTAGCTCTGATACCAAAACCTATCACACCCCCAACTTAACAAACAAAATAAATATAACTATTACAATATTTAAAAGAAAGTTAACATAATCGAATCCAAGATCTTACAGTTTAGGGTTTGGATTAGCCCAACACTACCATCTATTACAACCGATTTTAATATCGAGTCCTCACACAAATGGCTCGATCCAACTCGTCCTGGAATCCTAGCTCACATATTGGACTAGGAAACCTTGCTATCAATCATTTCCTTTTTAACTGTAGAATACATAAACAGATTCACAAGAGTGAGCTAACTAGCTCAGCAAGTCATAATATCAATGACTGGGGTTAAACAATGATCAAATGAGATGATCTTGAAGAATCAAGTTTCTTGTTAAACAATCATTAGAATTGGATATTCTTATTCTACCTGAGCTCGGACATACGCATCGGCGTCACAGGTCTTACGTGCTATCTGCTTGAATCTAACCATAGCTGCTAGCTGTAATATCAGGGTAAAGTAAGGAGTGAGCCAAATGCTCAACAAGTGCTAAACTATATGATACAAAATATAAATCGAGATATGTATAATAGAATGGCATTGTGAAGATATAACCAATAATAACAAGAGATAAACCTTTGAGTGATGGCATCATTTGCTTGAATCAAAACATTTTCAAAATTATAACTTAATCAAAATCATTTTATGACGCTACGGATTATAGCCGGTGATCAGCCGCGAAGTAATCCCGAACCTCGCCGGGTTCTAAAACATTAATGGGATCCCTAGGCAACTTTTAAGCCTATAATATAAGTGTGGAAAGGACTCGCGTCTCAGTCCAGATCCACTATTCAAAGAAAACATTTATCCCCCTTTGGGACTGAAAATCCATATTTTAATCATTTCAAAAACTGATGCCGATTTATAATAAAATCTCTTAAGTAGTAAACATTTTTATTAAGGGATTATAGATCAACTTGAAACACTAGAAATATGACACTAAATCTCAGGGCCATGATCCACTAGACTTTACTATATTAGGGTAATTGAGAGGTTTCCATAAACAAGAACTTTGACAAGGAAATTTAGCAAGGCTATTGGATAATTTGAAAGAGTAATGCCAAACTAGGCTTAAAGCAATGGTTTACAACAAGGTACAAGTACTAGAACATCAAGAAGGTAAGCTTCATGAATACTAGGGGTGTTAAGGTATGAAGAAAATGATCCTTAGCTCAACGTATAATAGGATTGTTGAACTTTAGGGTAAGAAAAAGGGTTATCAGTCAATTTTGAACAACTTTAAAGAATATCTGGCTTTTAGGTATCAAGGTAAAGTTTCTATTGGGGTTCAAGCATCAGGGTGAGATGTCAATATTTTAGGGATCAATAGCATGATAACCAAGAGGTTCAATCAAGTATTATGTCAAATCTTTATTTTATCATGGCATTCCAATTACTATAATATACTAGCGTAATACAACTGTTGCAATATCAATATGTACGTGCGGGTTCATGGCATTTTTATAATAATACAAAGATAGATTTAAATATCGCTTGGTTCAAGTATATCAAGATGACTCAGGATAATCGCATCAATATATATGAATTAATTATTACACATTTGCAGTGAATACGAAAGACAGGTTGAATCACTTGTCTTGAGAAAGGCTGGTCTGGTCTAGCTGGTAGGAGCAACTGGAAGCTTCACTCGACCTTTATGGCAAGTTTACCCTCGTCTCGAGATCCTACATAAATAATAATAATCCTCATTATAATGTATTCTCACCAACTTAACCTATTTACAACTTGAAATTAAACACCAATGGCACTTAGGCCTATATGCACTCAATTTATAATTACCTTATAAATACCATAGTCCACATAGCCACATATACTCACATATCATATTTTAATATCAAATAATATCACACACATCATAATGCAACACTAGGCTTGGATGATCTCGACCCACAACTTAAGTCACTTGGTCGCTAAACTAGACAAAGTCTCCAAATTTTGGCTTCCTTACTCAATGTGCCTTTACTAAACTGTCCACAACCTATTGACCCTCACTTGGGCCTTTAATTCTAATGGATTTATACTATCTTTCAACCATAGCGGTCAACCTAGGTCTTACTCATAAGTGCTCTAAAACTATGTGTTAAGTGAAAGTGCTCACTGGAGTAAATTTCAGAATGACATCTATGGTTTCTTGAGTACATTAGACACTCTTAAACTAAAAGTTTACCTCCAAAACTTCTACACTAGACTCTTCTGACCATAAGGCATCTCCCAAACTTGATGTGGCTCAAGGGCCTAGCTTGGGCCTCCTTGGGCCTAAGCTTAAAATCCATGGTTCCCCTGTTTTTTTGGGCAGAAAATGCCCTGACTTGAATTAACTTGTGACACATGGTTCTAACTCAAATCCTATGAACTATGGTTGGAATAACTCCTCTGACACTCCCTCTAACTAAGGCCCAAAGGGCCTAATGAGGGCCTACCCATGACATGGTCAAAACTTTCTATTTCTAAGTTACAACAAAACTGTCCCCTGCTGGACAGATTTTGTGATTCCACTTGTGCACCTAACCAAACAACTTGTAAACCTTCAACAAACACCTAAAAACTTTTATATACTCCTAATTCTAACTTCTGGTGTCTTGGGCCTCAAAGTGCACAACAAGGACATGGTCAAAACTCGCTCTAAACCTCAGGGTACCAAACTGATTTTCTGCAGAAACTAATACTCTCCTTTCACCAAGGTTCTTACTTAACAAACCCAACCAACAACAACCAAAAACCCAACCCAAACCTTAAATAAGGTGTTCTACTGAACTAACTCCCTTACACTCAAAATAATCTTGGTGGAGATCATCCTTACCTAAGGTGCAACATAGCAAAACAAAGGAAATCACATTACATAACTTACAAGCCATTAAGTTTTTGAAAACGACAAGTTATATATATATTTTTTATAAATATATACGAATTAATACCACATATCAAGGAGCACTAATAAAGATTAATATCTTATCCCTACTGAAATTAAGGCTTACTAACAAAATCAATCCACATGATCAAAAATTTCCAAAATTCCAAGAGAAATCTTCATGCATGCATGCCTTCGAGTCTTATAAACCAAAACAACATGCTTTCCAAATAAATTTTACCATGGAATCAACATGCAAGCCTAGCATAAGCTATAACTAGATGATCACTTAGCATGCAAAGGGTTTTATCAAGTTTTTAATACAAAATTTATGTTATCACCACCAAAAACACATAAAATTGGAAACAAGACAACAAAACATCCTCAAGAACCATTCATTCGGCTCCCTCAAGGTCATGGCCGAATGAAGTGGAAGGGAAATGACCATTTAAAATCAAGAGCCTCATTCTCATGACTTGGCATTTCACCATTCCTTGTAGTTCTCTCAAATACAACCTTAAATCCATAGAATCAAGATTGTACTTTGAGTTCCAACTAAAGCTTTGACATGCAAACTCAAAACTTAAACTTTTTACTCAAAACTCTTTGAATTATGTGTGATCAAGATATAGGAAGTAACATTTACTTGAATGGAAGGTGGGAGCTTGAATGAAGAATGAAGAAAAGGGAGGGGGGTAGGGCTTCGGCCAAAAAGCCGAGAGGAGAGGGGGAGAGCCGAGAGGAGAGGGGGAGGAAGGAGGAGTGTGGAAATGGTGGAGTGAAAGTGGGGTGATAATCATATTGGTTTGGTTTTTATTTGACCACAAGTGAGTGGATATGAGAATTTACAAGAGTAACCTTCCAACATAGTTAGGTAGATTTGCATGTAAGGACAAAGTGGTAATTTGGCTAATAGAATGAAAGTGAGTGGGGTTGGAAATGCCTTCCTTGCCCCTTAGTTGAATGGAAGAGTATTTGCATGCAAAGGTAACCATGTAATTTGATAATTATTAAGCAACCAAATTTTCAAAGATTTATTTTTATATAATAAAATAAAAGTTCAAAAATTATAAAATTTATACCATAAAATAACTTGGATTTTTAGAGATTTTATAAAATCATTTTCAAAATTTGCGAACAAAATATCCTTTAAAAGAAAACTTTTCCAAGGCTTAGAATATTCCTTATAAATCAAAAATAAAGGAAATAATTAAACTTTTGCTTTGAAAAATCATATACCACACATAACAATTTTATAATGCAGAAATTTTCACTCACACAAACGTACAATCAGTGAACATATTTTTATTCGGCTTTAATATTGTACCAAATCCACAAATAATATTACACGAAAATGCCGGTCGTAACAAAGAGTCTATCAAACAAAAGACTCTAACCAAGTTCCTTAGATCTCTCCCAAAGAAGTGGAAGCCAATGATAGTCTCATTAAGAAATTCACAAGATTACAAGGAGTTCACATTGGAGAGATTGCATGGCATCCTAAAAACCTATGAGCTTAAAATAGAGCAAGATGAAATGATGGAGAAAGGAAGCATGAAATGAGGATCCATTGCACTGGTTGCTGAGTTAGAGAAGGAGAAAGAGGTGAAGGTTGAAACTATGGAATCTACATCAAAGGTCTGTGAAAGCAAGGGTAAAGGGTTGGTAGCTGAAAAAGAAGATTAGTTGAGCCAAGATGACATGGATGATATTGATGAGCATCTAGCATTCTTATCCAGGAGATTTTCCAAGCTCAAATTCAAGAAGATTTTTGGAGCAGCCAAGCCAAACAGAAACATGGTTGATAAGTCTAAATTCAAGTGTTTCAAATGTGGCTTGGCGGGTCATTTTTCTAGTGAGCGTAGAAAGTCTGATTCCAGCAAAAAGAAGTTTGAGCCTGTTGATTATAAGCAGAAATACTTTAAGTTGCTCAAGCAAAAGGAAAGGGCTTTCATCACACATGAGAATGACTGGGCTGTAGATGGATTGGATAAAGATGAAGAAACAAGCTATATCAACCTAGCCCTAATGGCTAAATCAGATGAAATTGAGACCAGTTCATCAAGCAATTAGGTAATCACAACTAACCTGGCACATTTATCTAAAGCTGAGTGTAATAATTCAATAAATGACATATCTACTGAATTATATCACCTGTGTGTTACACTTAAGTCCCTCACTAAGGAAAATGCTAAAATTAAGGAAAACAATTAGTTTTTAAGTAAGAGGAATAATGTGCTAGAGTCTCAATTTATTGAATTTAAAAAATTGAGAATTGAGTGTAAGACTGCTAAGGATGAATTAACTGAGTCCTTGAAGAAAGAAGTGATATTAAAGAAGTAGCTTGAACGAGAACATGAAGTGATCAAGGCATGGAAATCATCTACAGATGTTCATGCTCAAATCACTAAAGTTCAAGGTATAGAGTCCTTTTGTGATGCAGCCTGGAAAAAGAGTAAAGAGAAGCTTGAGTCCGATTTGATTGAAGGACTGTCAACGGATGTGGATTCGACGGATGATGAATGTTATCCGTCGAAAGACCAAATGGACTATCTGTCGAAAGACAAGGAACCACATCCGTCGACTGAGAAAAAGCCAGTGAGCAAAGCCAAGCTAGCTAAGTTGAATGAGAAATATGGATCAGTTTCTAAAAACTTTGTTCTAGAAGAATCAAGTCAGGTGAGAAAAGAAAAGAGAGTTTGTTAGGTCACACACACTGTAGAAGGAGGTTGAATAAAGTGTTTAGCACAATCAAATCGAATATAAGAACTCAAGTAACAGAATACAGATTTTATTCAACACAATAAACTCTGTTACAATATGGCACTGTCCTCTCTCAGTGATGAACAAATTATCACGAGAGCTGCTAGAGTTACAAAGAATAATAACTTCGATAATCGTAATACTTATAGTGTAAACTCTATGCCTGTGTTTATATACTACACAGTTACAAGATAATCTTCTAATTTATATGGAATATAATTCTGCTTCCTAAAATATATCAACTAGTTATCTTTTCTTCCAAGTTTTCTATTCTTCATAGAATTCCTTCTTCATGCACAATTCTTTCTATCTTAGTCTCGATCTTCTTTCCTTTGAATCAGCCGCCTGCCTTATCTGAAAGTCATCTTAAGTCCTGATATTATCTCCTGATAAATATCTTATGAACCTTAAGTTCTGATAACTTAAGTTCTGATATCTTAAGTTATGTCTTCAGTATAAGTGCTGATTTCCAGTTAAGTACTGATCTGTCCTGTTATGTAAGATCTGAAAACTAAACACAAATTATATTACATATGACATTATCAAATATATCTAACAATCTCCCCCAACTTGTAATTGGCATAATATACAAGTTCAACAGATATTTGATGATGTCAAAAACATTAAGCACAAATGCATGAGAATTTGACTAGATAGCTACAACTTACAGTCCTTTCAGCTTTACCATCTTTAACTTTTGATAACTGCTTCAGTTTGTATAAACTTCAGAATTTAAGTAGTTGTAGATCTTTGACTTGGCTTCAATTTTCAATTTCTTCTGATCTCTTTGATATCAGGAGTTGTCCTGAGATAGTTCTTCAACAAACATCTCTCTGCATATTCAAGTTCATTGACCATCCTCCTTTTAGCATTTATCAATTCAGCTGTATCTTCTCCAGTTTGAAAAATAGCTGCTCTGAGATAATTTATCTTAGCTTTTTTTATCTCCTGATCTAGTTTAATCAGATATGCCTTGTCAGACTCTAGATTGAATTCCACAGCCTTATAACCCAGAAAAGTAGATATAATCCTAGCAGAGTTAGGCTTCATATCGACAATATCACCCTTGTGATCTCTATACTTGGGACAGTATGTGCTGTCAGACTTTACAGAATAAAGCTTCTTCTGTCTTTGAATTTGAGACTTTAAATACCCTGCATCACTGTTTGTTAATCTGTCTTTCACTTGAAGTAGGAATAGAACATGTTCCAGTTCTTTAAAATACTTCAGTGGTATAGCATTTTTCTTAATCTGGTATACCCTTCCATCTGTCATAAAATATAACAAGATATGTTCTTTCAAGAAGGTATGGTAAACCATTTGTACAGATTCAAGTCGATTCAATCTTTCAGGAGTAGCTCCAACACTTGGTTCACTTAAGGAAGTTGGATCATAGGTAGTGTTATGTAGTCTTCTTTCATCAGAACTACCCAACCCAGATTTATCTCTTGCTTCCGTTCCTATAACAACTCTTGCTTCAAAACCACCTGTTGTAGTCTTCAAAGATTGAGTCTGTTTAGCTTTGGTGAATCCTGGTAGGAGTATCTTTGAAAGTTTAACATGAGCAATGTCAGAGGTTTCCTTTTCCTTATCTTCTGATATCAAGCCAACTTGAGCTATGTCACAGGTTGCTTGCTTCACTGTCATATCAGAACTTACTATATCTTGACTATGAACAACATGAGCCATGTCAGAGGTTGTTTGAAAAATCTTCTTATGCATTAGAGTAAGATTAGCATCTGCTTCTTCATCAATTATTTCTTCATCCATAACTGGCATATAAACCTTTACAGGTTCATCAACTTTTTCTTTGCCCTTGGACCTTGGATCAATTTCCATTTGTGATTTGGCCTTGGTTGCCTCAGTACTTATTCTTTCCTTTATCACAATACCCTTAGGTTTTGGAAATTTCTTTTCAATAACAGAAGCTTCAGATTTTGTCTTGACACCTTCTGCTTTGAGTCTAGCTTCTTCTTCCTTTAGACTCTCAAAGTCCATTCCTGGATTTTCTTTAAGAAATAACTGCTTTGAAATTTCTTCATCAAGTTCTAGATATTCACCAGAACTTATCCTTTTACCAGTATCAGAACTTTTTCTTCTCCTAGTATCAGAACTTGTTCATTGACTTGTAATTCTGGCTTTACTTGATGAAAGTCCTTTGCCTTGACCTTGACCTCTACCCTTATTAGAGTTTCCCTGGTCATCATTTCCATCATCCTTTCCTTTCAGTGTCCGAATAGATTTGCATTTGGACTTAATCACTTTCTCCCCCTTTTTGGCATCAGCAGGTAATAGAAGAGAGACAAGCAATTCCACTGAGGATTGGATCTCATTGAGTTGACCTTGGTGAGAAGCCCGATTCTTCAGAATTTCTTCAATTTGAGCTTGTTGCTTCTCCTGAGTTTTCTCAATGTAGGCAATTCTGTCAAAGGCTGGCTTGAAAAATCTGTTCTTTTCAATTTTCACATTCATATCTTGCTAGATTAGAGCTTCCTGAATTTTGTTCACCTTGTCATGAGTTATTGAGTGTTGACCTTAAAGGTGCCTTGTACTCAATGCAGTAACTCTCAGCTGTGCCTTGAAATCATCATTTATCAGCATTTCATCAGCTTTTGCAAGATGCTCAGCAAGAATCTTTTCAGAAGGAACAAAACTAACTGAGTTCCATTCTTTAATCCACTCATTTCCTCTAGGAGTTTCACTCCAAGGTTCTAGTGCTTCCCCTGTAACAAACTTCTTGACTAAATCAGCTTTATGAACAGTTTGTTGAGGTGCATGTCCGGATGGACCAGCTGTATCACCATCTAAATTACCAGCAGCTTCACCAGTAGTTTCTTCATTAGCAGCATCAGAAATTGTAGATCCTGCAGTATCAGCATCCTCTGATAAAATAGCAGTATGTGAGGCTATAGAGGCTTCAATATTTTCCTCTAAATTCTGATCTGCAGCCAGGTTCTGATCAACATTCAAAAGTGATGTTGGTGGAGTGAGTTGAATTGGTGGAGCTTCCAAGTACAAAACCTCAGGCACAATCAGGTTATGAATATCAATTTCAGCACTTGTACCTGGTTCTTCAGTATGTACTGGATCAACCATAGGTGACATAGGAGGTGTAGGTATTTTAGCTTGAGCAGTTTCTGGTTGTGAAGTTTCTGGTTGTGAAGTTTCCGTTTGTGCAGAAGGAAGTAATTCAATAACAACTGGTTCTGTTGATCAGAGATTCCTGATCCCCTTCATTAGCTGCTTCCACTAAATCTGAATCTGACTCAACTATGTCCCTATGAGCTCTCTGTTTCTTTAATTTCCTCAAAGGTGGAGACACTGTAGGAACTTTATCATCAGAATTTAATTGTCTAAGCCTTTTGAGGGGCCTAGAACTCCCAGTTACAGTATCTTTCTGAGAAGAAACCTTCTCAGCTTCAACAATAACAGGTTCTGATATTGGAACCTCTTCCTCAGCATCTGATTCATCTCGCAGAATAATTCTCCTTCTCTTCTGTTGAGTCTGAGGTACTTTCTTAGTCCTCTTGGGTTTGGAAGATGAAGGCTGGACTGTAGGATCTGAAGGTTGAGAAGTTTGAGGTGTTTGTGTAGAGGTGGTAGGTGCTGATGGATGAGGTTATGATGGTTGGACATCAGGATATAATTCAGTATATTTAACTGGATCGTAGGTTATAAAGGCTTGTTTGACAGATAAAGGAACTAAGGGGGTCTTTGTTGGATTTTAAACGCAGCGGGGGCATGGCAAAACACTTTTACACATATAAAATCCAAATAAAAGCATATAAATCGTGAATAAAAATTCGAGGGATCGAATCTAACCTTTTAAAATAATTCGGAGACAACGATCAGAGATCCTTAGCAGTTGCTCCTCAAGTGTGAAGCACTCCACCGGTATCCACCAAGAAAACGATGTTAAGGAGGAGGAAGGAGGTGGAGAGAATTGGGTTTTCCAAACTTTTTGGGTTTTCGGGTTTGATGTGGGTTCTAATAAAATAGGGTCTATAATAGTGTATTTATAGGCAAAATTTTCAGCTGAAAATTTTCCATAAATATTATTATTATTATCGCATTTATTATTCTCATTAATAATTAAAACACCTTTTAATCATTAATCCTTTTTCTAAATACTTTAGAAATAATTCTCTCTCTTGATTTAATTTCCAAAAATTAAATCCTTTAATTAATAATATTAAGAACTTTTCTTAATTAATTTATAATCAATTAAATCTCATTTAATCAATTATTAAATTTTCCAATTAATTATTTATTTCACAAATAAATAATTATTTAGCCATTATTAATTAATTCCTCCACCATTAAATCATTCTCTTTTTATGGTGTGACCCTGTAGGTTCAATATTAAGCCGGTAGTAGAAATACATAATAATAAAACTATTTTATCATTATTTATATAAATTCTCTAATTTATTAAATATGATTAATTAATCACATTGATTCTACATCGTGAGGGATACTTCTCAGTATATCGCGACTATCCGGATAATATGAATTCACTGCTTAGAATACCAAGAACCTATTCAGTGAATAGTTACCGTACAATAAACTCCTTCTACCCTACAATGTCCCGGTTAAATACAAGGCATGGATCTCGTGTCAAGCCTATCTAATTCAATCACTTTGCTTACCATTTACTATGCGTAGTTCTATGCAAATTAGAAACTCCTTTCTAATTTCATTTACTCTGGCCAGAGATTCCTGAACTAGCATAAGTGGATCAGCGTTGAACATTCGCTTCCTTCACTGGAAGGGGTAGATCCTTTATTAATCATACACTATCTTCGTGTACAAATTCCTATACCTAGAAGAGCCCTAATAATTGTCCCTGGAGACTAAGAACTAAACCAAAGCATAGTTCAGTGTACACAAGATGACTATGATGACCTCAAGTCTAAGGATACTTGTACAACTATCACTATGTGAACAACTGCTGACACGTGAGTGAACTCCATCAGTTGTTCAGCTGTGCGAGTCATGTTCAGTGAACTTATTCTATAATAAGCACCTACATACTAGCTATAGTGTCACCACACAAATGTCTATGAGAACAGACATCCTTCATAATGAAGCAAGCATAGTATGTACCGATCTTTGCGGATTATTAATTACCAGTTAGTAATCCTATGACCAGGAACTATTTAAGTCTAGAGTTATCATCTTTTTAGGTCTCACTATTATGATCTCATCATAATCCATAAAAAGCTTTACTCTAAACTATGGTATATCTAATTTAAACACTTAAATAGATAAAGCCCGTAATAAAAATAAAACAAGTCTTTATTAATATCAATGAAATCAAAACAGATTACATAAAAGTTATTCCTAAATCCTAATGCATGATTGGATTAGGACATATTCCTTTCAATCTCCCACTTGTACTAAAGCCAATCACTCTGGTATCTAATACCCATCTTGTCTTTATGACGATCAAAGTGACTTTCATAAAGTAGCTTTGTGAGTGGGTCTGCTATGTTGTTATGTGTGTCAACTCTATTTCAATACAATACAAGAAATATTACCGCGCTCCCACTATCCCTTTTGTAGACACATGGTTCATCTACGTTTTTGATAAAATCAAACTCTTTGATTGTCTCATCAAAACGAATGTTCCATCTTTCGAGAAGCTTGCTTTAAATCACATATGGTTCGCAGCAGCTTACACACTAGGTTTTTATTTCCCTTGGAAAGAAAACCATCTGGCCATCTTCCAGATTTCATAGTCGTAGTAAGCAGCATTCGCAAGCAAAATCCGAACTGATTTAACAGGGCTACAGGTAAAAAGTTTCATCAAAGTCAATCCATTGCCTTTGTTTGAATCCTTTTGCCACAAGCCTGGCCTTAAAGGTCTCCACCTGGCCATCTGCTCTAATCATTCTTTCGTATACCGTATACATAGATTCCATTCCGGATTTCATGGCACTATGCCATTTCTCTGAGTCAACACTACTCATAGCCTCATTATAGGTCACAGGGTCGTCATCATCAATGATCGACAACTCATTGTCATTCTCAATGACAAGGCCATAATACCTCTCAGGTTGGCGAGACACTCTCCCTGATCTATGAATGGGCTGTTCCACAAAAGGTTGTTCAGTCAGAACAAGTGTTTCCACTTGATCCGTAGTAGTTTGTGCTTCTTGAACTTCATCAAGTTCAATTTTTCTCCCACTGTTTCCTTCGAGGATAAACTCCTTTTCCAAGAAGGTGGCATGTCTGGATACAAACACCCGATGATCGGTGTAAAAGTAATACCCTAAAGTCTCTTTAGGATATCCCACAAAACTACATTTTACGGATCGATATTCCAGCTTATCTGGGTCAACTTTCTTGACATAAGCTGGACATCCCCAAATCTTAACGTGTTTAAGACTCGGTTTCCTTTCTTTCTATATCTCATACGAAGTTTGATGAACAGATTTTGGAAGGCACCTTATTCAGTAAATATGCTGAGGTTTCCAATGCATAACCCCATAGGAATACTGGAAGATTTGTATAGCTCATCATGGACCGAACTATGTCTAACAAAGTTCGATTTCTCCTTTCAGATACCAATCTGGAGGAGTCCACTGGGAGACTATACCATTTACTTTGAGATAATCCAGAAACTCTCCATTCAAGTATTTACCATCTCGATCTAATTGAAGAATTATAATACTATGTTTGGTTATTTCTCCACTTCATACTTATGCTCTTTGAACTTTTCAAAGGCTTTAGACTTGTGTTTCATCAAACACATATCTGAATCTAGATCTATCATCTATGAAAGTAATGAAGTATGAAAATCCACCCATGGCTTGCGTAGACATTGGTCCACATACATCTGTGTGTACCATTCCTAGCAAATTTGCAGTCCTCTCTCCATGTCTACTAAATGGAGACTGCATTGCCACTACAAAGTGAGATTTTCATCATCCCTTTTCTTTTATTAGTTTGTTCAATCTGAAATAAATTATGTCACATACATACAGACCATTATTTAAAGTACCACGTCCATAAAGAATATTATCTCTAAGAATAGAACATTCATTATTCTCAATAATAAATGAAAATCCAGCCAAGTCTAATATGGGAATAATATTCCTCACAATCGAGGGAACAAAATAACAATTATTTCAAACAATAGTCTTGCCCGTAGGCCTATGTAAATGAAATGATTCTACATCTTCAGCAGCAACTCTTGCTCCATTTCCATCAGTAGAATCACCTCCTCTTCCTCAAGAGTCCTACTTCTCCTTGGTCCCTGCAACAAATTGCAGATTTGAGAACCACAGGCGGTATCTAATACCCAAGTAGAAATTTGATTTAATGATATATTCACTTCTATCATGAACATACCTGAATCAGAAGCGGTAGTCTCACTACCCTTCTTCTTCTTCAATTCTGCAAGGTAAACCTTGCAGTTCCTCTTCCGATGCCCCACCTTTTTAGGTCTCACTATTATGATCTCATCATAATCCATAAAAAGCTTTACTCTAAACTATGGTATAACTGATTTAAACACTTAAATAGATAAAGCCCGTAATAAAAACAAAACAAGTCTTTATTAATATCAATGAAATCAAAACAGATTACATAAAAGTTATTCCTAAATCCTAATGCATGATTGGACTTAGGACATATTCCTTTCAGTCTTAACACAGTCTTCTTATTATCAGTAGATAATAAGTCATTAAAAGCTCTTTTAGCTAGTCTGAATGATGAAATTAATTCACTAGCAGATTGGGGCTTATTATGACAACAAAAACTATAGATAAGCTGACAAAATCTAGCAAAATAAATAGTATTTCTATCTTCTATCATTCTATCCCCAATAAAACCTAAGACAGCACTTGCATAACTAAAATCAGTTTGATTAATGAGAGCATACCCGATTTGTTGGCTGAATATGGGGATTGCATCAAAATTAGAACATTTGTTTGCAAAAGCCTTGGTTATGCAGTCAAAGAAGAAACTCCATTCCCTCCTTATGAAAGATCTCTTCAACTGACCCAGCTTTTCCAATGTCCTCTCATACCCCAGACTGGCCATCATGTTTTGAAGAACTGGCTCTTCAACAGTAGAATAAACACAGTTCTCAGGCAGCTGCAGTGCTTGTCGGACCGTAGCCAATGTCACAACATACTCATCCTCCCCTGATGAAAAAATAATACTTGGGTACTCTTGAGCACCACCATTATCATATACTCTGCTTCTCCAGAACTCCAGTACTTGAGTACCAGAGACTGCTTCAGGTTCGGTCAGAGCGTACCCAATATCAGAACTAGCAAGAAAGTCCTGAATGAAGTGAAGTTCTGATGGGGCTCATGACTTGCTAAGAATAACGGAGAAGTTATTAGGAATAAACTTAGCTCCATCAAAAATTATGTCTTTTGGTGCCATCTCTGTAAGAAATTAAGTGAATAAGAGAATGTTTTCAAAGTGTTTGTAAAAAGTCCTGAGAGAAAAATAGCTTCAGAAAATAAAAGAGAGAAGGAGAGAGAGAGAGAGAGAGAAAGTAAAAGAGATTTAGAATAGAAAAGTAAGGAAAAGATTAGAAAATCTTTTATCTCTCATATATATATTCTCTCCACTTAACAATCATATTTTTGAAGCATGGGATACACTTTACACCTGGCACCATGTGAACAGTCAGTAAACGGTTAGAATGAGAGTTAATGGGCACGGGATATAATAATAATTACTGTGCGCATGCAGGTTTTCAAGACATACACGCTAACTACTAACCCATAATGATTATGACTGTTTTATCTCACATTAACCAATATTCTGTAAAAATATTATCGTTCAAGTAATGACCAAAAATAAACCAAGTAAATAAATACTGTCACGTAAGCATCAAAACTTGATTATTTTCAGGATTTAAAAGTCATCAGAATATGGCTCCTTAACTCGAAAAGTGAATATATATTCCTGTAATTCTTCACACAAATACTGATATGGTTTCATCAGAACTTAATCATCAGAACTTCCATCAGAACTTGTCTTCAGAATTTATGCAATCTGACATATAAACTGTTCATCTAAAATAACATTGATCACCACAGTAATTTTCATTATTCATATGGAGTGTAAGTGTGTGCATTAAGCTAAATATCAGACAAAGAGTAAAGTCTTATTCACTTCAGTACATCTTAGAAATAAGGCATAACTAAGAACTTTACTTAAAATCTGTCATTATTCTGAAGTCTACTTTATAATGAATTCATGCATGAGTCCACCTCAACTATTTTGTGCTCATTTTATGCATCTTTTGAAATTCTATTTTACAGTGGCTTCCCAGTGTAAGTGAGTCACGACTGCTTATCAGAATTTATGTTGTTATTAGAGTATTTCTCCAGTAATCATAGAGTGTGAAAAGTCACCAAGAAAATTTTATTTTGCTTTTCTAATGCATATTACTTAATACCAGCAATGGACTTGGGTCTTCCCTTCCACATTTTTACTCTAGATCTCAAAGGAGTACCTGATTTTTATTTCTTTTCTTTTTCTTTTGATAAGTGAGGCTTATCAGCACTTAGTACATTCACCAGATTTACTAACATCAGAACTTAACATATAAGAAGCACTATTCTAGTTTTTGACTTAGTAATAAGATACACAAAGTAAACTTAACTAAGCTCAATATCAGAATTTGCTTGTGTTAAAATATTTCCACATAAATAATTACTTCAAACATGGGATCTTTAGTATATTAAAGATTACTAGGGCAGCATCTAACACAGTTATCCTCATTGGATTGAATAGTCACAGAAATATTCATATCACTATCAGAGTTTAGAAATTCACATCAGACAACAATCAGTACTTAAATAATTTTCAATTTAAGCACAGAATACACAAAGATAGTAATATCTGTAAATACTGATCATAAAGTCTGATGTATCAGAACATAAACTAAGCAGATTTAGAGAAAGAACCTGAAACCATTCCAAGTTCATTTACCGATCTTGTAAAAGTAGCTTCACACAGTGGTTTTGTGAAGATATCTGCTAGTTGTTGATCTGTGGGAACAAAATGCAATTCCACTATACCTCCATCCACATGTTCCCTTATGAAGTGGTACCTAATGCTGATGTGCTTTGTCATTGAGTGCTGAACTGGATTACCTGTCATAGCAATAGCACTTTGATTATCACAGTAAATAGGGATTTTAGAAAATTCTAACCCATAATCCAGTAACTGATTCTTCATCCAAAGAATCTGTGCACAACAGCTTCCTGCTGCAATGTATTATGCTTCTGCAGTTGATGTGGAAATTGACTTCTGTTTCTTGCTAAACCAAGAAACCAATCTACCTCCAAGAAATTGGCAGCTTCCACTTGTGCTTTTCCTGTCAATTTTGCATCCTGCAAAATCTGCATCTGAGTAACCTATTAGCTTAAAGTCTGATTCTCTAGGATACCACAATCCCAGATCAGCTGTACCCTTAAGGTACTTGAAAATTCTTTTCACAGCTGTTAAGTGAGGTTCTCTTGGATCTGCTTGAAATCTTGCACAAAGACAGGTAGCATACATGATATCAGGTCTACTTGCAGTTAGATAGAGTAGTGAGCCAATCATACCTCTGTAATCAGTAATATCTACTGATTTACCAGTATCCTTATCCAACTTAGTTGCAGTGGCCATATGAGTGGATGCACTTGAACAATCCTGCATTCCAAATTTCTTCAATAAGTTTCTGGTGTACTTTGATTGACAAATAAAAGTTCCTTCTTCATTCTGCTTGACTTGAAGGCCCAGAAAATAGTTAAGTTCTCCCATCATACTCATTTGATATCTTGACTGCATCAGTTTGGCAAACTTTTTACAAAGTCTGTCATTTGTAGAACCAAAAATGATATCATCAACATATATTTGTACCAGAAGTAAGTCCTTTCCATGGTTGAGGTAGAACAGTGTTTTGTCAATAGCTCCTCTGTTAAATTCACTTTCTAGAAGAAACTGAGCTAATGTCTCATACCATGCTCTTGGAGCTTGCGTAAGGCCATAAAGTGCTTTATCAAGCCTGTAGACATGATTGGGAAATTTAGGATCTACAAAGCCTGGAGGTTGTTCAACATATACTTCCTCTCCCAATTCTCCATTAAAAAAGCACTTTTCACATCCATTTGAAAGACTTTAAACTTCTTGTGAGCAACATAAGCCAAAAATATTCTTATGGCTTCCAATCTAGCAACTGGTGCAAATGTTTCATCATAATCAATTCCCTCATGTTGAGAGTATCATTTTGCAATCAGTCTTGCTTTGTTCCTTGTAATTATGCCATCACTGTCAGTTTTATTTCTGAACACCCATTTTGTACCTACAACTGATCTGTTCCTTGGTCTTGGCACTAGGGTCCATACCTTATTTCTTTCAAATTAATTTAACTCTTCTTGCATTGCTTGCACCCAATCAGCATCTTGAAGAGCTTCTTCCACTTTCTTTGGTTCAGTCTGAGAAAGAAAAGAATGATAAAGACATTCATTTGATGTAGCTGTTCTAGTTCTGACACTTGTATCAGGATTTCCAATAATTAAGTCAGGTGTATGTGCTTTAGTCCACTTCCTTGCAGATGGAAGGTTTTCTCTAGAACTGGATGCTCCCCCATGATCCATGTTGTCTCCATCAACATTTTCTGATGCTCCCCCTGAAATTATGCTCTTTGAGTTGGATCCTTCATTATTTGAGTTTCCAGAAATATCAGAACATGAGTTTCCAGAATTATCAGAACTTGGCCCATCAGAACTTGAAGAGCATGTTGTAGATTCTGATGCTTCTTGAGATGTGGTTGGATCTTCAGTATGCTCCCCTGCATAGGTGCATTTTCCTTAGGCGTAGTCACCACAGTTTCAATAACATCAGAGTTTAATCCATCAGAGTTTGCAGTATCATGATTTACAGAATCAGAATTTAAAACTTCATTTTCGAATCTCAGCTGATCATGATCATTGAAATCTTCAAGTCCAGTAATCTTCTTATCATCAAAAGAGACATTGATAGATTCCATGACAACCCTTGTTCTTAAATTATAGACTCTGAAGGATTTTGTAGAAAGTGGATATCCAACAAAAATTCCTTCATCAGCTTTTAGATCAAATTTGGATAGTTGTTCGGGATGAGTCTTAAGAACAAAACACTTGCATCCAAATACATGAAAATAATTCAGATTTGGCTTCTTTTGCTTCACCATCTCATATGGTGTTTTTCCATACTTGTTAATGAGTGTTGCATTCCGAGTAAAATAAGCAGTCTGCACAGCTTCAGCCCAAAAGTAGGTTGGCAACTTCGCTTCATCAAACATAGTTCGTGCAGTTTCAATAAGAGTTCTATTCTTTCTTTCAACAACTCCATTTTGTTGTGGAGTTCCAGGAGCAGAAAATTCCTGCTTTATTCCATGGTCTTTGCAGAACTCTTCCATAATCAAATTCTTGAACTCAGTGCCATTATCACTCCTTATGATCTTCACAGAATCTTTGACCAATTTATCCAGTTGCTTGACATGATCAATCAAGATAGATGTAGTTTCACTTTTTGTGTGCAAGAAATACACCCATGTGTATCTGGTGAACTCATCCACTATGACCATAGCATATTTCTTCTTTGCAATAGACATGACATTAACTGGACCAAATAGATCAACATGTAGTAGGTGATAAGGCTCAAGAATTCATGATTCAGTCTTGCTCTTGAATGAAGATTTTCTTTGTTTTGCCTTTTGACATGGATCACAAAGGACATCAGGAGCAAATACTAATTTTGGCAGTCCTCTCACTAGATCTTTCTTGACTAGTTCATTTATATTGTTGAAATTTAAATGAGAGGGTTTCTTGTGCCAATCCCAGCTTTCTTCAATTGATGCTCTATTCATCAGACAGATTGCAGAACCATCAGTACTTGTTGAAAGCATGGCTTCATAAATATTACCATGCCTGTATCCTTTCAGAACAACTTTGCCTGTAGATTTGCTTACAACTTCACAGTATTCTTCAAAGAAATCCACATGATAACCTCTGTCACAGATTTGACTCACACTCAGTAGATTGTGTTTAAGTCCTGAGACCAGAGCTACTTTTTCAATGATGACATTCCTAAGATTGATATTGCCATATCCCAAAGTTTTTTCATGTTTCCATCTCCATACGAAACTCCTGGGCCAGCTTTCTCAACAATGTCTGATAGCATGGCTTTATTTCCAGTCATATGTCCTGAACATCCACTGTCCAGAACTAGGATGTTCTTCCTGTTGCCCTGCAATCACAAAGACCTCTAATGATTAGTTTTAAGGACCCAGACTTGCTTGGATCCTTTGGCCTTTTTAAGTTTGTTAATATTTGCAGCGGATTTAGCATCAGAGTTTATGTTAACAGTTTTCTTATCAGAATTTGCAATATCAGACTTTGCATCAGAATTTACACAAGAAGAAATAATGCTAACTTTCTTTACAGTTAGTTTTATTTGATAATAATCATAGTACAAACTATGATATTCCTTACAAGTATAAATAGAATGCCATAAACTACCACAATGAAAACAAGGATTTTGTGGCTTATATCTAACAGACTTACTCTTAACTCCTGATTTTGAAGGTAAGGAGTTTATATTCTTATTCTTCCTGTAAAAAGAAGCCAGATGGTTAGAATTTCCACAGTTATGACATGTTTTTCTAGGAGCATTAGGAACAGGCTTATAGTTGTTACTTTTGTTCACACCTTCCTTTCCATTCCTATTTTTCCTAGGTGGCTTTACCTTGTTTACATTCTTAACGTCTTTCAGCTTATGCTTAAGCTGCTTCTTAGTCATTAAGCCTATGTTAACTTCGGTTAGCTTATCATGTTTAGGTTTGTCAGAAGTTATTTTCTCCTTAACTTCTGATTTATCAATATCAGACTTTGCAGTTACAAACTTAACAGGATTTACCTTTGGTTTTTGTTTAACAACTATAGGCTCAGTTTCTACAGTTCCCTTACTGTTCTTACCATCTCCATAACCTAAGCCCTTTTTCCAGTTTCCACTACTAAGAATATCCTGAATTGCTTTACCAGAGTTAGTCCAAGTCCTGATAATCTCTCTTTCCTTTTCTAACTCAGTTTTTAGAGATTCATTCATTTTTAACACTTCATCCCTAACATAAAAGGCATCATCTCTATCTTTCTGAGTTTGATGGAACATGACTAACTCTTTTTCTAAATAATCATTCCTCTTTTTATAAGCAAGATTTTCAGAAGTTAATCTTTCACATGTTAAAGTTTGATCTTTATAACTAATGAACATAGTTTTAAGATATCTTCTCAACTCAGTAATATCATCAGTATGAAAGAAATAAGTAGTTTGAGGTACCTTTAAATCAGCAGTATCAGAACTGCTATCCGCATTTGCCATCAAGGCATAGTTTTCCTCATCCTCAGAATCTGAAGCATCTAACCAGCTTTTCTTCTTTGTGACAAGAGCCTTGCCTTTGTCACTCTTCCCTTTTCTACAATCTGGAGATATGTGGCCTTTCTCACCACAGTTGTAGCATTTAACATTTGAGTAATCTCCTCTGTCAGACTTTCCTCCTTTGCCTTCAGATTTTCTGAAACTTTTCTTTTCAGAACTTGCACCTTTCCTAGAAAACTTCTTTCCTCTCCTGAATTTTTTGTACGCAATCTTTGTGATCCCTTTCACCATAAGAGCACACAGCTTCATCATCTCCTCATCAGGGTCCATCTCAGGTATACTTTCAGTTTCTGAGTCATCATCACTATCAGAACTTGATGACTCAGTATCAGACTTTATGATGAGAGCCTTTCCCTTGCCTTTCCTTGAGGCAGCTTCTTTGGGACTTTCCTCCTCAGCCACAAAGGCAACTGTTCTTGACTTTCTTCCATTCCTCTTGCTTCTTTGTTCCATCTCAATTTCATGAGTCTTGAGCATCCCATAAATTTCATCAAGAGTTGTTTCATCAAGATTATAGTTGTCTCTTATTATTATGGCCTTCAAATCCCATCTTTCAGGAAGAGCTAACAGGAATTTAAGATTTGAATCTTCAATATCATACTCTTTGTCAACTAGTGACAAATCATTCAAGAGTTTGACAATTCTGTCATATAAATCAGTTAATGACTCATCAGGATTTGAGTTAAAGTGCTCATACTCTTGAGTGAGTATCGTCTTCCTGTTCTTCTTGATTGAATCAGTTCCCTGACACCTTTTTTCTAAAGCATCCCATATCTCTTTTGCAGTCTTGCAGTTAATTACCATGTTTGACATGACATTATCTATGGCACTATGCAGCAAGTGTCTTACCTTTGCATCCTTGGCAATTGATGAGATATCTTCAGCAGTGTAATCACTTTTCTCCTTTGGTACAGACTTTGCTGGATGACCTGCAACTTCCACAGAGAGTTTGGTTGGCATATGTGGTCCTTCATAAATCCTGTCGAGATATTCTGGATCTGTAGCTTCCAGAAACATAGCCATCTTCACTTTCCATATGGAATACTTAGAAGGTTTCAACAAGGGAACTCTTATAGTCTCATATCGACTATGAGTTACGTTTTTTGGAGGTTCTTCAGTTTTGATGGGCTTGGTTGGAGTTTCTTCTTCAAACATGATTGATTTTGGATCTTAAACTGTTTGTGTGTTAACAGAAGGCTCTGATACCACTTATTAGGTCACACCCACTGTAGAAGGGGGTTGAATACAATGTTTAGCACAATCAAATCGAATATAAGAACTCAAGTAACAGAAAACAGATTTTATTCAACACAATAAACTCTGTTACAATATGGAACTGTCCTCTCTCAGTGATGGACAAATTATCACGAGAGCTGCTAGAGTTACAAAGAATAATAACTTCGGTAATCATAACACTTATAGTGTAAACTGAAAGGAATATGTCCTAAGTCCAATCATGTATTAGGATTTAGGAATAACTTTTATGTAATCTATTTTGATTTCATTGATATTAATAAAGACTTGTTTTGTTTTTATTACGGGCTTTATTTATTTAAGTGTTTAAATAAGATATACCATAGTTTAGAGTAAAGCTTTTTATGGATTATGATGAGATCATAATAGTGAGACCTAAAAAGATGATAACTCTAAACTTAAATAGTTCCTGGTCATAGGATTACTAACTGGTAATTAATAATCCGCAAAGATCGGTACATACTATGCTTGCTTCATTATGAAGGATGTCTGTTCTCATAGACATTTGTGTGGTGACACTATAGCTAGTATGTAGGTGCTTATTATAGAATAAGTTCACTGAACATGACTCGCCTAGCTGAACAATTGATGGAGTTCACTCACGTGTCAGCAGTTGTTCGCTTAGTGATAGGTGTACAAGTATCCTTAGACTTGAGGTCATCATAGTCATCTTGTGTACACTGAACTATGCTTTGGTTTAGTTCTTAGTCTCCAGGGACAATTATTAGGGCTCTTCTGGGTATAGGAATTTATACACGAAGATAGTGTATGATCAATAAAGGATCTACCCCTTCCAGTGAAGGAAGCGAATGTTCAAGGCTGATCCACTTATGCTAGTTCAGGAATCTCTGGCCAGAGTGAATGAAATTAGAAAGGAGTTTCTAATTTGCATAGAACTACGCATAGTAAATGGTTAGCAAGTGATTGAATTAGATAGGCTTGACACGAGATCCATGCCTTGTATTTAATCGGGACATTGTAGGGTAGAAGGAGTTTATTGTACGGTAACTATTCACTGACAGGTTCTTGGTATTCTAAGAAGTGAATTCATATTATCCGGATAGTCGCGATATGTTGAGAAGCATCACTCACGATGTAGAATAAATATGATTAATTAATTAATCATATTTAATAAATTAGAGAATTTATATAAATAATGATAAAATAGTTTTATTATTATTTATTTCTACTACCGGCTTAATATTGAATCTACAGGGTCACACCATAAAAAGATAATGATTTTATGGTGGAGGAATTAATTAATAATGACTAAATAATTATTTATTTGTGAAATAAATAATTAATTGGCAAATTTAATAATTGATTAAATGAGATTTAATTGATTATAAATTAATTAAGAAAAGTTCTTAATATTATTAATTAAGGATTTAATTTTGGAAATTAAATCAAGAGAGAGAATTATTTCTAAAGTGTTTAGAAAAAGGATTAATAATTAAAAGGTGTTTTAATTATTAATGAGAATAATAAATGGGATAATAATAATATTATTTATGGGAAAATTTCAGCTGAAAATTTTGCCTATAAATACACTATTATAGACCCTATTTTATTCTAACCCCAGAAACCCAAAAGTTTCAGAAAACCAAATTCTCTCCACCTCCTCCTCCTCCTCCTAAAAGTCGTTTTCTTGGTGGATACCGGTGGAGTGCTTCACACTTGAGGAGCTACTGCTAAGGATCTCTGATCGTTGTCTCCGAATTATTTTTAAAGGTTAGATTCGATCCCTCGAATTTTTATTCACCATTTATATGCTTTTATTTGGATTTTGTGTGTGTAAAAGTGTTTTTCCACGCGCCGCTGCGTTTAAAAATCCAACATTGGTATCAGAGCATAGGTTGTATGCATATAGATCTGTGGTAAAAATTTCAGAATTTTATGTGCTTGTATGAATTAATTATGATTTTTACAAGTTATATTATGGATTAATTTTGCCTGATGAGAAATCGTTTCTCAGAATAATTTTGAATGTTGATCTGGGTTCTACAAGTGTTGTAGATCGTCTGGGTATTTTTTTCATAATTTTATGATGTATAGATTTTTTATTATGAATTTTTGAAGTTGTATCAATTAAATTCGTAATTAAATAAAGTTATATATATACATATATGAATTGTTTGTATGTATATATCTGTTCTGCTGTATTCTGCATCTGTTGTCTGTCTACTGCTGTAAAGAGAAGGTCAGATGTCAGGCGGGGCGGATTCCAAGAAACCAGGCGGCGGCTGAGAAAAAAAAAAATAGGGGTGTAACGCATTCCGGGAATGCGTTACACACCTGTAACGCATTCAGGGAATTCGTTACACCTTTTAAATGGCTTAAAAGGCTGTAATGCATCACCGGAATGCGTTACAGGGCTTGTAACGCGTTCCTGTAATGCGTTACAGCCCGACTGTCCATATTAAATTTGATTTTCTGGGAGTTTCGTAACTCCGTTTTGGGCGTGTAATATACCGTTAGATTCGTTTTTCCGAGACGGATCTAATGGAGTGATCAATTTTAGTTTATATAAAAGTTTTGAACTGTTTATATTTCCATGAAGTGTTTTAAAGCTGTTTTTGACTGTTTTTGATTGCTTTTAAATGCTTCATGTGATACATAGAGATGTATAATGCTTAGACTAATGTGCTAGATGATGTAACATGCCTACCTTGATGTTTATTCATGTTGATATATGTGATATATACTTAGTTTATCATGCGATGATAGATTTAGGTGAACTTAAATGAACATAAGGCGTTTGTTAGATAACCTAGCATAGTGAAATTGTTTCATAACCTTAAGAACAATATTATGAATACAATCATGAGATTCTTGTGTTTATGAAACACGTAATTGAATGTGAATTTTTGATATGAGAGAAAGGATGATTCTGTCAACAACAGATTTCTATTTGTAAGAAAGGGTTATTAAGTGATGCCTCTTGACAATGCTCCACCCGATCTGGGAATCGTCTGATTATTGATTATTGATTTGAAATATTTAATTTAAAAGGAAGAATCTCTTTATAATATGATTATGATTGTAACGTAATATAATCCCTCTAAAATTAAATAATATCAAGTAGTAATTGGCCAATGACACAACGGGCTTGTGCGGTCATAGTCTTCCAACATGGTAGAAAGTAGTTCTTATTTTTGAATCATTGTCGTTTCGTGCCACAGCCGAGGGCTTTGATTTCGAAATAAGAAATACTTGTCTATTACATAGAGATGTGTACATTGAATAAGAATCTAAAGGTCGTTACGTGCCACAGCCGTGGGCCTTTGGGGACTGATTCAATTGTACAGAATGTTGGGTTAGACTTGACTTAGAATATTGAGTTTGTCGTGCCACAGCCGTGACTCAATTATTCAAGAGGCTAAAGTTTGATTAGGGAATAACATTAGATGTAATTGACAAGAGTTGTCTGCCTATTGAACATTACATGGCGTTTCGTGCCACAGCCGGGGTTGTGTAATGGAATGTAGGATCCCTATTCCCACTAGCATTATGAATGCTTAATTTTTCACGTAGGGGGTTGAATAAATTTGGAAAACTAGTGGGAGCCACTTATGAATAAAGACCCGATTCATATAGTGTTTTGAAATGAAATCGAATATTTGCTAAGTGTTGTTATGTGTTTATCATTTATAGGTTTACAATATACATTATGTCTTCTGCACTATCACTCAGGAGCATACTAGATGCTCACAAATTGACTGGTCCTAATTATGCTGACTGGCTTCGAAACTTGAGAATTTTTCTCAGGATTGAGAAGCTGGAATACGTGATTGACTCACCTAAGCCTACTGAACCTGCTAGTGATGCGCATAATGATGAACATGTTGTGTATCGTAAGTGGATAGATGATGCAAATGTTGCTCAATGCATCATGCTAGCTTCCATGAACATTGAGATACAGAAGCAACATGAGCATATGGATGCTCACACTATCCTCATGCATCTACAAGAGTTGTCTGATGTGGCAGGGAGGACAGCTCGATATGAGATATCGAAGGAGTTGTTCGGTTGTAAGATGTCTGAGGGATCATCTGTGAATGACCATGTACTTAAGATGATCAATTTGATTGAACGTCTTGGACAACTTGGTTTTGTCATGGATGGGGAGTTGAGCCAAGACCTGGTCTTGCAATCGCTTCCGAGTTCGTTCTCGCAGTTTGTTGTGAACTTTCACATGAATAAGTTGGATGTCAGCCTGCCTGAACTCCACAACATGTTGAAGACTGCGGAATCGAATTTTCCCCCTAAGAAGAGTTCTGTTCTTCTAATTGGTGAAGGTTCCAATCCTAAGAAAAGGAAGAGGAACCCTTCCAAGAAGAAGAAAGTAGGTGAGAAAACGCCGGTTCCACCAAAAGCTGAAGACCCCAAGAGCAAAGTTGTTTGCTTTCACTGTAATAAGGTGGGGCACTGGAAGAGGAACTACAAGGTTTACCTTGCAGAATTGAAGAAGAAGGGTAGTGAGACTACCGCTTCTGATTCAGGTATGTTCATGATAGAAGTGAATATGTCATTTTTACTTGGGTATTAGATACCGCATGTGGTTCTCAAATCTGCAATTTGTTGCAGGGACCAAGGAGAAGTAGGACTCTTGAGAAAGAGGAGGTGATTCTACTGATGGAAATGGAGCAAGAGTTGCTGCTGTAGATGTAGAATCATTTCATTTACATAGGCCTACGGGCAAGACTATTGTTTGAAATAATTGTTATTTTGTTCCCTCGATTGTGAGGAATATTATTCCCATGTTAGACTTGGCTAGATTTTCATTTATTATTGAGAATAATGAATGTTCTATTCTTAGAGATAATATTCTTTATGGACGTGGTGCTTTAAATAATGGTTTGTATATATGTGACATAATTTACTTCAGATTGAACAAACTAATAAAAGAAAAGGGATGATGAAAATCTCACTTTATTGTGGCACTGCAGTCTCCATTTAGTGGACATGGAGAGTGGGCTGCAGATTTGCTAGTTTTGGTACACACAAATGTATGTGGACCAATGTCTACGCAAGCCATGGGTGGATTTTCATACTTCATTACTTTCATAGATGATAGATCTGGATTCAGATATGTTTTTGATGAAACACAAGTCTGAGGCCTTTAAAAAGTTCAAAGAATATAAGTATAAAGTGGAGAAACAACCAAACATAGTATTATAACTCTTCGATTAGATCGAGGTGGTGAATACTTGAACGGAGAGTTTCTAGATTATCTCAAAGTAAATGGTATAGTCTCCCAGTGGACTCCTCCAGATTGGTATCTGAAAGGAGAAATCAAACTTTGTTAGACATAGTTCGGTCCATGATGAGCTATGCAAATCTTCCAGTATTCCTATGGGGTTATGCATTGGAAACCTCAGCATATTTACTGAATAAGGTGCCTTCCAAATCAGTTCCTCAAACTCCGTATGAGATATGGAAAGAAAGGAAATCGAGTCTTAAACACGTTAAGATTTGGGGATGTCCAGCTTATGTCAAGTAAGTTGACCCAGATAAGCTGGAATATCGATCCGTAAAATGTAGTTTTGTGGGATATCCTAAAAAGACTTTAGGGTATTACTTTTACACCGATCATCGGGTGTTTGTCTCCAGACATGCTACCTTCTTGGAAAAGGAGTTTATCCTTGAAGGAAACAGTAGGAGCAAAATTGAACTTGGTGAAGTTCAAGAAGCACAAACTACTACGGATCAAATGGAAACACCTGTTCTGACTGAACAACCTTTTGTGGAACAGCCCATTCATAGATCAGGGAGAGTGTCTCGCCAACCTGAGAGGTAATATGGCCTTGTCATTTAGAATGACAATGAGTTGTCGATCATTGATGATGACGACCCTGTAACCTATAATGAGGCTATGAGTAGTGTTGACTCAGAGAAATGGCATAGTGCCATGAAATCCAGAATGGAATCTATGTATACGGTATACAAAAGGTAGATTATAGCAGATGGCCAGGTGGAGACCTATAAGGCCAGGCTTGTGGAAAAAGAATTCAAACAAAGGCAATGGATTGACTTTGATGAAACCTTTTACCTGTAGCCCTGTTAAAATCAGTTCGGATTTTGCTTGCGAATGCTGCTTACTACGACTATGTGATCTGGCAAATAGCCAGATGGTTTTCTTTCCAAAGGAAATGAAAACCTAGTGTGTAAGCTGTTGCGAACCATATGTGGTTTAAAGCAAGCTTCTCGAAAGATGGAACATTCGTTTTGATGAGACAATCAAAGAGTTTGATTTTATCAAATACAAACGTAGATGAACCATGCGTTTACAAAAGGGTTAGTGGGAGCGCGATAACATTTCTTATATTGTATTGAATTAGAGTTGACACACATAACAACATAGCAGACCCACTCACAAAGCTACTTTTTGAAAGTCACTTTGATCGTCATAAAGATGAGATGGGTATTAGATACCAGAGTGATTGTCTTTAGTACAAGTGGGAGATTGAAAGGAATATGTCCTAAGTCCAATCATGTATTAGGATTTAGGAATAACTTTTATGTAATCTGTTTTCATTTCATTGATATTAATAAAGACTTGTTTTGTTTTTATTACGGGCTTTATCTATTTAAGTGTTTAAATAAGATATACCACAGTTTAGAGTAAAGCCTTTTATGGATTATGATGAGATCATAATAGTGAGACCTAAAAAGATGATAACTCTAAACTTAAATAGTTCCTGGTCATAGGATTACTAACTGGTAATTAATAATCCGCAAAGATCGGTACATACTATGCTTGCTTCATTATGAAGGATATCTGTTCTCATAGACATTTGTGTGGTGACACTATAGCTAGTATGTAGGTGCTTATTATAGAATAAGTTCACTGAACATGACTCGCCTAGCTGAACAACTGATGGAGTTCACTCACGTGTCAGCAGTTGTTCGCTTAGTGATAGTTGTACAAGTATCCTTAGACTTGAGGTCATCATAGCCATCTTGTGTACACTGAACTATGCTTTGGTTTAGTTCTTAGTCTCTAGGGACAATTATTGGGGCTCTTCTGGGTATAGGAATTTGTACACGAAGATAGTGCATGATCAATAAAGGATCTACCCCTTCCAGTGAAGGAAGCGAATGTTCAAGGTTGATCCACTTATGCTAGTTCAGGAATCTCTGGCCAGAGTGAATGAAATTAGAAAGGAGTTTCTAATTTGCATAGAACTACGCATAGTAAATGGTAAGCAAGTGATTGAATTAGATAGGCTTGACACGAGATCCATGCCTTGTATTTAATCGGGACATTGTAGGGTAGAAGGAATTTATTGTACGGTAACTATTCACTGACAGGTTTTTGGTATTCTAAGAAGTGAATTCATATTATCCGGATAGTCGCGATATGTTGAGAAGCATCACTCACAATATAGAATAAATGTGATTAATTAATTAATCATATTTAATAAATTAGAGAATTTATATAAATAATGATAAAATAGTTTTATTATTATTTATTTCTACTACCGGCTTAATATTGAACCTACAGGGTCACACCATAAAAAGAGAATGATTTTATGGTGGAGGAATTAATTAATAATGGCTAAATAATTATTTATTTGTGAAATAAATAATTAATTGGCAAATTTAATAATTGATTAAATGAGATTTAATTGATTATAAATTAATTAATAAAAGTTCTTAATATTATTAATTAAGAATTTAATTTTGGAAATTAAATCAAGAGAGAGAATTATTTCTAAAGTGTTTAGAAAAAGGATTAATAATTAAAAGGTGTTTTAATTATTAATGAGAATAATAAATGGGATAATAATAATATTATTTATGGGAAAATTTCAGCTGAAAATTTTGCCTATAAATACACTATTATAGACCCTATTTTATTCTAACCCCAGAAACCCAAAAGTTTCAGAAAACCAAATTCTCTCCACCTCCTCCTCCTCCTAAAAGTCGTTTTCTTGGTGGATACCGGTGGAGTGCTTCACACTTGAGGAGCAACTACTAAGGATCTTTGATCGTTGTCTCCGAATTATTTTTAAAGGTTAGATTCGATCCCTCGAATTTTTATTCACCATTTATATGCTTTTATTTGGATTTTGTGTGTGTAAAAGTGTTTTTCCACGCCCCGCTGCGTTTAAAAATCCAACATAAACTCTATGCCTGTGTTTATATACTACACAGTTACAGGATAATCTTCTGATTGATATGGAATATAATTCTGCTTCCTAAAATATATCAACTAGTTATCTTTTCTTCCAAGTTTTCTATTCTTCATAGAATTCCTTCTTCATGCATAGTTCTTTCTATTTTAGTCTCGATCTTCTTTCCTTTCAATCAGCCGCCTGCCTTATCTGAAAGTCATCTTAAGTCCTGATATTATCTCCTGATAAATATCTTCTGAATCTTAAGTTCTGATAACTTAAGTTCTGATATCTTAAGTTATGTCTTCAGTATAAGTGCTGATTTCCAGTTAAGTATCGATCTTTCCTGTTATGTAAGATCTGAAAACTAAACACAAATCATATTACACATGACATTATCAAATATATGTAACAGAGATAATGTTTGGCATCTGTCTAACAAGCAATTGAATGACAGATTAGAAGAGATTGAGGTTAAAACGGAAACAAAAAGGAAAAATAATAGGAATGGGAAGGTAGGAATTAACAAACATAATAACTACACACCTGATAAATATGCACCAAGAAAAATCTGTGTTTAGTGTGGTAGTGTTAATCTTTTGTCTATTAATAGCAAGAATGTTATGCCTACTCCCATGTCTGCACCTTCTTCTTTTCCCAACATGACTTCCATGCATGCCATGTCTATGAATGCTATGCTTGCTCAGAATATGAATGCACAATTTGCTAATATGCCATTTGCACCTAATCCTTATTATGCTGCATTTAGTATGCCTCAAATGCCATTTAGCATGCCTTACTGGAATAACATGTTTGCAAATAGCATGCCTTTTCATGTAAACCAAAATGTGTATGATAATTATGTTTCAATGACTGGTTTCAAAGGTCCAACTCAGATGACTAAGGATGAATCTGAAATACCTAAGTCAAATGAGGTCAAACCTAAGAAACCAAAGAAAAAGGCTAACAAGGAAGGACCCAAGGAAACTTGGGTACCAAAATCAAATTGATTTGATTTTGATATGTGTAGGGAAACAGAATGAATCTTTGGTATCTAGACAGTGGTTGCTCAAGGCACATGACTGGAGATTCTACCCTGCTCACTGAGTTCAAGGAAAGAGCTGACCCAAGTATCACTTATTGATATGACAGCAAGGGTTATACTGTGGGATATGGCTTAATTTTAAAGGATAATTTCATCATTGAAGAGGTTTCCCAAGTGGATGGACTCAAACTTAATCTGTTGAGTATCGGCCAGCTTTGTGATAAGGGCAACTCAGTCACTTTCAATTCTGAAGCCTGTGTTGTGACCAACAAAAAGAGCAACAAAGTGGTTCTCACTGGAGTGAGAAAAGGAAATGTGTACCTAGCTGATTTCAACTCATCAAATATGGAATCAGTAACTTGTCTTCTCAGTAAAGCAAGTCAAGATGAAAGTTGGCTATGGCACAAGAAGCTGGTTCATCTAAACTTCAAGACCATGAATGAGCTAGTCAAGAAAAAATTGGTTAGAGGTATTCCTCAAGTGGAGTTTACTAAGGATGGATTGTGTGATGCCTGCTATAAAGGAAAGCAGATTAAAGCATCATTCAGAAAGAAGCTTGATTCAACAATTGAAGAACCTTTGCAACTGTTACACATGGATTTATTTGGACCAGTCAATGTGTTTTCCATCTCTATGAAGAGATATTGCCTAGTAATTGTGGATGATTTTTCAAAATTCTCTTGAATATATTTTCCAAAGTCCAAAGATGAGGCTAGTGAAATCATCATCAATCACATAAGGCAAGTAAACAGTCATCCTGACTTCAAGGTTAGAATAATCAGGAGTGACAATGGAACTGAGTTCAAGAATTCTGTGATGAGATCATTTTGTGAAGAGAATGGAATTATGCATGAGTTTTCTGCAACTAGAACTCCACAACAAAATGGAGTGGTAGAAAGGAAAAACAGATCTCTGATTGAAGCTTCCAGTACAATGCTTGAAGAATCAAAGTTACCAACATATTTTTGGGCTGATGCTGTGAATAATGCATGCTACACTCAGAATATATCTTTGGTTAATCAAGCCAAATGCATGACTCCTTATCAGTTGTTCAAGAATAGGAAGCCAACTCTAAATTTCTTATATGTCTTTGGCTGTAAATGTTATATCTTTAGAAATCAAACTGATCAACATGGAAAGGTTGATGCCAAAGCAGATAAAGCAATTTTTATTGGATATGCTGTTGGAAAAGCATATAGAGTCTACAATATAAGAACTAACATTATTATGGAGTCAATACATGTTGTGTTTGATGATAAAAAGATTGAAGGACTGCAAGATGGAGATTTCCATTAGAGCCTCAAATTTGACAATTTGGAGATGATCTGTGAAGATAGTGATGATGATAGTGATCAAGAACCAATATCCAAGGACAATGCAGAAAAGTCTATAACTAATGAAGCACATAACTCAACATCCGTCGAAAGACCAAGTTTATAATCCTTTGAAAGACAATCTGCATCATCCATCGACAGGGAACGAACATCATCCGTCGACAAGGAAAGAACATCATCCGTCGACAGGAAAAGAACAACATCCGTTGATCCCTTAATATGATTTGGGAGTCAAGTATGATCACAATTACAAAGAACACCTTGTTCAAGTTAAAGATCCATAAACTCGGGGGGAGTTTCTGATCATCAAAATTCTACTAATCATCAAGACAACAATGAGGCCTCTTCATCTAGAGCTAATCTACTTCAACAGAGAAAATGGACAAGAGATCACCCATTTGAGCTCATTATTGGTGATGTATCTTCTAGAGTTCAAACAAGGAAAACAACTCAAGATAAATGTCTGTATAGTAGCTTTCTTTCAAAGGAGGAACCAAAGAAGGTAGAAGAAGCTCTGTTGGATTCTGATTGGGTCTTAGCTATGCAGGAGTAGCTAAACTAATTTGAAAGGAACAAGGTATGGAAGCTGGTACCCAAGCCTAAAGGAAAGAATCCAATTGACGCCAAGTGGGTATTCAGAAACAAGATGGATGAAAATGGCATAGTTGTTAGGAACAAAGCTAGATTGGTTGCTAAGGGCTACTGTCAACAAGAAGGAATAGATTTTGATAAAACTTTTGCTCCTGTTGCAAGACTTGAAGCTATCCGAATTTTCTTAGCCTATGCAGCCCATGCCAATTTCAAAGTCTATCAAATGGATGTCAAAAGTGCCTTTCTGAATGGAGATTTGGAGGAGGAAGTCTATGTCAGTCAGCCTCCTGGTTTTGAAGATCCAAATTTTCCAGAATATGTCTACTACCTTTTGAAAGCACTTTATGGATTGAAGCAAGCACCTAGAGCCTGGTATGATATGTTGTCAAAGTTTCTCTTAGAAAATCACTTCAAAAGAGGTACCGTTGACACAACTTTATTCTTTAAAAATGTTAATGGCTCTAGTATACTTGTTTAAATTTATGTAGGTGATATTATATTTGGCTCTACAGATGAAAAACTTTGCAAAATGTTTGCCAAATAGATGCAAAGTAAGTATGAAATGAGCATGATGGGAGAACTAATTTACTTTCTTGGTTTACAAGTTAAGCAAGTTAGTGATGGAATATTCATTACTCAAACCAAATATATTTATGATCTTTTAAAGAAGTTTGATCTAATGGATTGCACATCTGCAAAAACTCCCATGGCCACTGCAACTGAACTTGAATTAAACACTACTGAAAAGTCTGTGGATATTTCAAGCTATAGAGGCATTGTTGGCTCACTTCTGTACTTAACAGCTAGTAGGCCATATATAATGTTTGCTACTTGTCTTTGTGCTAGATTTGAGGCTGATCCTAGAGAATCTCACTTAGTAGCTGTTAAGAGAATTTTCAGATATCTCAAGGGCACACCAAAACTTGGCATTTTGTACCCTAGAGATTCTGGTTTTGATCTATCTGGATATTCAGATGCAGATTATGCAGGTTGTAAAATAGATAGAAAAAGTACAACAGGAACATGTCAATTTCTAGGAAACAAGCTAGTTTCCTGGTTCAGTAAAAAGCAAAATTCAGTTTCTACTTTTATAGCTGAAGCTGAATATATTACTGCTGGTAGTTGTTGTGCACAGATCTTATGGATGAAAAACCAACTGTTGGACTATGGTCTACAAGTGGACAGAATTCCTATTTTCTGTGATAACACAAGTGCAATTGCCGTCACTGAAAATCCAGTACAACATTCAAGAACAATGCACATAGACATCAAGTACCACTTCATCAGGGAGCATGTAATGAATGGTACTGTGGAACTTCATTTTGTTCCAAGTGAGAAGCAACTTGCAGATATCTTTACCAAGCCACTTGATGAATCCACCTTTTCTAGGTTGGTAAGTGAGTTAGGTATACTTAATTACTCTTAAATCATATTTGATAATTTTACAAGTTGTAATGTAGCCAGAGTTAAAATTGATATTTCTTTTCTTGATAAAATTTTAACTAAGTTGGAATTTGTATCTCGACGGATATTCATTATCCGTTGAGAATGAATATCCGTTGAAACACAACATCCGTCAAAGTATCAATTATCACTCTGGGTATCTTATTATCATCCGTCGAAGTGTCTCAATCTTAGCCGTTGATTCTGAACATTATCCGTCGAAATTACTTATAGCCTGTATGTATATTTCAATGGATAATCTTAGAATTTTGACAGTTTTATAATTTTTTAATGGCTATTTTGGGCTATTTTGATTGGTTACTTTATTTTACTTTATTACTTTTGACAGTTTATTTCTGAGATAGTATAAAAGAAAAATTCATTTTCATTCTTTTCTTTTATCATTCGCAAAGCAATTTCTCTAACTCTCTTCATCTCCAAAGCAAATACTCTCTCTGCAATTAAACTCAATCACAAAAATGGCACACGTAGTCAAGTTTATGTCCTCAACTGGCTTTATCTATGAAAAGAACAACTTTGTAGCTTTGGTGAACAAGAAGATTCCGGCATCTGAAGATTATCACAGGATGATGGACTTCATACTAAACTGCAAATTGAATTATGCCATGCTTGAATCCCCAACCATCTACTGTGAAGTTGTTGAGGAAATCTGGACTACTGCAGTGTTCAGCTCCAATGACAAAACTATTAACTTCACTCTCAAAGGTAATAAACACTGTGTCAACTGTGATGTAATTGAAAAGTGTTTTAAATTGCCTGAAAATAACACAATTGCTCCACACACAGACATTGATGTGAGTAACATGCTAATTTCTATGGGTTATGCTCTTGATGCCACTAAACTAGGTGATGTTAGGAGACTAGGACTTAGAAAAGAATGAAGCTTTCTATGTAATTCATTTATCAAGGTTTTTTCTAGCAAAATAAGTAATTTTGATGTTGTGTATTTCAATTTTAGCACTTTTGTTATGTTTGAGATAAGGAGTAAATTAGGGGACATTAAGAAGAGGAATAAGAATATTTATTATGCTAGATTTTTCATAATGCTAGCTAATTGTGTTTCTGAGAACCTCATTATTGAGAACCCAACAAACAAGTTAGATTGTTGGGTCCAAGAGATGAGAATTATTGCTGATTTGAACAGGGCAAATCATCACAAGGATGTTGCACTTGTGTACGCCAATCATGGAGGTGCCTCATGTTAGTGAGGTAAATGTCTCTGTCTCTATCACTACATCTCAACCACCTGTTTCTTTGCCTTCAACAATGGAAATGGAATTTGTGAATGTGACCAAACAAATGCCTACCCAAGCCACTAAACCAAAAATTTCTAAATCAAAAACAAAGAAAACCCCCTATGGTTTCTCTCAAAAGAAACTAGTTACAAAATCTACCAAATACCAAGAGGGGAGTGTGAAGGTGAGTGAGTTAGGTGAGGGACAGTGTAACGCCCCCAAATCCGAGGTCAGAGGATTTCGTCGTCACGATAAAACCTCAATCCAAATTAACCTACTTAATCAATAAACAATAGCCAGCGGAAGATATTTATCATTTATGACCCCAACCTAATCCAAGATCTTTTAAGGTTACAGTTCTAGAAACAAGATATCCAAATTCCACAAATAAATTTTTAACTTTCTTTTAAAACACTTTTCAATAATTTCCAATTCACTACTAACCCGCTAGTATTACTTCGAAAAGAAGTATACTAGGCCCAAATACAATACACAACTATAATTTAATATAATATAAACAACTTTACACAAAAGAACTTACACTAATTCGCAAACCCTGGACCAACTACCTTCCAAAAGCTTCTTCTTTACTTCCTTGAATTACGCAGTTAAACAGCGCAAGATAATCCTCACTGGAGGTTAAATTTGAAAACAGGCAAGTATGAGCGGAAGAAATGCTCAGCAAGATCATTATAGCGAATATAGGGTCATTTTGATATAAAACCGGCATCTGCATTAGAGCAGAACATTTAAAATCATAATTGCTGAATCATAAAATTTTAGTTGAGGAACCCCAGAATTGATTCCTTAATTGTATTCAAAACCATTTTGATATTTTTGAGCGAAATGCTTCAGCAATACTTTGAATCTTGACGAGAATAAAACTCCTAAAACAGTGTTTACGGAAATATCGTAAACAACAATAGCAAGAAGCAATGATTATGGAATGAATCATAAACTTTACTCAAAACCAAACTCTTGATATTAATACCCATTTGGTTGTCATATCAAATTAGATATCAATACGAACTTTAATGCTCACAACATCCCATACTGAAGTCAGCATCAATCATCTATACTAATACCACCTTTGATATTTAACAACAAAATAAGTATCAGCATGAATCAGAACTGAATAAAAACGGTTTTTCACCATTTATCGATAAACACAAATAGTTGATAAACCATTTATTCTATGAGTATAAAAAAAATTAGAAACAACAATTTAGATTGGAACCAATTATATTTCATGTTGTTCCTGATGATCAGTCATGAAACAGCACCGGTATCCCACAACCATACCGTAAATATAGGTACTACCCGTATCCCGCAGCCATACGGTACCTATAGGACGCCATAAAAGGCATATACTCGCCTTGAAAGATATTACAGCTGGACCGATATCTCGATCACCTACGCTGTAACCAGTAACCAGTAACCATTCCAATCTTAAAACCTTTTTATTGAAAAAGGAGCCGAATCAATCGACATCCTAAATAATTTTATTCCCCCATTCACTTGGGCATAAATACTTGTAACAAAATCATCTTTCTCAAAATCCAAAACATTTATAAATCCAGTAATTTGATAAGTAAAATTACATAGCTATTCTGAACATAGAATAACAGAGAGTACTTGCATAATAAGCATTTAATTCAGCGATATGTAAAACATTTATCTATTCTGAACTGAGAATAGGGAAAGCAATACTTGCATAAGAAGATTTAAAATAAATATCACTTGAACAATAAGCGATGATAGGGATACTTGCCTTTGGGTTTTTAGCAGTTAGTCACACTCGCAAAAACGCATATATTCTTACATTTTGTCTCAAAACATCACCATCTTTCTTTTCAATACTTTACTGATATATTGCTCCTGCGATTGCTAGAAGCCAGATACCCAATACCATTCCATCTTACTCTTTATCCAACATCTTATCCTGATTAACTCGAATGATCCGCATCTATAATTAAAAGATACAACTTTAATCCTCTAACCGATAATTACTCGATGAACTACGCGTCAAAACCCTATCGTCTACCCATACGATAGCCCACGCATAAAGAAAATAGTCAAATACAAGACTCTTGACTCACGTACACACGTAATTCACATAGCATATAAACACATAAGCCACGTATCAAATAATTCATATCACATATGACTCAGTTCGTCAAAACATTCGACTCAGTATGTTTAAAACTAAAATCGGGTCAAAAATATGATTTTTCGATCAATAATCGACTCAGAATGACTCGTAAATCAAATGACCCTTTTGAAACAAAAGAGATTGGGTCTCGAAAGTATTTTTAATGAAAGCTGAATATTTTTCTGAGTCTTGGCGTTCGTTTCGTATTAAACAGACAAACGGTCTATTTATTATGAATAAAATAAAAATAAATCAAAACAAATTATAAATAATTGAATCAAATTATGATTTTCGAAAATAATAAAAGATAATATTTTGAAATTGAAATAAATATTTTAGAAAGTTTTTTGAAATAACTTCTTTGTAAAACGGACTTTTCCCGGGATCATACCCCTCAAAATCAATCCCAAACATTACAATCCAACTAAACTCTAATAAAGTCAATAAATTTAAAACACACCATAATTTATATATGCACATATAAACACCCCGGAAACGAAAACACGACCACCTGAACCAAAATTCGGGCCAAAAGCGACTTCTCCAACAACTTATAAAAATTACGCAATAAATATGTAAACACAAGTACGAAGGTGAAATTTCGAAATCGTTACCCAAAATAAATTATGATCACCCCGAAGAGAATATATGATGTCCGGAAAATATCTCCAGAAAAATCCGAAATTAAGAGCGATAGATATATACATGCTGAGATGCCATGTGGAGTAATCACCGCCTCCAAGCTCTTTTTCTATGCCCCGAAAATAAATTAAAACCGAAAATATGCTCCGTAAATTTTCTTCTCAAAACCTTGCAATATATATACCTATGTGTAGGTATCGAAGCGCTGATCGTTTATATATATAAAAAATAAAATATAGATATACGGTTTGTAAGATATGAATTTTTGAAAATTAAAAGTAGATAAATATATACGATAGAGAGAGACAGAAGCGAGACAGAGGAGATGTAAAGGAAATAGAAGGGGAAAGGGATTGCGGGTAAACAAATAAAAGGGGGGTGGTTTTCCAGGTGGGGGGGGTGGGGTGGCTGGGTAGATTAGCTTAAACATTTTTTTAACTAAAAATCAGTACAACATTTAAACAATTAGCCCAAAATTAATAATTAGCGGGGAATAATATTTAATCAAATAAATATAAAATTTATATCAAAATTCCTTAAAAATTATGAATATTCTAAAAATGTAAAAATATAAAATATTTGGAAGTCCCACGATTTTATAAAAATAAAAGTCTGATTTTTGTGGGGTTTGACGTCCCGAAAGGGGCCCGGTCCGATAATTTTTATGAAACTGAAATATTTCTAAAATTCTCGGAATATTTAAAAACTAATAAAATAAAATTTTCATAATTTTTAAAACATTTATAAATCGTGCGTCATCTCCGTATTTTACGATTTAACGGACAAACATGTGGGTATATATAACCCAAATTTTTTTGAAATAATTTTAAAATTCTCGAAATATTCAAATACTAATAAAATATAAGTTTCATGATTTTTGAAACATTTTGAAATTTAATACTGAATTTACACTTATATATCGAATCCAGAAATAGATTACTTAGCCGCTAAGTAAGTATAAAAACGGTACAATTTAATACCAGATTTGGATAATTATCAAAACCGAACTTCTTATAAAACACCCTATGAGAAAATAATGTAAAAAATCTTGTCTCTCGAGAATACGAGTTTTATTGATCTGCCGAAATGATTATCGTATCGAAAATATTGCGCCGGGACGCGCACAGGTCAAACCGTAATCCGGATCGAAAAAGTCAAAACACGGAAAATGTCCGGAATTACCAGATTAGGTTAGGAAGGAGTTTTTCGAAGAGTATCTGGTTGTAAAAACGTAAAAAAGGTTGAGATTGGACGATTCCCGGCTTTATAAAATAGTTTTATAATTACTCAAAAAATAATTATTAAATCTATAAATCCTTATAAAATCATATAACACTCCAAAAATTACCAGAAAAAAATATCATAATTATCTATACTTTATTCTGGACATATAAAAATTAAAATACTTACACTTTATCATATATAGACACCCAAATATAAATATCAATCATCAGATAATTCACCAGAATTCCCATAATAATCACATAATATTTAGTTATTGATAAAAGTAATTGCACAATATTTCCCAGATATTTCAAAACACTTTCAATTTACCGATACTAATAAGATCGACATTCAAATAACTTTTAAAAATAATACATTAAAAGAAATATTTTCATAAATTAACAAGGATCGATATAACACTTAAAAATTAACGCATTACCATATGATAACACCAACTCGTCAAACAAGAATAAAATATCCACCATTTTATTCCTTATAAATCATAAAAGCATATATATATATATATATATATATTCAAATAATAATTCTAATAATTCTAAAAATACGGAATATTACAAACAGGGTGAACATCAAAGAAGCCCAAAGAATAAGGTTGGAGAGGTGAGTGTTTCCCAGCCTAGCCACACTGTAATTTCCCAACAAACTGCAATGCTTAAAAAGGATATAAGCTCATTGCTAGTTGCATCCTCCCAAAAGGATGTAACTATTGAAAAAAGCTCTCAACCAAGAGCACAGGTCAAAAGGGTAAGGGACAGTAGCTCACCCAAAACTTATGCCAGAAAGAAGAAATCTAAACCAACTGGGGATACACAGGGTGCACACACAGTGCCTACTACAGTCAAAGACTCAGTACATGCACCATCACAAAGTCAGCTTGATGTGGCTCCAATAATTGTGGAGTCACAGCCAAATGCTTTAATCATAGAAAGACCTAATACACCAAATTTACCCACATACTCACTGGATGTAGATATGATTCATACATCACTTCCAAATTCTCCATCTTTAACTCTTTTGGAGAAGCCAAAAATCCAAGCAAGTGAGCATCATCTTTTAGATGATTTGTTGGCTCACTTGCCATTTCTTTTTGAGTCTACTGAAACATCTGTGCAAAATCTCAAATCAATCCCCACAGATTCAACAGTAGTCTCTACTCCAAACTCATTCATTTCTACTCACTCGATGGATATTTTTCATCCGTTGACAAGTGATTATCCTTCGACGGATATGTTTAACAACAATCATCCGTTGACACTTAAAACTACTGCTTCGACGGATGTTCCTCATCCGTTGATAGTCACTACACCACCTCAAATCTCAACTACTGTCACAAGTGCAGATGACTTAGTAGTAGTACAATCACTGTAATATCCGGGATATATCGTGTAATTATTTTTTCTATTAAATAATTATTATCTGTGTATTTTGTGAATTAATTGTTAAGTGTTATCTGTACTTGGATATTCAAAAATAATATTAATTGAGTATTTTAATTTTTATATGTCCAAAATAAAATATAGATAATTGTCATATCTTCCTAATTATTTTTATGGTGATTTATGAATTTATAAGAATCATATGAAATTTATAAAATCTTTTTCCGGGTATTTAAAATCTATTTTATAAAAACGGGAACCAACCGACGTCACCCGTTGTTACGTTTTTCGAACCCAAAACTGTTCCGAAAACTCCTTCCTAACCTAATTGTAATATTCCGAGCATATTCCACGTTTCGACTTTTTCGATCCGGCGTACGGTTTGTTCTGCGCGGGTCCCGGCGTATCATTTTCGATACAATATTCATTTCGGTAAATCAATAAAACCCGTATTTTTGATAAACGGGAGCTTTTTATTAAACTATCCCAATTATCACTTCGTAGTACGTGTAACCAGGCGCTGAGACCAAGACCGCAGTACAAATTGTACTGGTTTGGATAATTATCCCGAAAACCGAAACCGTTTGGATCAGTTTTTATAAATAAATGTACCGTTTTATATCCGGAATGATCCAACGGGATATTAATTTTCCGTAATTATAAATAGCCTTTTACCGTATTTTATTTCGTATCAAAATCATTTGCAAATAGTTAATTTTATAATTTTCAGAGAAAAACCCTAATTACATAAACTATTCTAAGAATCAAACAGCAAAACGAAGGCGTTACGATCTCTGTTTTCAAAGCTTGAGTAACCACAACGAAGGATTTGAAGTGTTCTACCAGATTCTAAGCTTCGTTTTACTGCAGAAATCAAGGTTTATTTTCTATAATTTTATTTATTTTCGAATTAAATTTATTAAAAATATGAATTTTTGTTCGGATGATTGTTTGTATGATTTGATGATTGCATGTTATAGAGCTTGTTTTCCTGATGATTTTGATATATTATACGTCTAATTTGGAGTTCAATAACATGTTCAAATTTGAGTTTGATTTTCGAATTTCAAAATTAGGGTTTATAACCCGTATGAATGTTCTTAATTGAAATTTGGGGGTTTCTTATTCTAGAATAGATTGATGTTGTGATATAGTGGATTGTGTTCTCTGTGAAATTTGCAATCTAGTCGTACCAGTTTCATGAATCAACGAGGTCTGTAGAGAAGGGAGTTGTGTTTTGAAGTTTACGTCGAACCCGCCGGAAACCGGCGAGTTTCTTGATCAAATTCCGGCCAAGTCTGGGGTTATTGATGAATTTTGATTGTAGATATAGATTCCTGGTGTTGTGTATTATTGATCTGGAGCTTGTGGTGGGGGGAGGATGCCGGAGTCGAGTTCTCCGGCCATCCTCGACGTTTTCCGGCGACTGGACTGCAAAATTGCAGTTTGGTCCCTGTACATTTGGAAATGATGAAGTTAGGTCCCTGAACTTTCCAGAAATTGCAAAAATAGGATTCCTGTTTTAAGAATATTTAAAAATCATATTTCCTATTTATTTTTATTATAAAAATTCGATTTTAATTTCTGAAAATTCTAAAAATTATTATTTTAATTTCAGAAAAAAATATTTTTAATTCAAAAATAAATCTGAATTAATTAGTTAATTAATTTCAGTTAATTTTTAATTCATTAATTGGTCAATTAATTCAAAAATTAATTGATTAATTGATTTAATTAATTATCAATTGATTTTAGTTAAATATTTAATTATATTTAAATATTTAAAAATGATTTAAAAATTTCGAAAAATAGTTTCGAGCTTTAAAATATTATTCTAAATTATTTCCAAGGCTCGATAATTATTATAAAATTGTTTCGGAGCCAGAATTGGCCAACCGAACCCTGTTTATTATTCCGAAATTGATTCAACGACCCGTTTTAATTCCGAAAAATGTTTTAAAAATCATTTTAAATACCAGAAAACCTATTTATGACCCGAGACTTCTTTATAAATGATATATCATTGATTACGTGATGTATTATGTGCTATACGTGACTGGTTGATTGACTATCGGTCTATATATTCGGTGTTTACTTGATTATTGCATAACTTTCAATCCGTTAATCGGATTTGGGTGAAACGAAGGGTAGATAGAAGTATGTGTTAAATAGAACTCTATGAGTAATTATTGATAGATGCTTATGATATATGAGCAAAAGAGGCAAGGCGTAGGAAAGGGAAACAGGTAGTTGAGGAGTAAGACGATTGTGATTGGAAGCGAGTGCAGTGTAGTAAGCTAATACCAGGCAAGTGTTCTGAACTTTCTTGAGATATTGTAGTATTTGATAGTCTTGTTGATATTGCAAGTGCTTTAAAGCACTAAAACCCAAACTCTGATTCCAGTCATTGTTCTTGAGCCATGAACCTTATTCTTTCTAGACCATTGATTGTTGTATACCCAAACACGAACCTCAAGTATACGATACTACTCCACAAATACATGCAAACAAAATCCCAAACACCGAACTGAATTACTTATATAATCAAACATTGTATCCTATGCTTTGAAAGCCCATATCTTTGAAACCCTGAAATGTTGATTCCTTTATTATCCAATTCTTTCAATACCAGCATCCAAGCTTTTAAATTATCTTATTGATCCTTACAAGGATTGAAACCCTTTCATTGTTAAACACTCATTATTGTTAATGATTCTGGTTATTGTTTATTATTGCTTATTCCGTTATTATGTTAGAATTGGATTGTTTTTATAAAATTGCGAACCAGATTCGTGGTCAGACCATATAATGGTCAAGTTAGGCCAATGTGTACCTTGGATCCAGTAGTTAGAGCAATGTTGTGTGCCTTGCTCGGGGTTAGTGCGTAACTGATCAGCAGCCTAACCTTGGTTTTTAAATTAAAAGTATAATATCTAATTCTAAATCATAATCCATTGTTCACTTGATATCATAATCATGTTCTCTTGATGATCATTATTCTCAGTTTTGTCATTGTGACTTGCTGAGCTAGTTAGCTCATTTGTGCGATGTTGTTTATATTCTTTCCACTTAAAAAGGAACCAATTGGTAACGAGGATCCCCAGTCCAACGCGAGAGCTAGGGGTTCAGGTTGAGAAAGCTGAGCTAGTAGGCTTCTTTTGGAATAATTTAAGTTTGTAAATGTTGTAATAAAGTTTAATACTCAGTTTGAGTTTGAATGATTGGGATTTGAACGGTTTGTAATATATTAGTGTGTTTGGTTTGTGTGCATACTTTAACCTGTTGCGGTCCGTGGTAGTTGGTAAATTGGGTCACTGCATATATTATTATTATCTTTATTATTATTATAAGCAGGTTATAAATAAGGTGTGAGTATGGACCCCAAACTTCTGACCCGGGTTTGGAGGGCGCCACAGGTTTGGTATCAAAGCTACAGGTTATAAGTCACTGACACAAGCCTAGGTTGACGGGAATGGGTAGAGGGTTAGGATTAGAAGTAAGGAATAGAAAGATAGAACGTCGAGATGTTGAGTGCTTCGGTATATCAGGTATTAGTGTAATTCGCATTATGGTTCGAGATTCTTATATTGCGATATGATTTCAGATAGCAGCGATGGCCGACTCTTTTATTCCCGTAGCAGCTGATCACTCAGAGCCTTCAGTTGGAGTGTCGTCTTCGGATCCACGTCCTGTTGTTCCACCAGTGTTGGCTATACTACCTCCACCTGTGTTGCAGCCCGTACCACTGCAGGCTATTCCACCTCCAGGCATGAGGCCACCTATCAGAGGACCCCCACCTGCTGATTCAGGCTTTACCAGTCATTCAGTCACAGGAGTACCTTTCTAGTTCTCTTTCTACCCTGTCCCATATTATCAGTTTGAGGCTTGCCTTATGGAGCAGTGATTCCTTCAGGGTCAGATTCAGGAGTTACTACATATTATGCGTACCAGAGAGGTGGGGAGTGGTGAGAGGCGACTTAGAGAGAGGCTCCAGGCATTTCGTAGAGCAGCTGCTGTGAGGATTGCTGAGGCTACACATGAGGACATCACCCCTGATTTCCTAGTGCAGTGGGCTAAGTGGGTTCTAGAGGAGCTTGAGGAGATAGGAGGTCCAGATTTGCCATGAGCCAGAGATTCAGAGATGAAAATGTGGAGCAGTGTTGTTATGGTTATGTAGTATGTACAGTAGTGTGTAGTGTGTATCAGTAGACTTTTAAGTTATATTTATAGACTAGCTATGCTGACTAGTGAGTAGGTTGTTGTACCCTTTTTACTTTTACTTCCGAAACGTCTTTACGCTTGTACTACCTAAAACTTTTGATCTATATATATCAGTACCTTTTTCCTTTCCAGCACTGTCATTTACTTTATTGCACCTGTTATACCTTACCTTATTTATTGCACCAGTTATACCATGTGATACCATGTACCCTATTTTCCATAACTGTTTATATTCTATAAAGAAGCATGCAATTTACTTAGTTATAATTGTTTTCAAAAAGAGATATTTCTATTTTGCAAAACTGTTCTTTTATGCAAAAGATTGATTTAAAAGCTAAATAAGTTGATTGATTCTTTACAGAAAATGCCTCCCAGAAGAAATACCCGCACCAACACCCAGAATGAAGAAACCAACAACAATAACAACCAAGATGATACAAATCCAAATGTGAACCCAGGACCCATGGACCCAGCAATAGCCCAGATTCTTCAAATCTTGGTCCAACAAACAGTTCACCTGGCACAACAACAACAAAGACAGACCAACCCCCAGGTAACTTTTAAAACTTTTCAGGAAGTAAACCCACCAGAATTCAAGGGTTCCTTAGAGCCAATTGAAGCAAATGTTTGGTTAAAGGAAATAGAGAAGGCATTTGCCTTAGTGAAAGTAAAGGAAGAATAGAAGGTTGAGTTTGCAAGTTACTATCTGAAGAATGAGGCCACCTATTGGTGGGAAATGGTGAAGACATTGGAAGGCACAGATGTTATTACTTGGGAAAGGTTTAAGGAATTGTTTTTAGAAAAGTATTTTCCTCAGTTTTTTCAGGATCAAATGGAGCTGAAGTTTTTAGAATTAAAGTAAGGGAACATGTCGGTAACAGATTATGAGGGTAAGTTTGAGGAATTGTCAAGGTACGTACCGTCGTATGTGGATACTGACAGGAAGAAAGCTAAAAGATTTCAGCAAGGTTTGAAACCATGGATCAGAGGGAAGGTAGCCATTTTTGAATTGGATACCTATGCAGGAGTAGTACAGAAGGCTATGATCGCAGAGACAGAGAGTGAGATGTTCCAGAAGGAAAAGGAAAGCAAGAAAAGGAAAGTTGAGGGAAGTGAGGGTCAGCCACAAACAGGGAAGTTTCCAAATTTTAAGAAGGGTAAGTTTCAGCCAGGGAGAAATTTTAATTTCAGGAGACAGAATGCAGGAGACGGAGGCCAGAGCAACCATCCAGTTAATACAAATCAGCCAAGTCAGTTGAGACTAACTTTTCCGGATTGTCAAGTATGTGGGAAGAAGCATGGAGGAGTTTGTAATAAGTTGAATGTGGTATGTTTCAAATGCAACCAAAAAGGGCACTATTCGAGGGAGTGCCGAAATCAGCCAGCAAGAGAGCCAGCAAATAAAGATCAACCTATCCAGAATCCAGCAGTAAAGGTTCCAACCATTGGATTTATGTGCTTTAAATGTGGAAAGCCAGGACATATGGCCAGGGATTACAAGACACCGGCCCCAGCCAGTAATGCATTGAGGATTATGGGATCTACCCCAACAGTGAATGAGACTCCAAGGGCTAGAGTTTTTGATATGTCTGTGAAGGATGCTATTCAGGATACGGATGTCGTGGCAGGTACGCTTAATGTGAATTCTTTATATGCCAAAGTGTTAATAGATTCGGGAGCAACTCGATCATTTGTTTCACAAGATTTTGTTAGTAAGTTAAATTGTCCAGTTGAGTGTTTAAATGAAATAATGACTGTGGAATTAGCAAATCAAGAACGTGTAACTATTAACCAAGTTTGTGGGAATTGTGAGATTGAGATCTCTGGTAGTAAATTTTGTGTAGATTTGATACCATTTAAGTTAGGAGAATTTGATGTTATATTAAAGATGGATTGGTTATCTAAGCACGATGCCCAGATAGATTGTCGAAATTAGAAGGTAATGGTGAAAACGCCAGATGAAAGGATAGTAACGTTCAAAGGTCAGAAATAAGTAAAGAAGTTCTTAACGATGATTCAAGCCAAGAAGTTATTACGGCAAGGATGCAAGCATTTCATAGCATATGTGATCGACAGAAGTCAAAAGCCAGCAAAATTTGAAGATATTCCAGTTGTGAATGAATTTCCAGACGTATTTCCCGACGAATTACCAGGACTTCCTCCAGATAGAGAAATTGAATTTGCGATCGACTTAGCACAGAGAACAGAACCAGTATCCAAGGCCCCGTACAGAATGGCGCCTGTTGAGATGAAAGAGTTAGCGAAGCAATTGCAGGAGTTGTTAGAGAGAGGAGTAATCAGACCTAGTATATCCCCGTGGGGAGCCCCGGTATTATTTGTCAAGAAGAAAGATGGAAGCATGAGACTGTGCATCGACTATAGGGAGCTCAACAAGCTGACAATCAAGAACAAGTATCCGTTACCCAGAATCGATGATCTGTTCGACCAGTTGAAGGGAGCCAAGTACTTCTCTAAAATTGATTTAAGATCGGGATATCATCAACTGAAGATCAAGCCAGAAGATATACCAAAGACAGCTTTCAGAACAAGGTATAGACATTACGAGTTTTTAGTGATGTCTTTTGGATTGACCAATGCCCCGGCAGCGTTTATGGACCTGATGAACAGAATTTTCAAGGAGTATTTGGATAAGTTTGTTATTATGTTTATAGATGATATTTTAATTTATTCAAAAACGGAAGAGGATCATGCGGAACATGTGAGAACGGCTTTGGAGATTTTAAGGAAAAAGAAATTATACGCTAAATTCTCGAAGTGTGAGTTTTGGCTACAGGAAGTTCAGTTCTTAGGACACATAGTCAGTAACGAAGGAATCAAAGTGGACCCGGCAAAGATCGAGGCAATTACGAATTGGGAGAGACCGAGAACACCCACTGAGGTAAGAAGTTTCTTGGGATTGGTGGGATATTATCGACGATTCGTTCAGAAATTCTCAAGGATTGCAACACCATTGACAAAGCTTACACGAAAGAATGAAAAGTTTATATGGAACGACAAGTGCGAAGAAAGTTTTCAGGAGTTGAAGCGGAGATTAATCACGGCACCTGTTTTATCACTTCCAGACGATCAAGGGAATTTCATAATTTATAGCGATGCTTTTCACAAAGGACTAGGATGTGTTTTAATGCAACACGAAAAGGTGATTGCGTATGCGTCAAGGCAATTGAAACCACACGAACAAAAGTATCCTACTCATGATTTGGAGCTAGCAGCCATAGTTTTCGCTTTAAAGATCTGGAGACATTATTTGTATGGAGAAAAGTGCGAGATTTTCACGGATCACAAAAGCTTAAAATACATATTCACACAGAAGGAACTTAATATGAGGCAAAGGAGATGGTTAGAATTGATCAAGGATTACGACTGTTCGATTAATTATCATCCCGGTAAGGCGAACGTTGTGGCAGACGCATTGAGTCGGAAGGAAAGGTTGAATGTGTTATCAGTACCTGAAGATATATATAAGGAATTTCAGAAATTGGAATTGGAGATTAGAATTCACAAGCCTGATGAAGCAAAAGTGTACAGTATGAATTTCCAGCCGAAGTTGTTGGAGAAAATAAAGAAGTGTCAGGAAAATGTAATGGATCAAGATATAAATCGTTTGGTAGGTGAGGAATTATGCACGCAGAAGGATGATCAAGGTATTCTTAGGTTTTCTTGAAGAATTTAGATTCCACGAGTGACGGAGCTGAAAAATGAAATTTTACAAGAGGCACATAGTTCAAGATATTCTATCCATCCAGGGAGTACCAAAATGTACAGAGATTTAAAGAAGAATTATTGGTGGCCAGACATGAAGAGGGAAATTGCGGAATGGATTAGCAAATGTTATACCTGTCAGAGAGTTAAAGCAGAGCATCAGAGACCAAGTGGATTGTTACAGCCATTGGAGATTCCAGAGTGGAAGTGGGAACATATTGCTATGGATTTCATAGTTGGATTACCAAGGACAAGGGCTAATCATGATGCCATTTGGGTTATAGTGGATAGACTTACCAAGTCAGCTCATTTTCTGCCTATAAATGAAAGATTTTCGCTCGACAAGTTAGTCCATATGTACCTGAAGGAAATTGTATTTCGTCATGGAGTTCCTGTGTCTATTGTATCTGATCGAGATCCAAGGTTTAATTCAAGATTTTGGAAGAGTTTTCAAGAATGTTTGGGAACAAGACTGAATATGAGTACGGCCTATCACCCCCAGACGGATGGACAAAGTGAAAGAACGATCCAGACAGTCAAGGACATGTTACGTGTTTGTGCTATTGATTTCAAAGGAAGTTGGGATGAATATTTACCTCTGGTAGAGTTTGCTTACAACAACAGTTATCATGCCAGCATTGGGATGCCACCCTATGAAGCCCTTTATGGATGCAAATGTAGATCTCCAATATATTGGGACGAAGTAGGAGAACACAAGATACTTGGACCTGAACCGGTACAGCAGACAAAGGAAATTGTTGAAATTATCTAGAAAAGATTGATAGCCGCACAAGATCGTCAGAGGAAATACTCAGACCAGTCAAGGAAAGACATGGAATTTGAAGAAGGAAGCTTGGTATTACTGAAAGTATCACCATGGAAAGGACTAACGAGGTTTGGAAAGAGAGGGAAGCTAAGCCCAAGATATGTCGGACCTTTTGAGATCCTAAAGCGCGTTGGAAAAGTAGCTTACGAGTTGGCGTTACCACCGCACATGGAGCACATTCACAATATTTTTCACGTATCGATGCTCAAGAAATATAATCCAGACTCCAGGAATGTAATAGAATATGAGCCAATAGAGCTTCAGGCATATTTGTCATATGTACAGAGTCCGATAGAGATTCTAGAGGAGAGAGAGAAAGTATTGAGAAATAAAGTGGTAAAGCTAGTAAGAGTATTGTGGAGAAACCCAAAGGTTGAAGAGTCAACCTGGGAGTTAGAAAATGATATAAGAGAAAAGTACCCTCATTTATTTTCTTAGAAGATTCTGAGGACAGAATCCTTTTAAGGGGGGAAGGATGTAATATCTGGGATATATCGTGTAATTATTTTTGCTATTAAATAATTATTATATGTGTTCAGTATCTATTCTGTGAATTAATTGTTAAGTGTTATCTATACTTGGATATTCAAAAATAACATTAATTGAGTATTTTAATTTTTATATGTCCAAAATAAAATATAGATAATTGTCATATCTTCCTAATTATTTTTATGGTGATTTATGAATTTATAAGAATCATATGAAATTTATAAAATCTTTTTCCGGGTATTTAAAATCTATTTTATAAAAACGGGAACCAACCGACGTCACCCATTGTTACGTTTTTGGAACCCGAAACTCTTCCGAGAACTCCTTCCTAACCTAATTGTAATATTCCGAGCATATTCCATGTTTCGACTTTTTCGATCCGCCGTACGGTTTGTTTTGCGCGGGTCCCGGCGCAACATTTTCGATACAATATTCGCTTAGGTAAATTAATAAAACCCGTATTTTCGATAAACGGGAGCTTTTTATTAAACTATCCCAATTATCACTTCGTAGTACGTGTAACCAGGCGCTGAGACCAAGACCGAAGTACAAATTGTACTTGTTTGGATAATTATCCCGAAAACCGATATCGTTTGGATCAGTTTTTATAAATAAACGTACCGTTTTATATCCGGAATGATCCAACGGGATACTAATTTTCCGTAATTATAAATAGCCTTTTACCGTATTTTATTTCGTATCAAAATCATTTGCAGATAGTTAATTTTATAATTTTCAGAGAAAAACCCTAATTACATAAACTGTTCTAAGAATCAAACAGCAAAACGAAGGCGTTACCGATCTCTGTTTTCAAAACTTGAGTAACCAAAACGAAGGATTTCAAGTGTTCTACCAGATTCTAAGCTTCGTTTTACTGCAGAAATCAAGGTTTCTTTTCTATAATTTTATTTATTTTCGTATTAAATTTATTAAAAATATGAATTTTTGTTCAGTTGATTGTTTGTATGATTTGATGATTGCATGTTAGAGAGCTTGTTTTCCTGATGATTTTGATATATTATACGTCTGATTTGGAGTTCAATAACATGTTCAAATTTGAGTTTGATTTTCGAATTTCAAAATTAGGGTTTATAACACGTATGAATGTTCTTAATTGAAATTTGGGGGTTCCTTATTCTGGAATAGATTGATGTTGTGATATAGTGGATTGTGTTCTCTGTGAAATTTGCAATCTAGTCGTACAAGTTTCATGAATCAACGAGGTCTGTAGAGAAGGGAGTTGTGTTTTGAAGTTTACGTCGAACCCGCCGGAAACCGACGAGTTTCTTGATCAAATTCCGGCCAAGTCTGGGGTTATTGATGAATTTTGATTGCAGATATAGATTCCTGGTGTTGTGTATTATTGATCTAGAGCTTGTGGTGGTGGGAGGATGCCGGAGTCGAGTTCTCCGGCCATCCCCGACGTTTTCCGGCGACTAGACTGCAAAATTGCAGTTTGGTCCCTATACTTTTGGAAATGATGAAGTTAGGTCCCTGAACTTTCCAGAAATTGCAAAAATAGGATTCCTGTTTTAAGAATATTTAAAAATCATATTGCCTATTCATTTTTATTATAAAAATTCGATTTTAATTTTTGAAAATTCTAAAAATTATTATTTTACTTTCAAAAAAAATTATTTTTAATTCAAAAATAAATCTGAATTAATTAGTTAATTAATTTCAGTTAATTTTTAATTGATTAATTGGTCAATTAATTCAAAAATTAATTGATTAATTGATTTAATTAATTATCAATTGATTTTAGTTAATTATTTAATTAGTTTTAAATATTTAAAAATGATTTAAAAATTTTGAAAAATAGTTTCGAGCTTTAAAATATTATTCTAAATTATTTCCAAGGCTCGATAATTATTATAAAATTGTTTCGGAGCCAGAATTGGCCAACTGAACCCTGTTTATTATTCTGAAATTGATCCAACGACCCGTTTTAATTCCGAAAAATGTTTTAAAAATCATTTTAAATACCAGAAAGCCTATTTATGACCCGAGACTTCTTTATAAATGACATATCATTGATTACGTGATGTATTATGTGCTATACGTGACTAGTTGATTGACTATCGGTCTATATATTCGGTGTTTACTTGATTATTGCATAACTTTCAATCCGTTAATTGGATTTGGGTAAAACGAAGGGTAGATAGAAGTATGTGTTGAATAGAACTCTATGAGTCAATTATTGATAGATGATTATGATATGTGAGCAGAAGAGGCAAGGCGTAGGAAAGGGAAACAGGTAGTTGAGGAGTAAGACGGTTGTGATTGGAAGCGAGTGCAGTGTAGTAAGCTAATACCAGGCAAGTGTTCTGAACTTTCTTGAGATATTGTAGTATTTGATAGTCTTGTTGATATTGCAAGTGCTTTAAAGCACTGAAACCCAAACTCTGATTCCAGTCATTGTTCTTGAGCCATGAACCTTATTCTTTCTAGACCATTGATTGTTGTATACCCAAACACGAACCTCAAGTATACGATACTACTCCACAAATACATGCAAACAAAATCCCAAACACCGAACTGAATTACTTATATACTCAAACATTGTATCCTATGCTTTGAAAGCCCAAATCTTTGAAACCCCGAAATGTTGATTCCTTTGTTATCCAATTCTTTCAATACCAGCATCCAAGCTTTTAAATTATCTTATTGATTCTTACAAGGATTGAAACCCTTTCATTGTTTAACACTCATTGTTGTTAATGATTCTGGTTATTGTTTATTATTGCTTATTCCGTTATTATGTTAGAATTGGATTGTTTTTATAAAATTGCGGACCAGATTCGTGGTCAGACCATATAATGGTCAAGTTAGGCCAATGTGTGCCTTGGATCCAGTAGTTAGAGCAATGTTGTGTGCCTTGCTCGGGGTTAGTGCGTGACTGATCAGCAGCCTAACCTTGGTTTTTAAATTAAAAGTATAATATCCAATTCTAAATCATAATCCATTGTTCACTTGATATCATAATCATGTTCTCTTGATGATCATTATTCTCAGTTTTGTCATTGTGACTTGCTGAGCTAGTTAGCTCATTTGTGCGATGTTGTTTATATTTTTTCCAGTTAAAAAGGAACCAATTGTTAATGAGGATCCCCAGTCCAACGCGAGAGCTAGGGGTTCAGGTTGAGAAAGCTGAGCTAGTAGGCTTCTTTTGGAACAATTTAAGTTTGTAAAAGTTGTAATAAAGTTTAATACTCAGTTTGAGTTTGAATGATTGGGATTTGAACGGTTTGTAATATATTAGGTGTTTGGCTTGTGTGCATACTTTAACATGTTGTGGTCCGTGGTAGTTGGTAAATTAGGTCACTGCATATATTATTATTATCTTTATTATTATTATAAGCAAGTTATAAATAAGGTGTGAGTGTGGACCCCAAACTTCTGACCCGGGTTTGGAGGGCGCCACAATCACTTTTAGGACTGAGGGAGGGAGTGAACTGAGTGAGAGGCTGAGTTGCTCTCAGGAAAAAGGAGAGGAAAAGAGTGAACAAATGCAGGCTATTTCTTCCGGCCTGGCAAACGTGAGTGATGGGAGTTCCACCTTAGTAGGTGAAGGTGAGGGTGGTGAACCAAGGGGAGCCCTTAATGCAAGAACATAGAGAAAATGAGAGAAAAGTAGGTACAACTCAATAGGAAGAGCCCACTATAAATGAGTTAATGGATGTCAATAAGGCTGATAAGAGACAGCTAATTCAGCAAGAATATCAAGTTGTTTTAGACTCTGTTTCTTTCGAAGCTGAGGCATTTACTCACCTTGTGTCAGCATATCAAGTTCTAGCTGAACATGACAATGTGGTTGCAGAAAAGATGCTTAACTTCGTGCATACAACTGCTTCAATGCAAAGAGCAAAGGATGTCATCACAGCTATGCCATCTACAGTTGGTGATGATGTTGATTATGGAACTGGTGGGTCTGAAGAGTTCTTTGGAGATGATGATGATGAAGAAGAGAAAATGGACATAGGGGGGGAAGAAGGCCCTAGTTCCAGATCTAGTGTGCCATCTTGGGCATTCTTCAAAGATTGTGATGAACACCATTTCAAGTCCACTCTCTTTCATATAATTCAACAGACACAGACTGCTCTTCAAGCCACCACTAATGCTAGAACCAAGAAGCTTCTACAAGCACACCTCAACACTCTACAACTACATTAAATACAAGCTCTTCAGCACAATCAAGATGTCACTTCAATCAAAATAGAGATTGATCAAGTCAAGAAGGATGTCTCTGAAAGATTGGATGCTAAATTTCCAGATAAAACAGTGCTTGACATCAACAGAAAGTTGAGGAATAATTCTAATCTTGCAACTAAAGTGGATTCCATAGACACGAAATAGAAAGCAGCAGAAGCCTCTCTCACAGCTATTCATCTACATCAAGCACAACAAACTCAGTTGCCGCAAAAGCTGGGTGGTTGCACAAACTTCTATCTCCACTCTACTTGATGATAACAAAAAGGGGGAGAAAGATTCAATCATCCTGGTTAGTCAATGAGGGAAAACCAGTGAGGGGGAGCATGTATTAAATGTTCAAATCAGCCAAGTAATAGTTCCAGAAATTACATTACCAAATAGAAGCCGCTCAGCTGGATTCTAAGTCAAATCTCAAAGAGCTTGATGTTATAGCTGTTGAAAAGGAAATGGATGACAAGTGGAGGAATATAGATGAAGAAATTCAGAAGAAATTTGGTCAGATACAAAAACCAGACAAGATCTTTCATCATCACTAACAAGTCAAGCAAATCTCTGTGAATGAAATGAGTCTTTGTAGCTTGGAAAAGGGCCAACCTTCATGCATAAAGTCTCCAAAGGCCAATTTGGTTTTAAAGCCTAGAAAGAACTATCTAAAGTTCTCAGACAAAAATCCTGTGGATCTTATGTTTGAGACACCAAGGACAGATGAAAAGAAGATGTTGGCAAGGTCAATGGCATTCTTCAAAGATCCAACTGATTCAGTACTGAAAAGAAGAATTGTCAAGATCTACAGTAATGGTAAGGAAATCTATGTGGTGGTTGGACACCCTCAGTTTGTAGAATCCAAGAAGGAAGAAAAGAAAAGAATTAAGCAAGAAAAGAAGCAGGTTGCTTTAGATGCTAAAAATCTCAAACAAAAGAAGAAGCAAGCTGCTATCTTGGCCAAACTTCAAGTTGCAAAAATTACAACTGAGATTTTTGAACAACCACCTGCGATTACTGAAGCTCAAGATCAGAAAATGCTCAATGAACCTCAACAGAAAAGAAAATTTAGATACAAGCTCCATTCCAAAAGAAAATTGGACTTCACTGATGAGGAAATGGAAGACTATATTCTGAAACAGTCTACAACTTTAACTCAAACATCCAAGCCCTCAGTGGTACATGAGGAATCTAAGGTGGAACCATTAAAAAACTTTCATGGTGAGCCCATAATTCCCAAGGATGAGCCAATAGACTGGGAAAGTTTGCCAATTCCTGAACTAAACTTGCCAATCTTCAACAAGCCAAATAAAATAAAGACAAAAGCAACCAAGAAGGTCAAACCTGTGACTCTCAAAACCAAAACCTTAGCCAAAACTCAACCAACTATCAACTAGGGAGTTCTACTCTACATCTGTGACATCAAGGAATTTTCAGATATAAATCTCTACTTGGATGAATTGGAAGAGGTAAGAGGAATTAATGCTCACAGACATCTTCCTGAAAGACTGGTGTTTAAGTGCAAGGGAGGGAAAGAGATCACATGGCCTATTCAAAGGATTCTTCAAGAAAGCCAATCTGTACTGATAAAGATCTATTCATCCTTCAAGAATAACTTTGGATTTAATGTGACTGCAAGGAGGTTAGTCCTAAAGAAGATAGAAGATCTAAGGATCAATAAAGCCAAAGACGCACTCCCAAAGATTCTATCAATTCCTTTCACAGGAAATAGAGTGCATTTGAGGCCTTATTGGATAATGGAATCCAGGGATGACAAGGGTGTAAGAAGATTTTTCAGACTGGATGACCAACTGAGTATCTCTAGCAATGAGACTCTATTGGAAATACAAGAATGTTGGATTTGTCAGATTCTGAAGAACTTGAATTCCACAGACAACTCCAAAGTCAAATAGAAGATAATAACAGAAAGCTTGGGAAGAAATCCAGACAATCAAGAAAATAGAAATCATCTGCTCAGACTAGAGGAGAACCTTGATAATGATTGTGATAACTCTTTATACTCTTTGCTTTGTTCAATTTTCAATAAATTTGTAGCACTTATCAGTTTTATCTACTACATTTCAATCTGTACATTTAGGGTGTTTTGTTATCATCAAATTTCTATTAATTTATGGCTACAATTCCAGTAGACATAAATCGGGAGAGATTATTAGGAATATGTTGTGGACTTGATGATAAGTTGAACAAAACAGCTTAGTAGATTTAACTTAGTGATTTTGTAGCTTTCAATGGATGATCACTTTCACTATCCATTAAAAGAGTAGCTTATGTAAATTAAGTTTAGTAGCACATTTCTGCATACTTGTATAGGCTTAGTGAACTAGATTTCTGAGAAATGTTTAAGGCATGTTGACTACTAGATTGATATACAAGATAGGTTGGTCAATTTTAAATAGATGATCCTTGAAATCTTGTATAAGTGAAATGGAGTTAATTGTCGAGAAAATAGTCTCAACGGATGTTTCACAAAGCTTCAACGGATGTTTAGTCAAGATTCAACGGATGCTCAGATAAAGCTTCAACGGATGATCTACAAAACTTCAACGGATGATAAACTACAGATTCAACGGATGATCCAATGAAGTTCTAACGGATGTTCAAATTTAAAAGAGCAGTTGAAAGTGACTTGACAGTCACATGCGTTGATTGTATGCAAATGGAATGTGTCAGCCTAATTACAGGTTTAAAAGAGCAAATAAGCATTACCATTTTCATGTAACTAAGAAGATATTCTAAGATGTTGGAATAGAGTAATGAAATAGCATGAAGTTAGAGTAGATGTAGTTTTGTTTATTATCTTGTCTTATTTTCATGTAACTTGGTGATATATAAACCAAGTGTAGCAAGTAGAATAACTAACTAATCAAGCACATTTTTCAGAGAGATAGATAAAGCTGTATTTGTTAAGAATTTCTCTGTAGTTTGTTTGTTCACTTGTAAAGTAGTTGTGTGATATTCAAAGCATCACAGAGTTCTCAATTTGATATATATATATATATATATATATATATCTGGTGGATACACTCAAATCCACCAGAAAGTTTTAAAGCTTTGTGTTTTATTACTTAGTGTTTTGATTTATATTATTCTTCCATTCCGCATTACTGCAAATCAAACTCTGTTATATATATTAAGTTGGAACATTTTTTTAGAATCTCAAAAAGAAGCCAAAATTACATTCAACCCCCCCTTCTGTAATTCTTGTTGTATCATTTGGGAATAACACACAATCAAAGAATCAAAAAATGACATACAAGTACAAGAATCACTTATAAACTTTAGTTCAAGCCAAAACTCTTCCTTTAAATCATTTTTCAAAGAAAATCGAAAAAAATTAAGTCCTCAAGACAAAATCCTTCGTAAACTTGAATTAAAATCAAACCCCCTTTTTAAATTACAAAAATTCAAAATAAAAACCACTTAATCAATCAAAAGATTCTTTAATTACTTACCCCTCAATTACCCTAAGCAAACAACTACTCTTCTCCTTTTAATTACAAAAATTCGAACTCCAACATCAACACAAAACCATCCAAAATCACTTGCAACCATTTTAATGCTATCATTCATATTATCACACATCAAAAATCATTTTCCCACATAATTTTTAATAAAATTTCGAACCTATCAAATGTTCAAAACCAAATGAAACTAGAACATTAACATGCAATGACTCTTAGTGACATGCAATTTGTAACATAACAAGATTAAACTATAGCACTTGAAAAATCACATTTTTACAACCCACCGGCTCTCATTCGATCACATCCGGTGGTGGTAGAACTCAAGAGTGCCCATACACGGGTCTCCTCTTTGAGTTTTGAACCATAGAATCACACAATCTCATGTTTAGACTCCCTTATGATCACATATCAAGAAATTGCACTTTCTTGAATATAACCAAAGATATGAAACTATAAAAATTTGCTTAAAAACTTACATGCAAAGTGTATATGAGTAGAGAGTTGAAAATGATGATTAATGATCGTAAGATCTTTGAATTTGAACTAAGTTTTGATGTTGCAGGTAAGAGAGAGAATGAGAGAGCCGAGAGGGAGAGAGTTTTCGGGAGTGAGGGAGAAGAAGAGAGAAGTGGGAGAAGAAGAGAGGAAAAAAGAGAAGAGAGGGGAAATATATATAATGGTTTGGCAGGGGTACTTTGGTCATTGCACCATATTTTGATTTCCACTTCTCCTTTTCTTTTAATTTTAAGCTCAAATACGAATTTGGATATTATATAGCTCCCTCAGAAAAGATGAAAATTGAAGGAATATCTTTTTTAGAATATAGAGTTCGAAATTAGAATTCTAACCATACCTTTAAAATAATTTTTGAGCGTACGGTTTATTTTCTATGATTTTTATAAGATCAGGCTCAAAATAGAAATATAGCTTGTTAAAATCATTTTAAAATATATTGATCACAAAATAATTCCATCCACTATTTTTAGAGAGTCTCTAGGACTATTTCGAAGATAACAAAACAGATTTCATGCCTTGACCATACTCATATAATTTTATAAAGATATACAAAGGCTCAATAAATCTTATTTAAATTAAATAATTTCTTTTAAAATTATTAAAAATAATTAGAGAACATACCCAAGAACATTATCAAAGCAATGGCATATATTCACATATTACGACTCATCTTACATCACGATCAGTCTTCAGAAATTCTCCTTTTTGTTCATATTAACTATTCGCGTAACGGGTCGCGTCCTGTCTGACGGCCCGACACTGAGCGTTTCGAACACGCTTCATAATCAAACCTTTTATACAACTGACACCACAACTGGACTATAGCATTTACTTAAACATTCCTATTTCACACAATAACACATAGTTCACATTTAAATACCTTAATCCCTATTTAAAACGGATTCCGTTCAACCTGACGGCCCGACAACACAGCTTATCCCCTAAGCTGACTTATTAAACTGGAACGAATTACTTTACGTTCCCAGTTACTGATATAAAATAAAGACAATTAACCAACAAACTCATTTAACCCTTTATTTATTCACATAATTTAGAATTATTACACAAAAGTATACTTTATTCACTTAATCACGTTGTGAATTTCCCAGTCGCTATAGTCTACCCCCTTAAAAGGATTCTGTCCCCAGAATCTAGTTTAAACAAAAAGATGGGGATAATTCTCTTGCATTTCACTCTCTAATTCCCAAGTTGACTCCTCTACTTTAAGATTTCTCCACAATACTCTAACTAAAGGTACAACTTTATTTCTAAGCGCTTTTTCTTTGCGATCTAGGATTTGCACTGGTTGTTCCACAAAAGACAGATCTTGCTGAATTTCCACTGGTTCCAATTCGATCACATGGATTGCATCTGCATTATATTTCTTTAGAAGAGAAATATAAAACACGTTATGAAGATGTTGCATCTGTGGAGGTAACGCTAACTCATAAGCCACTTTCCCGACTAGTTTAAGTACTCTGAATGGTCCAATATACCTGGGACTCAATTTTCCTTTGTTCCCGAATCTAGATAACTCTTTCCACGGAGATATCTTTAACAACACTTTGTCTCCGCACTCAAATTGTATATCTTTCCGATCTTGATCTGCGTATTTCTTTTGTCGATCTTGAGTAGCAATTAACCTTTTACGAATCACTTCCATTTTCTCTTTCATTTATTGAACTAGCTCTGGGCCAATTAGTTTGCGCTCACCAATCTCGTCCCAATATGTGGGGGATATGCATTTTCTTCCATACAACGCTTTATAAGGCGGCATGCCGATACTCGCGTGATAACTGTTATTGTAGGAAAACTCAATCAATGGCAAATGATCGTCCCAATTTCCTTTGAAATCCAATGCACAAGTTCTCAATATATCCTCAATTATTTGGATTGCCCTTTCGCTTTGTCCGTAGTCTGTGGATGATACCTCGTACTCATTTTCAGCTTAGTTCCCAAATAATCATGAAATTATCGCCAAAATCTCGAGTTAAATCTTGTATCTCTATCGGATATAATAGACACTAGAACTCCATGACGCATCACGATCTCATCCAAATATATTTTGACCAACTTTTCCAATGAAAATCTTTCGTTGATAGGCAAGAAATATGCTGATTTTGTTAGTCGATTGACTATTACCCAAATCGCATCATGATTAGACTTGGTCTTTGGTAATCCTACCACGAAATCCATCGCGATATGTTCCCATTTCCATTCAGGTATATCTAGGGGCTGAAGCAGTCCACTCGGCCACTAATGTTATGCTTTGACTCTTTGGCATGTATAACATTTACTTATCCATTCCCCAATTTCATTTTTCATGTATGGCCACCAATAACTTCCCTTTAAATCCTTATACATCTTTGTACTTCCAGGGTGAATTAAAAATTTGGAGTTATGCGCTTCGTGCAAAATCTCATGCTTTAGCTCCACAATGTTAGGTATCCAAATACGTGAGGTAACACGATATATTCCTTTTTCATCCTTTTGAGCTCTAGCTTCCTCTCCTGTCAACCTATATTTCTCGTGGTTCATTACTTGTTCTTGACAACATCAAATCTTTTCCAAAATTTCTGGTTGAAATGACATTGCATACATGGCTCCTCTTTCTAACTCTGGAATCTGCACTTCTATTTCCAACTTCTCAAAATCCTTGACCAATTCTTTTGATGAAGTTAACATATTCAATCTTTCTTTGCAGCTTAATGCATCTACTACCACATTCGCTTTCCTGGGATGATAACTTATCGTATTATCGTAATAATTGATCAATTCTAACCATCTTCTTTGTCTCATATTCAACTCCTTCTGTGAAAAAATATACTTTAAACTCTTATGATCCGTATAGATCTCACACTTTTCGCCATATAAGTAATCCCTCCAAATCTTAAGAGCAAACACAATCGCTACTAATTCCAGATCATGCGTAGGATATTTCTGTTCATGTGGCTTTAGTTGCCTTGACACATATGCTATTACTTTCCCGTGTTGCATTAACACACATCCTACCCCTTTATACAAAGCATCGCTCAAGATCACAAATTCTCTTTTTTTATCTGGTAACACTAAAACTGGGGCGGTTACCAATCTCTTCTTCAACCCTTGAAAACTTTCTTCGCATTTATTTGTCCACACAAACTTCTCGTTCTTCCTTGTCAACTTAGTCAATGGAACAACAATCTTGGAGAAATCTTGCACAAATCTTCTATAGTATCCTGTTAATCCCAGAAAACTTCTTACCTCCGTAGGTGTCTTGGGCCTTTCCCAATTCATCACAGCTTCTATCTTGGTTGGGTCTACTTTAATTCCTTCACTATTGACTACGTGTCCAAGAAACTGAACTTCTTTCAACCAAAACTCGCACTTTGAAAACTTGGCATATAACTTTTCTTTTCTCAAAATCTCTAAAGAAATCCTCAAATGTTCCATATGGTCTTCCTCCATCTTGGAATTTATCAAAATATCTTCGGTAAATACTATAACGAACTTATCCAAATAATGCTTGAACACTCTATTCATAAGATCCATAAATGCGGCTGGCGCGTTCGTTAACCCAAATGCCATTACCAAAAACTCATAGTGCTCATATCTCATTCGAAACGCGGTCTTGGGTATATCTTCCAGTTTAATCTTCAGCTGATGATACCCAGATTTTAAATCAATCTTTGAAAAACAAGTGGCTCCTTTTAATTGATCAAACAAGTCATCGATTCGCAGTAGAGGGTACTTATTCTTAATCGTCAACTTATTCAATTCACGATAATCAATGCACAGCCTCATACTTCCATCTTTCTACTTCACGAATAATACTGGTGCACCCTACGGGGATACACTTGGGCGTATTACTCATTTATCCAATAATTCTTGCAATTGCATTGCTAATTCGTTCATCTCAACTGGCACCATTTGATAGGGAGCTTTCGATACTGGTTTTGTTCCAAGAGCCAAATCAATCGTGAACTCGATCTCTCGATCTGGAGGTAGTCTAGGTAATTCATCCGGAAACACATCGGGAAAATCTCTTACTACTGGAATATCCTCAATCTCTAAGGATTCTTTCTCTATATCTTTGACATGAGCCAAAAAAGCTTTGCATCCTTGACGTAACAATCTCCTCGTCTGAATAGCCGTTTAGAAACTTCTTTTCTTGTCTTTTTCCCTTGAATATCACTTCAACACCATCATTGGTCTTTAACTTCACCTTCTTACTTTTACACTCAATTTGCGCCTCGTGATTCGACAACCAATCCATTCCTAATATAACATCGAACTCTCCTAACTTAAAAGGAATTAAGTCAGCAGAAAAGTGCCGACCTTCTATAATCAAATCACAATTGGGACAAATCCTATTAGCAACAACTCTCTCTTGATTTACTACTTCTATAATCAAATTGGGTTCAAGAGGGTACACAACACATTTTAGTCTACCAAGAATACTTTCTGCAATAAATGATCTAGTTGCTCCAGAATCCATTAATACTTTTACTTTTACTGAGTTTATAATGAGCGTACCAGCCACCACATCCACATCTTGCACAATATTTTTCATTGTCATGTTGAAGATTCTAGCTTTGGGTAGAGCTGTTGGTATCGAGGGAAGTGGTGGTCCAGCAATCCTAAGAACATTTGCCTTCTGAACAGGCTCCTTACAATTTGTAGCATATTGCCCACCTTTCTACACTTAAAATAAGTCAAGTCTGGCTTCCTTGCTCCACTTGGGCATTCTGTTGAAAAATGCCCTTTTTGATTACAGCTAAAACAGGTCACATCCAGCTTGTTACATCTTCCCGAGTGTCTTTTCCCACAAACTTTAAATTCCTGAATTTGAGGTCTACTATCCTTTCCTGGCTGTCCTATCTTCTGAAAACGATTCTTTCGAGCTCCATTCCCAGGTTTAAACTTCTGAAACTTTTGATTCTGACCTCCACCATTCTTGCCAAACTTCCCTCTAAACTTCGAACTTCCTTGTTCTTGCTCTGAGTTCTCAAACTTCCTTTTCCTACCTTCATTCTCTCTTTTTGCAGCTTTCCTCTCACCTTCTACTATCATTGCCTTCTGCACAAGGGCTGCATAGTTCTTGATCTCCAAAAGTGTCACTTGACTCCATATCCAAGGCCTAAGTCTTTGTTGGAACCTTTTGGCCTTCTACGCTTCTGTATTCACATACTCAGGTACAAACCTAGCTAACTCTGAAAATTTTACCTCATATTTTGCCACCAACATATCCTCTTGTTTAAGATCCAAAAACTTCATCTCTAATTGGTCTTGCATATAACTTGCCAAGTACTTCTCCAGAAACATCTCGGTAAACTTTCCCCACTATAAATCTTTTCCTTCAAGTAAAGCCTTTGAAGATTCCCACCAGTAACTTGCCTCGTCTTTAAGGTAATAACTCGCATATTGTGCTTTATTTTCATCCTTAACTTCTGCTAATTCAAACGCTTTCTCCATATCTCTTAACCACGACTGAGCTTTTATCGGGTCTGGAAAACCTAAGAACTCTGGGGGGATGTACAGACTGAAAATGTTTGGAGTTTTTGACTTTAGGGGCTATGGGTTGTTGTTAAAGCTGAGCAAGTTGGTTCATCATAGAAGCATCTTGGTTTAGTTCTTGGTCATGGGTTTGAGTTTCTTCTTCTTGGTGATTCAGTGAGTTGGCCATTTCTTACAAACCTAATTGAGCAATTATTCAGCAATACGATAGCATGACATTGACATATAACCATAACACTTTTACTTTGAAATATCTTTTACGGGTTTTAAGCTTTACCCAATTTCGCGCATGCAATCCTATTACTATATAATTTCTCTTATCAGTTGTGTCTTGACATGGTACATGGTATGATTTATGAAATTTTAAACACGGTTATATTAAAACATGGTATGTAAAACAGTTTATAAAGATTTTCCAGGGTACCAAATGTAAACAACATGAAAGGTTTAAATAAGGACTAAATAGTGCATAAATAGAGAAGTTTTAAGTGCATTAAGTTCTAGAATAAGGTAAAATAATATGATAGGGTTAAACAGAGAAAAAACTAGAAAATATCCCCCTATCTACACCTAACTTCTAACAACTGCTACGGTACCAAGTTCTGAAATACAATACATCATAACAAATGAAAAAGGGATCCCGACATCTGACCAAGTATCCCCAGCCTACTGGAGCTAAAAGAAAATAACAACAACTATTAGCTTTACCATATGTCCCGCCTGACCAACTCTATCTAACTGTCCAGAATCTCTCTTAACACAACCAACATCCAGTGAATAATCTTATGCAGCCTCCAGGCCCCAGCATCAGCACCACTAGTGAACGGTCCCTCGTCAAATCTCCTCCGGGCAACCTGCTCCTCCTTCTGAATCCGGACTCTCCACTCATCCTCCACAATTGAAGTCCTCTGCCTAGACTCTCGAGCTAGCCTATCCACCAAATCTCCCAACTCAGGAATGCGGGAGTAAACAAAATCTCGATCCTGGGCTAACTTGCCACCAACACTAACAGGCACAATCTTAGGCATCTTAGACTCTGGCTCAGGGGCTGGGGCTAACTACTCTCTGATGGATCAACTTTCTGGTCTGAACTAACATACATAGGCTCCTCTGAAGAGGGTGGAATAGAGTCCACTGGGGTACCGGTCAAACTAATCTCTGAATCGGAATCACTACCACTACTGGGGTCCTGAGATAAAACACAAAACATCAACCAAGAAACAGCATTAGGGTTAAATAAGACTTCCAACTGACTCACACCCTAACTCTTGTTGCCACTTTAACCTATTCACTTCACTTAGACTATACCTAATAGTCTAACTCAACTCTATATAAGTCGAACACTATCGTGATATAGATATATATATACACCCAAAATACCCTTTTTATCCTAACTTATCTCAGGGACTAGATCCTGTAGCTCTGATACTAACTTGTGACACCCTCAATCTCGGGGGTTAGGAAATGAGGACCCACACACCATTAAACTTATAATAAATAAGCATAAACCTCGATTAACTATTAACAGGATCTAAACAGGATTAAGTTTGAGACAAGACATAACTACTAACCAGTAAGTATTATTACAACCCAAAATAAAATATTAAATTTACATAATCGATTCTGACTTGAAACCGATAGATAACCCATTGTATCCTTACAAACTTTCCATTACAGCGCTTGCTCACACATCCTATACTACCTGCTCTGGCATCTGGAAGCCTACGACATGGTAGGGGCCACCAGGTACGCTCTTACGAGCAGTGCGCCTAAGTCTGGCCATGCTCTTGCTTGACTGCCATGGTTAGAACAGAGCAAAATATATGAGCACAAAAAGCTCAGCAAGACAGTTCTATGATGCAACAATATCAAATATCCAAAATAACTTTTATGGAATTCTACTTTAATTCTCTAGGTGGCAGATTTCCATCTTTGGGTGAACAAAGGTATCGAGAAGGGGTTTTGGACTTTCAAGGTTCAAGGGTTATGACAGAGTGAAAGCTGACATTCATCACATATCAATAGCAGGATCTTAATGGATCTTTCAAGTGGAAAGCAAGAATCTATTCAACTCTAGGAATCAATTTTATGATTAATAACAATATCAGAGATAAGAATCAGGGTTCTCAAGTCTATATGCTAAATAATAACACAATCAACTCATCTCAATTCATTTTAAATCATTTCAATTTCAAGGAAGAAATTGCTAAGGAAATGTATTCAATTACTCTTTATAAAGTGATAGGGAACCCTTGGTTGGACTACTTAACTTTTATAAATAATACGGGTGATCAGCCCGTACCGACCCCCATCTGGTCGTTAAGGTACCTATGGCATAATTTCAGCCTTAAATTGGACTAGCCCCGCTAGCCTCTTATATGACTGGACTAGTCCCACTAGTCTCTTACGTCTCAATCCAATCAATCAGGAATTCATTTTGAAAACTTTGTGTTGGAAAAGAAAGGTTTGACTAAGTTCATTTTATCAATACTAAGAATATGAAATCATTCGGACTCTTTCAAGTAAAAAATCATTCTTAACTTTAATTCAAGAATTCAAAGACAGTGAATGAATCAAAGTTAAGAAAAGATCAATGTAAAGATCTTGATCAAATGATAAACAAAGTACGTAAGTTAGGGAATCAGAACATTTCTAAGGATCATTGCTGAATGAGGGATACAAAAGAATGAAGGACTTAGGTTACTCGAAATAATAAGCAAGAGAGTTCATAAAGGTTCTTTTAGGGTTTATCAGAATTCAAGGTATCAATAGGAGGCAACAAGTAATCATGATATGAATCAACAGGGTTGTTATAAAGATTTGAACACTAACAATATCATGTCATTACAGGATCAGTATCAGGGTGTTTCAAGGGATCAATGACAGGTATAGCACAAGTATCAATATCAGGGTTCAAAAATAAATAATAGGTTATCACAAGTGTTATAAAAGATCATTACTCTATCATGGCATCATCAATATCCTCTCTATAATCAGTTTATACAAGTAGGCAGAGTTACTTGCCTGAATTCGCTTTCCTGCTTTACGAGGGTTGAGCTACTGCCACCTAGAATACCTTTCCCTTTCCTAGCCTGAATGCCTTCACGATCCGGTTCTATAATCCAAAATCAAAATCATAATTAGATTCCCACTCGACGTTCCCAGAACGTTAAATAATTACCCCAATTTGTTCTAATACTTAACTTTAACCTTACGAGTATAATTAAAAGTATACTCACGTAACACATAAAATAATATACTTTACTTAAATCTCAATACTATAGTCATAACGACCAACTATACCATTTTAGAATCGAAACGACTCAATCCTTCTTTCTGATTCACATGTTTCGAACCAAAATCAAACAAATAATCCTCAGTAACTCAACATGCATTCACTTCACTATACCTAGAATCAAATCGACCAAGTATCTTGAATCAATCCCTTTTAAAACTTTGAACCATTCGGCCTTTTCAACAATACACAATCAAAAAGTCAAATAATGACATGCAAGTACAAGAATCACTTATAAACTTTAGTTTAAGCCAAAACTCATCCCTTTAAATCATTTTTCAAAGAAAACTGAAACAAAATTAAGTGCTCAAACCAAAATCCTTTGTAAACTTAAATCAAAATCAAACCCCCTTTTTAAATTACAAAAATTCGAACTAAAAACCACTTAATCAATAAAAAGATTCTTTAATTACTTAACCCTCAATTACCCTAAGCAAACAACTACTCTTCTCCTTTTAATTACAAAAATTCGAACTCCAACATCAACACAAAACCATCCAAAATCACTTGCAACCATTTTAATGCTATCATTTATATTATCACACATCAAAAATCATTTTCCCACGGAATTTTTAAGAAAATTTTGAACCTATCAAATGTTCAAAACCAAATGAACTTAGAACATTAGCATGCAATGACTCTTAGTGACATGCAATTTGTAACATAATAAGATTACACTATAGCACTTGAAAAATCACATTTTTACAACCCACCGGCTCTCGTTTGATCACGACCGGTGGTGGTCGAACTCAAGAGTGCCCATACACGGGTCTCCTCTTTGATCACACAATTACGCAATCAAACTCAAGAGTCACTTTGAGTTTTGAACCATAGAATCACACAATCTCATGTTTAGACTCCCTTATGATCACATATCAAGAAATTGCACTTTCTTGAATATAACCAAAGAGATGAAACAATAAAAAAATTCTTAAAAACTTACATGCAAATTTTATATGAGTAGAGGGTTGAAAATGATGATTATTGATGGTAAGATCTTCGAACTTGAACTAAGTTTTGATGTTGCATGTAAGAGAGAGAAAGAGAGAATGAGAGAGCCGAGAGGGAGAGAGTTCGGGAGTGAGGGAGAAGAAGAGAGAAGAGAGGAAAAAAGAGAAGAGATGAAAAAAGAGAAGAGAGGAGAAATGTATATAATGGTTTGGCAGGGGTACTTTGGTCATTGCACCATATTTTGATTTCCACTTCTCCTTTTCTTTTAATTTTAAGCTCAAAAATGAATTTGGATATTATATAGCTCCCCCAGAAAAGATGAAAATGGAAGGAATATCTTTTTTAAAATATAGAGTTCGAAATTAGCTTTCTAACCATACTTTTAAAATAATTTTTGAGCGTATGATTTATTTTCTATGATTTTTATAAGATTAGGCTCAAAATAGAAATATAACTTGTTAAAATCATTTTAAAATACATTGATCACAAATTATTCCATCCACTATTTTTAGAAAGTCTCTAGGACTATTTTGAAGATAACAAAATAGATTTCATGCCTTGACCATACTCATATAATTTTATAAAAATATACAAAAGCTCAATAAATCTTATTTAAATCAAATAATTCCTTTTAAAATTATTAAAAATAATTAGAGCACATAACCAAGCACATTATCAAGCAATGGAATGTATTTAAATATTATGAATCATCTTACATCACAATCAGTCTTAAGAAATTCAGCTTTTTATTCATATTAACTATTCGCGTAACGGGCCGCGTCCTATCTAACGGCCCGACGCTGAGCATTTTCAAACACCCTTCATAATCAAACCTTTTATACCAACTGACACCACAACTGGACTATAAAATTTACTTAAACATTCCTATTTCACACAATAACACATAGTTCACATTTAAATACCTTAATCCCTATTTAAAAGGGGTTCCGTTCAACCTGACGGTCTGACAACACAGCTTATCCCCTAAGCTGACTCATTAAACTGGAACGATTTACTTTTTGTTCCAAGTTACTGATATACAATAAAGACAATTAACCAACAAACTCATTTAACCCTTCATTTATTCACATAATTTAGAATTATTACACAAAAGTATACTTTATTCACTTAATCACGTCGCGAATTTTCCAGTCGCTACATCAAGAGTACCAAATAATTATTAAGATGGTTTTAAATATTTCAGTTGTATACCGTTATGTTTTCTCTTATCACTCTTATATCTCTCTTTCAGTTAGACTTTATTTTTATTTTATGTACAACTTTAAATGTTTGAAATAATAGTGTTTAACTATGTTTTTTTGGATTCTTGCAGGAAATAAGGTTTATGCATATTATTTTGGACGAATGTATACAAGGTGTTTAATTTATATTCTCAGTAATTCATTAATTTTATGATAGTTGAGATATGACCAAGACATGTATTAGCCTACATAACTTAATTAACTTAATTTTGACTCATCTTAGTTAAGAGGTTAAATCAAAGTATTCATTTTATTTTATAACCAACACATTTTTATGTATTAATTTTTGAGAATGTGAATATGTGGTTAAGAGCCTCTACATGTATTATTCAACTTTAATAATCTTACATGAGATATGTAGACTAGCGGAATGCACACCAATTGTTTGATAAATTTTGCTTCTTCTCAAGTTTTTGTCGATGTCGGTGATGTATTGGATTTCTACATGATTCACTTATTCGATTTAGTTATGTAGTAGTCAGGTAATGTATCTTTATATTTTCTCCATGTTTTAGGTATTTATTTATTGAATTGGTTCATGTATTATGGAATTTCATGTATAGCTCAGAAATTTAAATTCTGGTATGATGCTTACTGATATTGGGCTTTTCGAGTTTATTAGACCGGGTAATTATTACAGATTCACTGACTTATAAGATTTAATATTATTATTATTATTATTATTATTATTATTATTATTATTATTATTATTATTATTATACTTTGCCTAATTATAATGCATCGAGATAATGTATCCAATATTCAACATATACTATCTTTACATCATCATGCATAAATTAATTGTCATGAAATTATGTAAGAACTACTGTTATGCCCAAAATTTGGTCTAAGTGATATTCGGGTCAGAAGCGGGTCAATTTAATTAAATTAGGATATTTGTGCCTAAAATTAAGTAAAGATAGGGCAAGCCCTTTTTGCTATAAACGTAAGGACGTGCCCTCTACACGGAATGAATTAGGAATGCCTTGAACACTCTAGGCGCGCCCTGATAATGACAAAAACAGGAAGAGCCCTCAGAAGTTAAGGCGCACCTATAAGTTCTTTAACATGAAGAAAGAGCCTTCAGACTGATGAGAATAAAGGGATCCCGGAGCTCAAGGACACGCCCTATATGCTATACAGAAGGCACGCCTTCATTAAAGGAAAAAGGACTTTGGCTGATTTCTTGTGGTAGCACCAACACATAAAAGCGTTAGGGCACGCCCTCATTGGAGAAATAATACAGAATGGAAGTTCAACATTTTGGTTGGATGCATTTTTATGAAGGCTTTACAAGGGAAGGAGGTTATTATTACTAACATATTTGTTGCAGGTACTCTATTGAAGAACTCCTTTCTGTAATGCAACCATAGAAAGGCGGTGTCCATGGTCAGAGACCTCCAGGGGTATGCCTAGATGAAAGGCCTCCTCTGGTAGTCAATGGGTATCCTCATTGGGGATATGGGGTAAACTCTGGTATGTGCTTTGGGAGCTCTGTCTCTGTTATCAACGGGTGTCCTCGTTGGGAGACTTTGGAATATCCTGCACTTTGCACCCAAAAGCTTGGGATCACTTGTCCTGTAATCTGGTAGGGGCTCCTTATCCGAGGGACAAGGATGCGTCCAACATTTGGGGTGAAGTACGGCTATACCTGCGTCCACAGACTAGAGAAATAACTGGTAATGGAGGGTTATCATTGACCGGGAAGATGCCTTATTCGCGAAGTCTTGAAGCCGTGGATGAGCCTTGGGCCTTTGTGGTTGGGCCTCATCGGCGGACATTCTTAAAACTAGTAGAAGATGGTTTCTGGTAGGTTTCCTACTGGGCTTCGGGATGAAAAATCTAATCCCATTAGGTTTCTTATTATCCAAGAACTACGTTGGCTTGATTCCCTATAAATAGGGATACGTAGGAAAATTGCAAGGGGTCGGAAGCCAGAGCCATAAGGAGCCACCACCAATCCTAAGCAATCTCAGCCCCCAATTCATGACAACCACCACACTCCGCTCACTTTTCCGGCAAAGAACCTTCATCATAGATCTTGATTCCTGCGACAAACCTCAAACTTTGTTTATACCAAATTCATTCGTCAACAAATTGGTGCTAGAAGGAGGGGTGCTGATCAAGATCATAATCTCAGAAAGAAGAGATGTTTCATCACGATGAAGGTTCTTTAATGCAAGAGTTGAAGGAAAGCCACGAATGAGATCCGTGAATAACTATATTCAGCAGGGGGATCGAAGGAGATTTGAATGTAGTATCTGCAGCCATGAGGGAGATCCATGGATGATGTTTTCCAGCCATGGGGGTTGAAGTTTACAGCCATGGCCATGAAGGAGCGAAGTTGGATGTAAAATTCGGATTTGGTGGGTTAAACGATTTGCATACACTGTTTGGGCCTTATCTCGAGTTCCGTAAGTCAGATTTGAATGATCTTATAGCCTACGCGAAGCTTATTGAATTTTCTTTAATTCATAGATGATATGGTTTTGAAAATCCAAGTTGAGCAGTCCGGAAATAGAGGAAAATAGAAGCTGCAAATTTTTACCAAAAAAACCTATTCGGTTTAGAAGATTTCAAGTAAACCTATTTGTTTTAGAAGATTGGGAGAAACCTATTTGGTATAGAAGATTTAAGAATCCTATTTGATATAGAAGATTGGAGAATTCTATTCTAATTAGAAGATTGTAGAATCATATTTGATTTTGAAGATTGGAGAATCCTATTTTAATTAAAAGATTGAAGAATCCTATTTTTTTTAGAAGATTTGAGAACACTATTCAGTTCAGAGGACTTAACCAGGGGCAAATCTGAGGACGATCAAGAGGAGAACATTCTAAGAAAAAGGCATTATTATCAGGAGCTAATCATCGCCTTTAAGATAATCCCTCAAGGTAACACTCAACTAGTTTCATTGTATTTTTCGTTACTTATTTATGGGACTTGTGTAGGAGGAAGATTGTGAAAGAGACTTGGCACAGAGGAGAACCCCACAAACTCTTAGGACGCGCTTTGATTACGAAATTTGGGGCCCAGACGACTTCCAACAAATTCCAGGAGAATTCACTGACTAGACACGTCCGTCCCTCTAGGACGTATCCTCCAGGAAACATTTCAAGTTCCATATTAATTGTGTTTCTTACAAGTAGAAAATATTATATGGAAAAAATCTCATGAGTTACCAAGCGCTGCGTCACAATCTATTAAGGCACACCTTCTGCATGTGAGACATACGATGGAGAATTTCCCGCCAAGGGCGTGCCCTCACAAGAAAAAGTCTATGAAAGTTTTTAATAAAAATGTCTTTGTGACACCCCCAAATCCGGGATCGGGGATCCGGGTTGTTACGAGTTCCAATTTCCTTAATAACACCCAATCTTAATAAACAATCAACTACTCCGTACTGTGACCCCACAATAAACACACACACCACAAGTTATAGTCTCAGAGATGAATATCCAAAAATAACACGAGTCATTTTATTCCACAATTATAAGCCATTACACCTCATAAGGGTTTCTGAATAAATTTACATTTCTTTGCCATTATTAAAATTCATAAAGATACATAAGTCTGGTACATCAAAAGTTGAAAGCCTAGCCTATTGGTAGTTCCTACCTCAGCTACAGCGACATCAACGCCTATAGGAAACCGCGGAATGTTTCCTATCCGTTCGCGAATTGGGAGCTTGGTCCTATTCATCTTGTCTATCTGATGTTGTGTGATGAAAGAAGAAATCAAGGGTGAGCAACAAGCCCACCGAAATAGTATGTATAATAATTTACAATATATGAGCATTCTCATAGTACTCAAGAAAGTCTTGGTTAAGGAGAAATGAACCAAGTTGATATCTTAACGCGACCAAGTCGCAAAATATTCAGTAAATATATACATATATACTTTTCACAATCTTTGAAATCCTCTGACATGTATAATATACACAGAGTTCCAGTTTATAACTGTATAAAAATATCGTTGCAAGGTGATCTCATATATCTAACCTTGTCTCAACGTTTTTCTGAAAATCTTTGTCATGCATAAGATGATCATTAAATAGATATAAGTTGAAAAGATGAAGTTACAAGATACTCCAATATACTTATATCTTTTTCGAATACTACTTGAACTACCACCATTCAAGTTATAATTAGCTCATCCCATAGATGAAGCTACACGGCAAAACTTGTATAGAATCAATCTTTGGAATATCATCAAAATGAAATGAAGTTACGAGATACTTCATTTGATGAAAATATCAATTTAAAAACTCGACCCTGCCAACACTCAACAATCGCCCAGCCGTAGCCTTTCTATCGAAGGGCTCTGGGTAGTGTTGCAGAAATATCCAATTGGATGATGAACTCATTACGGGAGTTTGCCGCGCCAGGAAGACCACTTACGATGATCAGTCGCAGTAGTGCAACCCCACCATTTTCTACATGTAGAGGAGAACCTGTCAGATTTACTTGTCAACCGAACACTGGACTCCTAAGGAATGGAGCATCTTTTCAGAACTTCCAGGCCATTTGGGCCAATATAATAAGGCTGGGTCGGCGCCACTCGACCACTTACGCCACTCCTAGTTTAGATGAAATCCATGACTCTGAAACGTAAAGCTCGTCCCCCTTTCCCCAAGTAGAAACTTGTTAATACGGCTCCACCAAGAAGTCATATCTAGTTGGAAAGGAAAACTCACCGATATTTCCCAGGCGGTGCCTGTTAATGGATTAACTTGTTCCAAGAATTTTACTTCCCGAGTGTTGGGTAAGTAATCAAAAACTCTTTTATCAAAACAGCAACCTTGTTGCGAATATAAAATACACCACAGAGCCGGATCCCTCAGGTTTTGAGCGAGTATTTAAATCCCCTTCGAAAGAAAGATCTTAAATATAAAAAAATGAGTTTTGGAATCCGCCCTAACCTTTAAAAATCATTTTGAAGACTCGAAAACAATTTTAAGAATGTTTGGAGTAATGCTGATTGAATAAAATAAATCAGTCCCAATATATTAGAAAATATCTGAATATTATTATTTAAATAATATTCCCATAAAGAATAATCTTTATAAAAATAATTGAAGTTGAAGTTTTAAAACTCATACTTGAAATGAATAATAAATAACCAAAGATATACTTATACGAAAGTACGATCTTTATTTGAATAATCGAAAATAAGTTTGATTATCGAAACATTATTCTTTATTAAAATAAAGAATATTATTTAATAAAATAAGCGGAGTCATAAGTCCTCGAATGAATATTCAAAACAATATTCATTAAATAAAATAAGCGGAGTTATAAGTCCTCGAATGAATATTCAAAATAATATTCATTAAGTGAAATAAAGGTATCGAATACACCTTATTCGAATAATAGTTTTGAAAACTATTAATATATATATAAATATATATATATATATATAATATACTCGGGAACATCGTCTCCCGGTTTAGAAAATATGTTCACCTTTGAGTCCCCTATACTAAGGGTATACGCAACTACTGCTTATCTCTAGCATAGGTATTATGCAACTTATAAGCAATTGAATCAACAATTAGATATCAAGATTACGAAGCAGACATGCATATATACCATATCAGCATGCTCCAATATATCGTAAGATTTGCTAATAACAATCATGCACTTATCACAAGATAATGCATATACATATATACATCACAACGACAGTATAACGGGTAGAAAACTTGCATGAGTGCTCCCGGATAGACTTAAGCTTAGAGTGGGTCCGATAACCTATGAACAACAACATAAGTTGGAATTAAACCCCGGTCGCTTAAGAAACTAGAGTTTAACCAATTGAACCCTAACGTTCGCTTATGGTCACTTTTTACGCTTAACGAATCACATAAGTCGTTCGAGTACCCTCGGCTCCACCATTTTTAATAATTTAACCATTAAGAATTTTAAGGAGATTCTTTCGCGAGTACCCTACTAACTGCTTAATCCACTTTACAAAATTGTGTCATACTCCAATTAGTCATTTAAGGGCCTTAACCAAGGTTTCAAAGTAAGGCGAGGGGTAATGGTTCGTTTGCAAAATGCCGTTACTTAAAACGGGCGTTTCTCCTAAACCGTACATCGGATTCAAGCGAACCACATATCAAAACGAAGCTCGTATCATGAACTATCTAATCATGGCAATGGTTAAAACCTAACAGTGAGTTCACGGGTCCTAATGTTAAGGACAAAAGCAGTCTAGGGTAAATCGGGCATTACGACGGCTATGTTTACGCGATTACCAAATTTAAACCATTCCAATCAATTCACAATTCAACCCACAATCACCACTACAACCAAACTTCATCCATTCTTTACTTAAACAGCCCCAACAACTTAAGATTTCCAATTTATACTACTTCTCAATCATGAACTAAGAGCTTACTTAAGTTTATTAACTAATAATCAAGATTTACCATTCCAAAAACATTACAAAACCAACCAATCTCTAAATTTTCAATAACCATGCTTCTGATGAACCATACTACTCATAACAAGCTCTAAACATGAGTACACACCCATTACACTTAACCCATCATCTAAACATTATGAAATCCAAACCAACAAAACTTAAGATTAAGGGTTTGAGAAGTTATACCTTCCTTGGAGAGTGGAGAATCACTTAGGAAGCCTTAAGTAACCCCTAACTATCTCTACTAAGCTTGGATCTTGAAGAAAATATAAGAAAACACAAAGTTAGTTTCTTGAAAACACTATTCACCAAGAACTTTGATGAATTGATTAGCTTAGTAAACCTTGGAATCTTGGCTTCAAACTCATAACATAACTAAGTCATGAATTATGGAAGCTAAGGAAACAAACCTCTTAATTTTTGAAGGTGTGTAGCTTGATTTTTGAAAATTCTCCTTTGCTTTTCATGGAAACGCCGAGAGCAAAGAATGAGGGTGGAGAAGATGATGTTTGCTTGGTTGCTTTCCCTTTTTGTTTTGTTAATTAGCCTTTTACCATGGTGAAAATGAATGGCTTAAAATCAACCAACAATTCCTTCGCTTTTTGGTCATGCTTATGTCATCCTTCTATGTCATCTTGTTACACTTGTCCTTCTCTTGTTGGTGTGATGACATCATCATCCACTAACCCCTTTGATTAACTCCTAATCACTTGGCTAATGATCGCTGATCTGTTATACGGTTCGCTTAACTTTCGTTCTCGTTTATCGTTTGAGGGATCATACCCGGGATCTTACTACTTGGGTTCCCCTAAACCTTTCTCAATATATTATATTCCTTTTTATGATCCTCTCTTATAATCCTTGAATTTAAATCCTTTTAATCATGTTACCTTATGCTCAATTCTTTCGGTATCTGGTGGATTTTCGGGAAAAATCAAAGTGTTCGGATTTGGATTCTGACGATCTTTACATACACTTATATACCATATAGAGTACTAATAAGATCTCAGAATAACAATAAAAGAACCTCTACAAAGTGAGGCATGAAAAGTTTTCTTATTCAGCATAATCAACAAAATCACTATTCATAAGGGTTACAAAAAGTCCAAAATTTTTGGGGTTATTACAGTCTCCCCTCCTTAAAAGGATTCCGTCCCGTAATCAGATAGAAAATGAATAGGGATACTTTCTTAGCATTGCACTTTCTAACTCTCAAGTCAATTTTCCCACATTGTGGTTCTGCCACAAACCTTGACTAACATGATAACCCTTCTTCTAAGCACTTGTCCATTTTTGATCTATAACCCTTCCTGGTTGTTCCATATAGGTTACGTTTGGTTGCATGTCTATGCGCTCATATGCCCCTATTTGTCTGGCATCCGGATTACACTTCCTTAACATTGATACATGGAACACGTTATGAACTTGCTAAGGTTCGGGGTAAGGCTAGCTCATATGTTAACTTCCCAATACGACTTAATATATCCTAGGGTCCAACAATTCGTGGGCTTAGCTTTCCTTTCTTTCCGAACCACATCCATCCTTTCCAAGGGAATACCTATAACAGCACTAGGTCCCCTACTTCCTATTCTTTGTCCTTTCGTGTCAATTCAACATACTTCTTATGTCCATCTTGGGCTACTACCAGCCGTCCTCTGATTAGATCTATTATATCCTTGGTCCTTTGGACTACTACGGGTCCGAGCATCTTGCGCTCTACAACTTCATCCTAACATAAGGGAGATCGACATTGTCTTCCCTCAAGGAATTCATAAGGCGATACCTCGATACTGACATAAGATCGATTATCGTAAGAAAACTCAATCTGCGTTAAGTGATCATTCTAAATTTCTTTCAAGTCTATTGTACAGACTCTCATTATCTCATCTAGATCTACAACTTTTGCTTCTCAATACCCACTCTTTTCCAGTTCGTAATCGTTACTATCTTCCGTACCAAATTTTATACTGATTACACTTTTGCTCGTTAGCGTTCTATAACCTTTTAATAATCGCGTCAACCTTAGTATCACGAACGCGTTAGAATCGGAATACCACCATACTTGGTACCACTTCATCTCTAGCTGCCTCCATCTTCGAAAGCTTGGTCCTTCATATAGAAGTTAAAGAATTTATTGAGAGATCACTATGATCATGAACACCTGTTATATCGCATAGTTAGTACAGAAGGTGGCCAGCCTTTAGTACTTGACAAGCAATTAAACAACATGTGGTATCCTACTAGGCTTCTATCACACAGATAGATAGTCATTCGGCAATACCTCCCCTTCTGGAAGGGTTGTTCTTCTCTAAAATTACATGCAATGAAAAGAAGAGAAAAGAACGAATTGAAGAGAATGGTATATATGTAAAAAACAAAATACTGCCACAAAATATCTGGCTTGGAATCTACCTCTGAACTATAGAGGTTTCTCATAGGAGAACAAAACATATACGTATATATATATATATCAACATCAAGTAATATAGCATTGTATTTCACGTGTCTGAATATTTACTATTCCGTCCATCATTCTATGGACCCATGCTCTTGCTCGAGCTTATAAACAATCACCGTTGAAACTCCCTTGACAGCAAAATCGAATCTCGGATTTCATTCTAGACATCATAGTTACTAGAATCCATTGTTATTCCGTAACCTTCTTCGTATAGTAATACTACTCTTTATCGATAAGAAGGAATAAATATTCAGTAGGTAGATAATCGACTTAATTAGTCTATCAATGATAACTTGTACACAACCGCGACCCGATTAGTGGTACTCAATCTCAACATCCATCCCAATACAACTCTCACGGTCGTAAGTAATCAGCTCATTACTCGCAGAATCATTGCTGCATTACTATGGTCCATCGCTGACCTACTGTAGTCATTCGTTTTCCATGAAGTTTTAATAGCTAACCATACGGAGTCCATTCATATCATATCGAATCCTTCTAAGGAGGTAACATAATCACCATTCATGATTCGTGAAGAACAATCCTGATCCTGACGTACATACATGACATGAAGCAGATAAAATTGCAGAAGAGTTTCAATCAAAGCAACGATAGCAGGCTAATACCATTATTAACCATATTTCTTTACTGGGAGACACGAAGCTCAAAGGTTCATTTAGTCCTTTCGTAACATGCTCCTGGCTTATCTCAAGATAGGACCTTCTAAGATAGAAAGCCCGCTCACGGCGATTACATGAATTAAATCTTTACCAAACTACTATTACGGTTGAGTACCGCACAGTCATCAGAAGGAATGTCAATCTTTCATACCATAATACAACCTTCACGGAATTAACCATTATCACTGTATTCCTCTGGCACGAGCGCCGATAATTGTCCTCTTACACTTAAAGTGTTGGCCACCTCTTTGGCCTTTCCTGATAGTAAAATTTCCTTACAATCAATGTCATTTTAACCACCTCCAACTAAATTTTCTACCTCATTTCAATCACTGCTTATGTGAAAATGCTTCTCTTAAGTCCTGGTGAAAAAAAATCACCATTTTTCCATAAGTCATTGCCTTAGTCTTTAGATGTGAACATTGCCACGACTGACTCTCGATCATACTTAGGACGTCTCTTATCTTGGGTCCTTCTTGTTTTCACCAATCTCAACCCTCATTGGATCGATCTATACTTTCTTATGGTTCAACACGTGCCCCACCTGGCATTATTATAATTACATCATATTTCCTTCATCAAAATTTCTATTCTTGAGAACTTTGAATATTACCTTTCTCCTTGTAAAACCTCTAAGGTTATCCTTAAATCCTTCATCAGGTACACCCTAGGCACAGGGCATATCAAGATACCATTTACTAATACTAGAATCATTGTCTATATACTTCTGAAAAATTTCTCCACTGATCCTTAAAGGTTGTTGTTACCTTAATACTTTCCAATTCATACTGTCAAAACTCATGTTGTCCCTATTAAGGGTGAAATGCCAACCTTTATGCATTCCCCTAGGATTCATTTCAAGTTATCGGTGTTTTATCCTTAATTCCACCTTTAAAAGATACTTACACTCTTCCATGGATAAATCAAGTCATATATACTTGATAGATTACCTTATTCAATCATTCTCACTTCGATAGTCTATACTTAATTTCACAATAGCATCCTTATTCAAACTGAGGTCAATCCATATGGCCTCCAAAAGATAACAACGGTTTTTTTTTCTGCTTTGCTTGCCTAATTTGGTAATGACAACAGGGATGTTCTGGAAGATATTGGTCGTGTTCAACGTGAACTTCTTCTTAATAATTCCTTATTTACTTTTGTTGTTTATCTCAACAGTCATCTCAATGTTGGGATATCTTTCATACCTGGCATCTCCCTTTCTGGGTATCAAGCCACCGGTCTTACACTTCACATTCTTGAAGGTCACTTCCTTCATCCAATTTTCCTAATTTCTTACTTCCTTGTCTCCTCAGTCTATCCGCGTCTCATTATTTATCCTTCGAACTATCTCAAGGTTTCCTCGAATCCTCCCAACTTACAGGGGATAAAATATATGTATCTCTTATGCCTTCAACCATCAATTTTAACTCATGGTGAATCACCCTCATCCTGAAGATTACATACTTTTTTATTTCTATTGCTACGAGTCTTTAGGGTTTCCTCATACCCAACTCCCTTATCATTCCTCAAACTCTATTGCCTTTATATTCCTTTCCACTTCAGTTTCTTTTTATTTTCCTTTCTCTTATCATTATTTCATGAACCAACACAACATAAACATTGATTTCAAATATCCTGTCATTCTGGATTCGTGTCCTCAGAACGAATCTTGATAACTTTTACAACTTAGATTCATAATTCATCATACTCGTCTGCCTTTGTTCTGGCTCTAAAGCTTTTACACTATCTCCACAACCTTGGGAAGTACTTTCCTGAAAACAATTGACTGAACTTAAATTAGTTTATTATAATCTCTTGCTCCGTGCCTTCCTTGGCCTTTCACCAGCGGATGGCCTCTCTCTTAGGAGGGTAAGTGACAAAAATAGTCTTTTGTGATTCGTTAATCATTCAGAATCTCAAATGATTCTTATATTTCCTTTAGCCAGGCTTTTGCCTCAACTGGGTCAGCTTGTTCCTTGGAACTCTGAGAGCTTAGCGACTTAAAGGTCCTGAAAGAATTTATCACCACATTGTTTCCTCAGGGTGGTGGTTGGGGATAATAGTCTAAGTTCTGTTTAGACAGGTCCATGAATTTCCGTATAAGAGTACCATCTCGGCTCTCCTTTCCTTACTCGACTTCTGTTTTCTCAGTATCAAATGTTTCATCCTTCTCCCATAATTGGGGTTATCTTATACGTTAAAATCCTTGTTTTCCACTTCATTATGTTCTGGGTTCCTTACATCTTGATTGCGACCTCCCTGATTATCACATTCAGGGTTTTCTCTAAATCTTATTCCTCAAACTAGCTTTCATCTAAGATCTCATCTTTAAGCTCTTGAACATTTGGAACCCAAAATTCTGTAGGAATACCTCATTATTACCTTATCATCTTTCTCGGTATTAATCTCTTATCTATTTGTTGGCTCTCTGCCTTCATTCATCACTTTTTCTGGCACAATATGTTCTTTTCCAATAATTCGGGCTATACTACAATCTCAAACAGCTTTTCGGTACCGGCTCCGGTTACCTTCACTTCTATTTCCATTTTCTCAAAATCTCTTATAAACTCTCTCAAAGACATTATCATCTTGAGTCTCTCCTTTTTACTAAGGGCATCAGCCACCACATTGGCCTTCCCTGAATGATAAAGAATCTCCCAATCATAATTCTTGATTAGCTCTAACCGCCTCCTCTGGCGTATGTTGAGCTCTTTCTACGTAAAAATGTACTAGAGCTCCTATGGTTTGTGTAAATCTTGCACTTCTCTCCATACAAGTAGTGCCTCCAATCTTTAGGGAAAAACTATTGCCACGAGCCCAAGCTCATGGGTGGGGATATCGAATTTTATATTCCCTTAATTGTCTTGACGCGTACGCGATTACCTTGTTGTGCTGTATAAGAAGCACCCTAATTCTTTATGCGAAGCGTCACTACACATCACAAAATCTCCTTTTCCATCCGGAAATGCCATCATAGGGGCCATCACCAATCTTTGCTTCAGTTCTTAATAGTTGTTCTCGCATTTCTCTATCCATTCGAACTTCTCAATCTTACGAGTAAGCCGCGTTAAAGGGGCTACTATCTTTACGAATTTGAACGAACCTCCGGTAGTGACCGACCAATCCTTCCTCTGGTAGTTTTCCTAACCATGGTTATCAATTCCTCAGTGGTCCTTTATTCATTCTTGTCAGGATCCCCCACGGGATCCTCCTCAGCAACAATCCATTCTAGGACAACATCCTCAACCGCTACATCCTCAATATGAACATCATCTGGTCCCTCGTTAGGACGCTCTATCGGATCCACAATCTGATACCCAATATGTAGTAAAACATCATCGCGTTGTTGCTTCTCAACCTCAGGGTTCGGAGTCCCGCTACCATATACGATAACGAACTACGCTTCTATCACGATATTTATAAGGGTTCCCATAAGGGTTTTAACTGTCAGTACTACGTTAGGTAGTCCGACTATGAACTTGGCAAGAGTTCTTATTGTCTATTTGGTACTTTCGCCTTTCGAAGGGTTTCTTTTGGGTTAAGTACCGGCCACATTTCAGAGATGCATGATGGCTATCTTCTCTGATATGATTGGTCAGAATGTGGAGGTGTTCATGACGATTTCTCTATGTTTGGCGATTCATTTGATGAATGCTTGCAGAATCTAGGCGACATTCTCAAGAGGTGTGTTGAGACCAATCTGGTTCTCAATTGGGAGAAATGTCACTTTATGGTGCGACAGGGCAATAAGTGAGGTCCACAAAAGACTTGTACAATAGTACCCATGTAGCGAGCGTTAGGTTAGCATATCCCAGACTATAAAAGCCTTAGGTCACTAGGCACAAAGTCCCCTAAGAACTTAATAACTCGAGTACTAAAGAGCCTACTCGTGATCAATTATACATAACACTTAATTTTTTTCTTTTTTTCTTTTTTTTTCTCAATTTCTGAACGAGTGTGTTTCGCTCCATCTCGTTCAACCCTAGACTACTTATATAAATATGAGTCGGCTACTAGCCATTTGACACCTAGCCACAACAACTAGCAATGAAATCCAGTTTTTCTCCAATTTCTAAAAATCCATGTTATTTTATTATTAAGAGAATATCCTAAATTTTAAATATAAACAAGCGATTAAACCTTGACAAACAAACAACCATGATCATGATCTAGCACTTAAGCAACATATAAGACTTAGTGAAATATAATTGTCTCTAGCATGCAAATCAACTTAATACAACTTAACATCTCTAAACACGACATCACTACATTAGCATCAATATCACAAGTCAACTGGAAAAATCAACTAAGGGATCATGTTATAATGCAAATGCATGAACTATATGAACAAACTAACATAAAAATTACCAAAAATAAAAAAAAAACTTCATGGCAAAATATGCAACTATATAAACTAAACTATCATGAATATGAAACTATATGCGAATCATACAAAACATATTCCTTCAACTATTACCCCCAAACTTAAAATATTCACTATCCTCAATGAAGATAATATTAAGGAATTCATGCATACCTAATCAGAATCAGGCTCCTCACCCTCAACGGGTAGAGTGTCAGGTGTGTCCGGAAGTGGATACACGGAATCCTCACCAAATACTGGCCACTGGATGTCAACACCGGTGGCTCTGAAAGCTGTCCCCAATGCCTGGGTGAGATCTCGTGTAAACCTGCTGTGGATGTCATGCATCGCATCCATCCTCCTAGCCAGACGCCTGTACTGCGTGTTAGGTAATGAATAACACACAAAGGGCGGGTGAATGTATTTTACTATTTTTAGGCTTTTCTTGAAGGTTAATGGTTGAACAAAGTAAATTAAATCTTGTAGAGAAAAGTGTTCATGTAGAATTTAAACTTGCAGAAAATAAAGAACATAGATCTTCAAAACTCACTTAATTTTATATTAAAATTAAGACTGTTTTGCTACAAAATTTCTAAGCACTTTGATGTTAAATAGCTCAGCTTCTTCTTGAGAGTGATTTAAGAGATTTGATCTAAATTGTTACTACTAACTAAGGACGAGTGTTAACTTTATAACTCAGTTAACTGCTGGTTTACACAGTGGATAATAAAATATGTTATTAGCTTTTCTAAACTGTCACTTGTCATTTCTATTTATAGAAAAGTTAATCTTCCATTTCTGGCTCAACATATCTTTAGCATCCCATGTTTACTTTAATCTTCCTCTGTCAGTTAATCTTTGCCATTGATCTTGCACACTCTTCAAGCTACTTTTTGTAGACTTGTTAATCCAGCTATTGGATTGTTTGTTGATTGTTTATCTTTCATATTGAACTGATCTGCAATTCTGTACTTTGAGACTGTACCTCGAGATCTCCAGTTTAAATTTATAGAACACTTGACATCTCGATAAGTACATAGGCTTATCGAGATCTCTACCACTCCATATTTAGTTTGGCTTGTAGAGGTCTTCAGCTTCTCGAGATCTCTAGTCTTCACATCTTCACTTCGACTTATCGATAAGTCTTAGTTCTCTAATGGAACTTGACTTATCGATAACTCAGAGTTCTCTACTGAATGTAGACTTGTCGATAACTCTGAGTTCTCTAGTGAAGGAATGACTTGTCGATATCTCCAATCTTCAATTTTTCAATTTGGTTTGTTGATATCTTTCTGAGTTCTCTAGTAGCTTTCCTGACTTCTCCACTCTAAATTCATTCATTTCTTCTATCCCGGTGGATATTGCTCATCCGTCGAGTAATGATTGTATCCTGACGGATGTGTCTAACAGCAGTCATCCGTCGACTAGCCAAACTACTATCCCGATGGATGTTCCTCATCCGTCGGTACTCTCTGCAACTCGAATGACTTCTCTATAACATTAAATCTGTGACTTGTAGAGATTTTGACTTAGAATATTTTTCTCCAAACAGATTTATTTAAGTGCAAATAGTTAAAGAATATGTGTAACGCTCTCGATATTCAAAAGTCTACACACGACTATATTAAACGAGAAGTTTTTTTTATCAAAGATCCGAAAGCTATAACGCTTCACTAAGAACGTGATATATTTATTACTTTGGAAATAAGATATATTATCCAAAACAAAGTAAGACCAAGTATACCTTGACATTTATATTAGTCAAAAGAAAGTATACATTTATAAAGCCTTAAGAATACTTAAAGGACTTAACAATTATTACTTATTTATTACTTATGTACTTCACTTTAACTACTTCGAGTAATAATAAATATACTTTGATTAAAATGTAATATTCAATAAAAAGTATACATCAATATTCTTTTAAGAATATTTGTACGTCATTTGGTCTAGTATTTTATTAGTCCAAGCCTTTTTTATATAACTAGATTATTTCGTAGATATTGTCTTCTTCGTTTTGCAGTGAGGTAAAGTAACGTGAGGTGATTCTCGTTCTAAGACCCAAGTCCTTGACGTACTAACGGGGAGTTAGTAGTCTTTGCACCGTGAGGAAGAGGAAAGACCCAAGACCAACTACTAAGATCTAAGACCAGCAAAAGCCTAGAAGGACAAAGACTACACCAAGGGTTCTACATCAAGTTGAAGAAATAACGGGTGTTATTGTCTAAGATAGGTTGTGTAGGTTTATAAATTTATTTTGAGGTGCTAACCTAGAGCTAGGATTCAATAAAAATATTTGTGGGATTGTAAAGGCTTCTCCACCTACGTAAGGAGCAAGTTTATTTTAAGGGAAAAACTCGAGTCCGGGAGAGGAGCTCGGGGAATAGATATAGGGGTGAGTGAATCTATTAGAGGTTGTGCCATCGCGAACCAGGATAAATCTCACGTGTGGTATTTTTTTCCTTGTCTTTTATTTCCGCATCTATAATCTGCATAACTACTCGGTAAAATATTTAAAACGAGATAAATATTTTTAAAATGCCATAATAATTTTTAAATAGGTAATTAAGTTATTCAACCCCCCTCCCCAATCATGTGTGACAATACTAGTGCTATATCCATTGTTGATAATCCAGTTAATTATTCTAGAACTAAGCACATTGATGCAAGGTACCATTTTATTAGAGAACATTTAGCAAATGGTACTATTCAGCTTATTTTTGTTGCAACTGAAAAACAGTTAGCTGGCATTTTCACTAAACCTTTTGATGAAGCAACTTTCACTGGACTTGTAAGTGAAATTGGTATGTTAACTTCTTCATCCTAAAGGTAAGAACTCATCTAACAGTTGCAGTAGATTAATTATGATAAATCAAAATAAATTTGATTTAATTAAGAATTAACTGGAATATGATCTATAAATATTTTAGATTTCTCTGTATATTTATTCTTCAAAAATAAACCCGACTTGGAATTTTTCTGATTCTAAGAAGAACTGTCCAAATGTTAGTTCACATCATTAATATGTGAAATTAATATAAGACAGATTTAAAAAAGATCAAAAGTATGTAGAGAATTGAGTTCTCGATAAGTCTTAATGACTTGTCGATAAGTCATTTTATGACTTCTCGACACGCATTGTAGAGATCTCAATATACTTATCGATATGGAGTTCTCTACCAGTTTAAATTTTAAACTTATCAATAAATCAAAACTAAAACAATTTGATTCAATAAATTATTTTATTAAAATACTTTTAATATAAAATCAATTTTAATTTTATGTTGATTTCTTTAATATAAATTAGAATATTTTAGTCCATAAGGGATAAACTGGATATTTATACAACATCTCGATAAGTCATTATCTAGTTCTCGATAAGAGTCGCGAAAGTGAAATCTCGACATGAGTTCTCTATAGGTCATATGACTTCTCTACAAGTAATTTTCAACTGTTCATTCTTCTCTTGTCAATAAGTTACATCTCTACCCTATAAATATCCAGACATCTTGACATAACCCCTCTTTACGCTTTCGAGATCTCAATTGACCTAGTTTATGTGATTTTTCAACATTCTAAACCGTTTTAAGCTCTCTCTCTCTCAAATTATTTCTAAACTAAATTCATAACTCTCTCTAATGGCATCCAACATAAACACTTTCAAGGTAACCATCCCAAGGAGGGTACAAACTTTTTAGCTTTCATTGATCCAATACAGGCACCTGACAACTTCAAGTGCTTTATGAAATTTGTGGTTAATTCTTATCTTATAGGGGCACTCACAACAAACCCTGTGTTGTACTTGGATGTTTTGAATGAGTTCCGAAATAGTGCTATTGTTTCCTCTCATGAAGATGACAATCAAGTAATGACACTAGTTATAAACTGCAAAATCAAGGAGGTTACAATGGAATATAATGCTTCTGATCTAAACAAGGCACTGAGAATCCTTACAGAGAAGATGGGTACAACTCCTAGATCTAAAAAAATCTCATAATTTATATACTTCAATCATTATACAGACAAGATAGATTTGGCCAGGCTCAATAAGAAGCACCTATGAAAAGAATGGTCATTTATGTTTGACATAATGATTAGAGCCTTCACATGCAGGAAGACAGGCTTTGACAATATCTCCAATGTGGTTCAAAAGTATTACAAGCACATTGATGTGAGAAGACTCATTCTGGGAGAGCTCAGCACAAGGCTCACACTGCCTTTGGTAAGTAAATGTAAAGAAATCTTTTTCCCTAGATTTATTATGTCTGCTTTAAATTATAAAGTGCATGATATACACTTGACTGAAAGAATAGATATCAATCAAATAGGCATGTGTAAACAAGTGTCCAAAATTCTATTTGACTCACTTAACACAAAGAATCGGGTAAAGGTAAGTCTGACTGTCACCAACTTTATGTTCGAGAAATTTAAGACTTACCCTTACCACTACCATATAAATGATCTTCAGCAACATCCAAAAAAATGTTAAAAATACTTAAAAATATAGTCAAAAGGCGTAAAGCAACACTTTGGTCAATTTTGAGGGTGTTGGAAATTTGCATGTGGCTTTTATATTATGCCAACATATTTTAGAAAACTACGCCAACATCCATATTATGTTGCCTTAGGATCCTTTGCTGACATTTTTTAACTCAATAGAAACACTAGCACTGGTGTTGACTTTAACTCTATGACAACACCCTCTACTCGATAACAATATAATGTTGATGTTGCCATAATTCTTATTGCAACAACTTTTTCCTTTTATAGCCACACCAGTTAAATTAGATTTTTCTTTTTTGCCAACAACTTATCATGTTATAGCAACACCAGTTAATTTATTCTTTCAAACACATGCTCAGACCAAGGCAACATTTTTAGTGGCAATTTTTAAGCAGCTTATTATCTAATAAAACATCCCAATATTAATTAAATTAATCCAAACAATATTTAAACCTGATGCAACTTAAAGAACTTCCAATATAAATACTTTAATACAGAACTTCCACTAGTACAAAAAGGTCCAAGTCATACCAACATAAACTTTCAAATCATACTAATTCCAATTACTCCGACCTAAACTTTTAACTTAAATAAAATTACATGCTTTAGAAACCATCTTTAACCATTGACTTTCAGCTGCTAAAAATATTAGTAGAGTTCTAGAAAAAGATCACCAACTGAAAAAGTCGACGATATTACTTCATTCTCTTTCTCAAAAGCACCCCTGCCCAAAACCCGAACCAAAATATTAATTCACACAAAAATCTTCAAGTTAAAGGACTAATTAGACAAGATTATTGAAATCAATGATAATCATTAACTTCATTAATATTCTCAAACAATCATATCTTTAATTTATTGTGAATGAGTATTTACCATCAACCCCCAAATTAAGATGGTCCTAAAAGTTCCACCAAAGTAACCTATCAGGATAAGGCTCACATTGGTTATTTAGAAAAAGGGCCACAAGGACAACGCACCAGGAGACATTAGCACGAGGTTAATTACTGTTATTTCATTTATTATACCACATGGATCAGAAATAAAATTTAAATGATGAAAAAACAAACCTGAAAAATAACAAGATGGAATCACAAAAGGGAGTTTGAGCATTAAGATTAAAAGACAGTGGTTATAAACACACCAGTTTTGCAATATAGACACGTGCTAAATCTTACTCAATACCACCAACATTCCGAACCAAAGAGTATAAATCACCTTCATTAAGATATTACATGACCAAATAAAGGTTTTATTAACTGGTAAAAGAGTAGAAATATCAGACATGCAGTAATTAGGGAAGATAAAATCTAGGATCAGAAATTTAGCAGCATGAAATAAAGGAAAGGAAGGCAAATTAAGATTAAAAGGATCAAATTATTACAATTAATTTTGTTTGTTATCTCTTTTAAGTTGAACCTTCAACTTCTTAACACCTAACTGGAAACCATTCATCGTCTTAATGGCAGATTGAACAGCTATTGGTGAGTCAGAACTTACAAATCCTGCTGAGAAAGGCTAGTTAGAAGAAAATTATATACTTCCAACTCCAAAAGTATAATTTAAATTTCAAACTATATAAAAATATTTTCTCACTCCAGTTGCTTTGTCAACAAAAACTTTTGGCACTTAAGACTCTACCAAAAGCTTGAAATGAACTAGCAAGCTCTTGATCACAAAATTCTTGAGGGAACATGATAGATAAATAAATTGGCACCAGGTGGACCCGAATATACTTAACATACTTTATCAACTAGATATACGTTACAATACATAAATATAAACTACTGACCTTAGACTTTAAAACATAACTTTCTAGTTGACCTCCTGAACTGGTGGCCACACTAGGAACACTTGATGATGATGCTGGATGATTGGTTGCATTAGGTTTGATAGGACCCTGATGACCACTTAAGAGCCTGTTACTCATTATTCCCATAGAGTATGCCAACACATATTGAATTCCAGTAACTACTGGAAAAGGAGAATCCAAATAACCTCCCCATGTCATAGAATTATTTCTCAGGGCCATTCTAGGGGAGAATTTAGGTGTAGATCCACACACTACACTTTCCTGGTTGATTAATGGTAGCACATTATGGAATGAGTTTTGATTCTGCAATGGGGGCAGGCGATGCGGTATTGGTCCAAAAGTTCCAGAAGCCTACTAATACAACAAATGTTCATCAAATTGGACTTCCTATTATTAACAATGTCGACACAAAACCAAGAAGCAACAACGAAAAACTGGGGCACCGAAAAGAATTACCAACATTTTAAAATATATGTTATGGTCTATGGACGAGAGGACCTAGCACATTAGTACACTTTATCAAAACATGACTTGGGGAAGAAACGAAATTACACTTTTCTTCTCTTTCCTTTTTGACTTTTTAAACCATTGTAAACTTGTAATTTCCTTCTAACATTACTCCAATTTCTCGATTTTATTCTCCCTTTAACAAGATACGCACTGAAATATTTATACTTTATTAAAAAATTGTTTCTAGTAAACTATAAGCGTATGTCTGTTTGTAACTTGTAAATAACATAATCGTAAATCTTCTTCTAATGACTACTAGATTACACTCATTCATCACTGTAAATAATGTTCCAATGTTTTCGATACATACCATGTGTGGAATCATTTACTATCTGGACTATTATGCCATTAATATTTTCAAAAGTGTATAGAATAACACAATTTACATACTTAAATTGTTCACTCATGGCCAGGAGAGTGTTTAATCCATTCCATTATCTTTTAACAACCGAGAACATGCCAAACCTTCCGCGAACACAATGAATAACCTAGAACTAATAAAAAGACTTCTTTATTCGGAACATAGAACAACCAAAACAGGAGCATAGAAACAAATATCATAAAAAAGATAACAAACAAAGGGTTAAAAATATAAATATATATGTATACATGCACATCAATCCCTAAGTAGAAAAAAATCCCAATTATCAGGGTTTGTAAAACCCCCAAATTTAACAAATTAAAAAACCTCAAATAACGAGGGCTTGGAAACTACCACAATCGAACTAACAAGATGGAGAAACAAACATATCCACATAGATGATTTAATTAGTAGAATGGAAAAGACTGAAGCTATAAAAAGAGAGGACCGGAGCTCTAAATAGAGAGGGCCGGAGAAATGACCGGATCTATGAAAAAGAGATGATCGGAGTGTGACCGGTGTGTGAGGGGAAAAGAAACTACTGGAACTGAGCCGTGCCAAGCAGAGAGATGAACTGAGCAGCTTGTCAGTGAAAGAGATGAGCAGAGAGATGTAAGAGAGAGCGAAAGGAGAGAGATTGATGGATGAAAATAATTTTATTTGTGTTTTAATTTCATTTGAGCGGAGTGTGTCTTTGTTTCTTTTTAGTTTTAATTTGAGCGGGCTTCGTTTTTCACTTATAACGGGGTCCCCCCCTTTCAACATTTTTTCACTTGTCTAGCAACACCGATAACACCGATAACACCGATATTAGTGTTTGCATTGAAAATTTAAGGTAACACACGCAACAACATTTGATTATAATGTTGCCTTATATTCCTTTATTCAATTTTTGGCCGCATAAGATAACATTTTAGTTGGCAGCATCATTTTCGAGTGTTGTAAACGACCATTTATCTAGTAGTGTACCCCATGCCTGATATGAGAAGCACTTTAATTTCTAGTTCAGTTAGGACACCTAGTCCTATAGTAGCACAAATGCAGGAACACCCACATAAGCCTTCCATGGCTGAGACTCTTTCTTTAAAACCACTAAATGTTAGGAAACCAACTGCTTTATCCTCTTAAAAGGATGAAGTTAGTAAGAAGAAGAGAAAGCAACCAACCCTTGTCATTGTTAGTGAGAGTGATGAGGTTCAAACAGGAACTGAGTCACTCTTGGTCAAAAAGCCAAAGAAGCAAACGAAAGTTGAGTTGACCACTCAAATAGATACCTCTGCATCTTCTCAAAAAGAAGTAGTTGTACACAGGGGTCTAAACAGACTATAGTGGCACCTTCTCAACAAGGTATCACTATTGAATCAAGAATTCTCCCCTATACATCATGTAATGAGTCTGCACCCCCTCTTAAGCACTCTCAAAAGGGTGAAAGAAGTCAATTGGTTTGCACACAATTAGAGAGCACATCAATTGAAACTCCGTCATCTATTCAGGGGGATTTTCCAACACTCATGTCTGAGCTCACAAATCTTATCTCTAAATTATCTTCTAATTTCAATGAAGGGTTTGAATCATCTTCTCAAGCCCTGCCAAAATCAAGTGACACAATTCATGAAATTGTGATCACCACTTAGGCACAATCTTTAGATGGTGAGAGGCTACATGATGAATTAGACCTTAATGACACCATAAAAATACAGGGGTTTCATCAGTTTCTGTTGAAGACCTTGTGCAAGTTTCTAATACACATTCATGTACTCAACAGTCTTCACGGACTAATAGGTTTGAGGGTTGTACTTTTGAGGGGGAGCTATTTAATCCTCTCCAATTCAGTTGGAGGTTTCTCATGAAGAAATAACTCCCCTCAAAACCCTAGCTGAAATTACTTTGACAATTGAAGCTAGAAGTTCAATTGTCAATGATCTAACTATTGAGGAGGCAAGTATTCAAGCACATTAAAGAGCTAGTTCCCTTCAAGAGGAACAAGGGTTTGAGGCCATGGTATATGACAGTAACCTGGTCAAATCCCCTCCAATTCAAATGGAGGTTCACTTACCTAGTGAACAACACACTATCATAACCACAACTCCTACTGTGAGTTCAACTGTGACTCCTGTCATATGTACAATTTCACCTTCCATACCATCAACCTCAACCAACCCTAACCAACCCTCAATTTCTACACAATCACTACACCTCTTATCCCAATGGATGCAAGATACTCAAACACCAACTCAAACTGTGGATGAGATGCTGGTAGACCAACTTGAAGGTTTTTCTAATATTTCTCAGCAACTGCTTACCAATCCAAATACACCATTAACTCAAACATCCAAAACCTTGCCAATCCAAATACAAACACCTAGCCAAAAAATATCTCAAACTATCCAAACCCCTAAGCCCAAGTACCTGTATAAACCAACTGCAAATTTTCTACTCAAAATATCTATCAAATCAAACCAAGCTTTCTGAAAGAAACTCTCCAAACCACCTTAATTCAAACATCCAACCAACCCTCACTTTAAGTCTGCAGGGAGAAAACCTAAATTGATTCAAGTTGAAGTTGGTGCACTTTGGGATTGCTTTAACCAGATCAATTTCTATCAATTTCAGAAAACATATCATATGATGACTACCATAAACAACTAGCTGAAGAAAAGGTCAAAGTATGTGTTGTTTCTTTAGGAGAAGTCAAGATCTACTTCAAGGATGATACCTTCAATTTTTTGAATAAAGAAGTTATTGAGAACTACTCAACTGTAGAACTTGAGAGGGTAATAAGTTTGATGAATGAAATGAATTCTTTTACAAGGATGAGGAATGCTAAGTTGGCTGAGAGGGTGAGAGAGAGAAATGCAAAACATGCAAGGGAAAGAGTTGAAAGGGAAGAAAATAAAAGAAAATATGCTCAGGAAATTGAGATGTTTCAGCAAAGTTTAATGAATTAAAAGTCAAGGGATTGAGCAGGGTGTCTCCAAATGGTGTATTTTTTGCATATAAAGACTCACAAGTTATTAAGGTACAAGATCAATCATCTTGACAATTACTCATTAGCAGAATGGCTCAAGCTGGTAGAAGCTCTAAGAGGAACTGATGTCATTGAAGAACTTGAGGTCCTAGTCAGACTCAAATAACTAATTAGAGAAAAGCCAGGACATGAGAAGTTCAGATAGGCATATAATTCAATTTTGAATGTAACTGCAAGAATGTATAAAAGTTGTACTTTATAAATTTGTCAATCTTATTTTATTAAATTTTAGCTTAGGGTTAGTCTTGTTATCAGGCATGAATTTGTGACAAATAATCTTCTCAAAAATTGGGGGAGATTGTTGTGCAAGACATGCATGTACATAACAAGACTAAGTCATCTTGACAACCCTAAGGATAAGTTGTATGATAATATAATTTTGTATTTTGTAATTGTATTTCTTGAGTTTGTAAAAATGTTAAGTAGATTAGACTGGAAAATTTTTCTTTGAACAACCATCAAGCTAGGGAATAAACTCTGAAAGAAGATCAATCCTGAACATGCCTCATAAAGAAGTATAAAAACTTGGAAATGAATAATGTTGTTCTAGGAAAAATGTTCCAAGTCAAATATCGACAAGTCACAAATCAAGGAATCTCGAGAAGTATGTCGAGAAGTCTAAAATGGCTCGTAGAGAAGTCTCAAAAGATATCGACAAGTCAATCTGCATGTAGAGAACTGAGATATCGAAAAGTCAAAAAGTCCATATAGAGAATTGGAGATATCGACAAGTCAATTTTTTATAAAGAGACTAGAGATATCGACAAGTCAAATCCTCATGTAGAGAACTGAAGATATCGACAAGACAAAAAGCTTATGTAGAGAACTGGAGATATCGACAAGTCATTTTACTTTTAGAGAACTGGAGACCTCAACAAGCCAAAAACACATGGAGAGCACTCAAGATATCGATAAGTCATTTTACTTATCGATATGTGACATCTCTATAGAACAAAAAAGATCTTGACAAACAACTTCATAATTCAGAATGCAGACAAATTGAAGATTCAAGATTATCAGTGAACAAAAAAAATATCACTGAACTGGAAAGACTACAAATACAGCTTGAAGAATACAAGATCAAGGGCCAAGATTCAATAGACGAAGAAGGGTCACATACCTAATAGATTCTGCACATATTTGCTAACACTGAAAATGGAAATGTGCAAATGTAACACCCCCAGATCCGGGGTTGGGGATCCGGGTTGTCACGAGTTCCATTTCCCCTAATAACACCCAATCTTAATAATAAATCAACTATTCTGTACTGTGACCCCACAATAAACACACACACCACACGTTATAGTCTCAGAGATGAACATCCAAAAATAATCACAAGTCATTTTATTCCACAATTATCTGCCAATACACCTTAAAAGGTTTTCTGAATAAATTTACATTTTCTTTGCCATTATTACAATTCATAAATATACATAAGTCTGGTACATCATAAGTTGAAAACCTAGCCTATTGGTAGTTCCTACCTCAGCTACAGCGACATCCACGCCTACAGGAAACTGCGGAATGTTTCATATCCGCCTGCGAATTGGGAGCTTAGTCCTATTCATCTTTTCTATCTGTTGTTGTGTGATGAAAGAAGAAAGCAAGGGTGAGCAGCAAGCCCACCAAAATAATATGTATAATGATTAATAGTATATGAGCCTTCTCATAGTACTCATGAAAGTCTTGGTCAAAAGAAATGAACCAAGTTGATATCTTAATGCGATGAAGTCGCAAAATATTTAGTATATATACATATATACTTTTCAAAATCTTGGAAGTCCTCTTCCATGCATAATACACACAGAGTTCCAGTGTATAACTATATAAAAAAATATCGTTGCAAGGTGATCTCATATATCTAACCTTGTCTCAACATTTTTCTGAAAATCTTTGTCATTCATAAGACAATTATTAATTAGATATAAGTTTAAAAGATGAAGTTACAAGATACCCCAATATACTTATATCTTTCCCAATACTACTTGAACTACCACCGTTCAAGTTATAATCAGTTTCAAAAGTTCATCACATAGATGAGACTACAAGACAAGATTTGAATAGATTAAATCTTTAAAATATTATTAAAGGAAATGAAGTCATGATATACTTCATTAAGTTCTGATATATATATATATATATATATATATATATATATATATATATATATCCACATATACATCTTCTTTATACAATTTCCTGAAAACCTCTGTCATGTAAAGTATGAACAGAGTTTGAAATATCCAATAAATTTGGAAAGGAAAAGAATTTTGGCATAAACCAGATATCTTGCTGATCAGGCAAAGATACCCATAAGTAACCTTTTCTACTAGTAGATGGACGAATTCCCCACTGGTCATCACCCTGGTCTCAATAGGACCTTATGCTGGACTGCCACTCAGCCACTTATGCATTTGATGGACTCCCACTGAGCCACTTACACTATTATGGACGCCCACTGAGCCCATGTTGCTTATGCCGACTCAATAGATGGACTTACTTCCCGAACGTTGGGTAAGTAATCAAGTCATTTACCAAAACTGCAACCGTGTTGCGAATATAAAATACACCACAGAGCCGGATCCCTCAGGTTTTGAGCGAGTATTTAAATCCCCTTAAAAAGGAAGATCTTAAATAAAAATATGAGTTTTGGGATCCGCTCTAACTTTTAAAAATCATTTTGAAGACTCGAAAACACTTTATAGAGTGTTTGGAGTAAAGCTGATTTAATGAAGTAAATCAGTCCCCAAAATATTTAGAAAATGACTGAATATTATTATTTAAATAATATTCCCATAAAGAATAATCTTTATAAAAATAATTGAAGTAGAAGTTTTAAAACTTATACTTGAAACGAGTATTAAATAACCAAAGATATACTTATATGAAAGTACTATCTTTATTTGAATAATCGAAAATAAGTTTGATTATTTACACCTTATTCTTTAATAAAATAAAGAACAAATCTCAGCAAATAATCGGAGTCATAGATCCTCAAATGAATATTCAAAAATATTCATTAAATAATATAAACTGAGTCATAATCCCTCGAATGAATATTCAAATAATATTCAGGTAATAAAATAAAAGGAGTCATAAGTCCTCGAATGAATATTCAAAATAATATTCATTTAATATAAAGGAGTCATACGCCTTCGAATAATATTCGAAATAATATTCAATAATAAAATAAAGTTAAAGTTATCGAATAAACCTTATTCGATTAATAGTTTTGAAAACTATGACCATATATATATATATATAAGTATATATATATATATATATATTTATATCCATATATACAAAATCTACTCGGGATCCTCGACTCCCGGTTTTAGAAAATATTTTCACCTTTGGGTCCCTGTACTAAGGGTATACGCAACTACTGCTTATTTCTAGCATAGGTATTATGCAACTATAAGCATTGAAATCAACAGATAGATAACCAGATTACGAAACAGACATGCATATATACCATATCAGCATGCTCCAATATATCGCAAAAATTGCTAATAACAATCATGCACTTATCACAAGATAATGCATATACATATATTTACATCACAACAACAGTATAACGGGTAGAAAACTTGCCTGAGCGAATGGGGGTTACGAATGGCTCGGGACGAGTCTGGTAACCTATAAACAACAAGTAAGTTGGAATTAAACCAAAGTCACTTGTAAATCTATACTTTAACTAACTTAGACTCTAACGCTTGTTTTGCGCTTATTGATTCTCTTAAGTCACTCGGGTACCCTCGGCTCCACCATTTTTAATAATTTAACCTTTACGAGTTTTAAGGCGATTCCTTCGCGAGTGTCTTACCAACTGCCTAACACTCTTACCATAATTGTTTCATACATTAATTAACCCTTTTTGGTCTTTAACCTATGTTTCAAAGTAAGGCGAGGGGAAAAGTTTCGTTCGCGAAACGCCGTTACTTAAAACGGTCGTTTCTCCTAAACCGTGCATCGGAATCGAACGAACCACATATCAAAACGAAGCTCGTAACACGAGCTATCTAGACATAGCAATGGTCATAATATAGCAGGGGGTTCTTGGGTCCTAATGTTATGCACAAAAACAGTCTAAAGAAAATCGGACGTTACGACGGCTATGTTTACGTGATTTCCCAAATTTAAACCATTCAAAACCAACCACAATTCAACCCCAAATCAATCATACCACCAACATCCATCCAAAACACACTCCAACAGCCCCATCAAATCAATAATCATGCCTCTCACCAACTAAAATACTCATAACAAGCTTTAACATGATTACACACCCATTACCCTAACCCTTCATCTAAACATTAGGAAATCTAAACAACAAAACTTAAAGCTAAGATCATGAAGAGTTATACCTTCCTTGAAGCTTTTAATCCATGAAAGATCCTTGGAATGCCCATGGAAGCCTTAATCTAACCTCCTACAAGCTTGTTCTTTCAAAGAAATCAAGAACACAAAAATTAATTTCAAGAAAGTACTATTCACCATCTTCTTTCTTGATTTATAGAAAAAGATTGGCTTGGAATTAGAAGCTTAAACTTATAGGAAGTATGCAACTTAACTAGGAGAAGCTAGGATAATTACCTTGCTAAATAGTAAGTGGAGGAGCTTGGACTTTCATTTTTTAAGAAAAGAAGCCGAGAGCTTGAAGAAGAAAATGGGGGACACAGAGTTCCAGTGTATAACTATATAAAAAAATATCGTTGCAAGGTGATCTCATATATCTAACCTTGTCTCAACATTTTTCTGAAAATCTTTGTCATTCATAAGACAATTATTAATTAGATATAAGTTTAAAAGATGAAGTTACAAGATACCCCAATATACTTATATCTTTCCCAATACTACTTGAACTACCACCGTTCAAGTTATAATCAGTTTCAAAAGTTCATCACATAGATGAGACTACAAGACAAGATTTGAATAGATTAAATCTTTAAAATATTATTAAAGGAAATGAAGTCATGATATACTTCATTAAGTTCTGATATATATATATATATTCACATATACATCTTCTTTATACAATTTCCTGAAAACCTCTGTCATGTAAAGTATGAACAGAGTTTGAAATATCCAATAAATTTGGAAAGGAAAAGAATTTTGGCATAAACCAGATATCTTGCTGATCAGGCAAAGATACCCATAAGTAACCTTTTCTACTAGTAGATGGACGAATTCCCCACTGGTCATCACCCTGGTCTCAATAGGACCTTATGCTGGACTGCCACTCAGCCACTTATGCATTTGATGGACTCCCACTGAGCCACTTACACTATTATGGACGCCCACTGAGCCCATGTTGCTTATGCCGACTCAATAGATGGACTTACTTCCCGAACGTTGGGTAAGTAATCAAGTCATTTACCAAAACTGCAACCGTGTTGCGAATATAAAATACACCACAGAGCCGGATCCCTCAGGTTTTGAGCGAGTATTTAAATCCCCTTAAAAAGGAAGATCTTAAATAAAAAAATGAGTTTTGGGATCCGCTCTAACTTTTAAAAATCATTTTGAAGACTCGAAAACACTTTATAGAGTGTTTGGAGTAAAGCTGATTTAATGAAGTAAATCAGTCCCCAAAATATTTAGAAAATGACTGAATATTATTATTTAAATAATATTCCCATAAAGAATAATCTTTATAAAAATAATTGAAGTAGAAGTTTTAAAACTTATACTTGAAACGAGTATTAAATAACCAAAGATATACTTATATGAAAGTACTATCTTTATTTGAATAATCGAAAATAAGTTTGATTATTTACACCTTATTCTTTAATAAAATAAAGAACAAATCTCAGCAAATAATCGGAGTCATAGATCCTCAAATGAATATTCAAAAATATTCATTAAATAATATAAACTGAGTCATAATCCCTCGAATGAATATTCAAATAATATTCAGGTAATAAAATAAAAGGAGTCATAAGTCCTCGAATGAATATTCAAAATAATATTCATTTAATATAAAGGAGTCATACGCCTTCGAATAATATTCGAAATAATATTCAATAATAAAATAAAGTTAAAGTTATCGAATAAACCTTATTCGATTAATAGTTTTGAAAACTATGACCATATATATATATATATAAGTATATATATATATATATTTATATCCATATATACAAAATCTACTCGGGATCCTCGACTCCCGGTTTTAGAAAATATTTTCACCTTTGGGTCCCTGTACTAAGGGTATACGCAACTACTGCTTATTTCTAGCATAGGTATTATGCAACTATAAGCATTGAAATCAACAGATAGATAACCAGATTACGAAACAGACATGCATATATACCATATCAGCATGCTCCAATATATCGCAAAAATTGCTAATAACAATCATGCACTTATCACAAGATAATGCATATACATATATTTATATCACAACAACAGTATAACGGGTAGAAAACTTGCCTGAGCGAATGGGGGTTACGAATGGCTCGGGACGAGTCTGGTAACCTATAAACAACAAGTAAGTTGGAATTAAACCAAAGTCACTTGTAAATCTATACTTTAACTAATTTAGACTCTAACGCTTGTTTTGCGCTTATTGATTCTCTTAAGTCACTCGGGTACCCTCGGCTCCACTATTTTTAATAATTTAACCTTTATGAGTTTTAAGGCGATTCCTTCGCGAGTGTCTTACCAACTGCCTAACACTCTTACCATAATTGTTTCATACATTAATTAACCCTTTTTGGTCTTTAACCTATGTTTCAAAGTAAGGCGAGGGGAAAAGTTTCGTTCGCGAAACGCCGTTACTTAAAACGGTCGTTTCTCCTAAACCGTGCATCGGAATCGAACGAACCACATATCAAAACGAAGCTCGTAACACGAGCTATCTAGACATAGCAATGGTCATAATATAGCAGGGGGTTCTTGGGTCCTAATGTTATGCACAAAAACAGTCTAAAGAAAATCGGACGTTACGACGGCTATGTTTACGTAATTTCCCAAATTTAAACCATTCAAAACCAACCACAATTCAACCCCAAATCAATCATACCACCAACATCCATCCAAAACACACTCCAACAGCCCCATCAAATCAATAATCATGCCTCTCACCAACTAAAATACTCATAACAAGCTTTAACATGATTACACACCCATTACCCTAACCCTTCATCTAAACATTAGGAAATCTAAACAACAAAACTTAAAGCTAAGATCATGAAGAGTTATACCTTCCTTGAAGCTTTTAATCCATGAAAGATCCTTGGAATGCCCATGGAAGCCTTAATCTAACCTCCTACAAGCTTGTTCTTTCAAAGAAATCAAGAACATAAAAATTAATTTCAAGAATTACTATTCACCATCTTCTTTCTTGATTTATAGAAAAAGATTGGCTTGGAATTAGAAGCTTAAACTTATAGGAAGTATGTAACTTAACTAGGAGAAGCTAGGATAATTACCTTGCTAAATAGTAAGTGGAGGAGCTTGGACTTTCATTTTTTAAGAAAAGAGGCCGAGAGCTTGAAGAAGAAAATGGGGGACACAGAGTTCCAGTGTATAACTATATAAAAAAATATCGTTGCAAGGTGATCTCATATATCTAACCTTGTCTCAACATTTTTCTGAAAATCTTTGTCATTCATAAGACAATTATTAATTAGATATAAGTTTAAAAGATGAAGTTACAAGATACCCCAATATACTTATATCTTTCCCAATACTACTTGAACTACCACCGTTCAAGTTATAATCAGTTTCAAAAGTTCATCACATAGATGAGACTACAAGACAAGATTTGAATAGATTAAATCTTTAAAATATTATTAAAGGAAATGAAGTCATGATATACTTCATTAAGTTCTGATATATATATATATATCCACATATACATCTTCTTTATACAATTTCCTGAAAACCTCTGTCATGTAAAGTATGAACAGAGTTTGAAATATCCAATAAATTTGGAAAGGAAAAGAATTTTGGCATAAACCAGATATCTTGCTGATCAGGCAAAGATACCCATAAGTAACCTTTTCTACTAGTAGATGGACGAATTCCCCACTGGTCATCACCCTGGTCTTAATAGGACCTTATGCTGGACTGCCACTCAGCCACTTATGCATTTGATGGACTCCCACTGAGCCACTTACACTATTATGGACGCCCACTGAGCCCATGTTGCTTATGCCGACTCAATAGATGGACTTACTTCCCGAACGTTGGGTAAGTAATCAAGTCATTTACCAAAACTGCAACCGTGTTGCGAATATAAAATACACCACAGAGCCGGATCCCTCAGGTTTTGAGCGAGTATTTAAATCCCCTTAAAAAGGAAGATCTTAAATAAAAAAATGAGTTTTGGGATCCGCTCTAACTTTTAAAAATCATTTTGAAGACTCGAAAACACTTTATAGAGTGTTTGGAGTAAAGCTGATTTAATGAAGTAAATCAGTCCCCAAAATATTTAGAAAATGACTGAATATTATTATTTAAATAATATTCCCATAAAGAATAATCTTTATAAAAATAATTGAAGTAGAAGTTTTAAAACTTATACTTGAAACGAGTATTAAATAACCAAAGATATACTTATATGAAAGTACTATCTTTATTTGAATAATCGAAAATAAGTTTGATTATTTACACCTTATTCTTTAATAAAATAAAGAACAAATCTCAGCAAATAATCGGAGTCATAGATCCTCAAATGAATATTCAAAAATATTCATTAAATAATATAAACTGAGTCATAATCCCTCGAATGAATATTCAAATAATATTCAGGTAATAAAATAAAAGGAGTCATAAGTCCTCGAATGAATATTCAAAATAATATTCATTTAATATAAAGGAGTCATACGCCTTCGAATAATATTCGAAATAATATTCAATAATAAAATAAAGTTAAAGTTATCGAATAAACCTTATTCGATTAATAGTTTTGAAAACTATGACCATATATATATATATAAGTATATATATATATATATTTATATCCATATATACAAAATCTACTCGGGATCCTCGACTCCCGGTTTTAGAAAATATTTTCACCTTTGGGTCCCTGTACTAAGGGTATACGCAACTACTGCTTATTTCTAGCATAGGTATTATGCAACTATAAGCATTGAAATCAACAGATAGATAACCAGATTACGAAACAGACATGCATATATACCATATCAGCATGCTCCAATATATCGCAAAAATTGCTAATAACAATCATGCACTTATCACAAGATAATGCATATACATATATTTACATCACAACAACAGTATAACGGGTAGAAAACTTGCCTGAGCGAATGGGGGTTACGAATGGCTCGGGACGAGTCTGGTAACCTATAAACAACAAGTAAGTTGGAATTAAACCAAAGTCACTTGTAAATCTATACTTTAACTAATTTAGACTCTAACGCTTGTTTTGCGCTTATTGATTCTCTTAAGTCACTCGGGTACCCTCGGCTCCACTATTTTTAATAATTTAACCTTTATGAGTTTTAAGGCGATTCCTTCGCGAGTGTCTTACCAACTGCCTAACACTCTTACCATAATTGTTTCATACATTAATTAACCCTTTTTGGTCTTTAACCTATGTTTCAAAGTAAGGCGAGGGGAAAAGTTTCGTTCGCGAAACGCCGTTACTTAAAACGGTCGTTTCTCCTAAACCGTGCATCGGAATCGAACGAACCACATATCAAAACGAAGCTCGTAACACGAGCTATCTAGACATAGCAATGGTCATAATATAGCAGGGGGTTCTTGGGTCCTAATGTTATGCACAAAAACAGTCTAAAGAAAATCGGACGTTACGACGGCTATGTTTACGTGATTTCCCAAATTTAAACCATTCAAAACCAACCACAATTCAACCCCAAATCAATCATACCACCAACATCCATCCAAAACACACTCCAACAGCCCCATCAAATCAATAATCATGCCTCTCACCAACTAAAATACTCATAACAAGCTTTAACATGATTACACACCCATTACCCTAACCCTTCATCTAAACATTAGAAAATCTAAACAACAAAACTTAAAGCTAAGATCATGAAGAGTTATACCTTCCTTGAAGCTTTTAATCCATGAAAGATCCTTGGAATGCCCATGGAAGCCTTAATCTAACCTCCTACAAGCTTGTTCTTTCAAAGAAATCAAGAACACAAAAATTAATTTCAAGAAAGTACTATTCACCATCTTCTTTCTTGATTTATAGAAAAAGATTGGCTTGGAATTAGAAGCTTAAACTTATAGGAAGTATGTAACTTAACTAGGAGAAGCTAGGATAATTACCTTGCTAAATAGTAAGTGGAGGAGCTTGGACTTTCATTTTTTAAGAAAAGAGGCCGAGAGCTTGAAGAAGAAAATGGGGGACACAGAGTTCCAGTGTATAACTATATAAAAAAATATCGTTGCAAGGTGATCTCATATATCTAACCTTGTCTCAACATTTTTCTGAAAATCTTTGTCATTCATAAGACAATTATTAATTAGATATAAGTTTAAAAGATGAAGTTACAAGATACCCCAATATACTTATATCTTTCCCAATACTACTTGAACTACCACCGTTCAAGTTATAATCAGTTTCAAAAGTTCATCACATAGATGAGACTACAAGACAAGATTTGAATAGATTAAATCTTTAAAATATTATTAAAGGAAATGAAGTCATGATATACTTCATTAAGTTCTGATATATATATATATATCCACATATACATCTTCTTTATACAATTTCCTGAAAACCTCTGTCATGTAAAGTATGAACAGAGTTTGAAATATCCAATAAATTTGGAAAGGAAAAGAATTTTGGCATAAACCAGATATCTTGCTGATCAGGCAAAGATACCCATAAGTAACCTTTTCTACTAGTAGATGGACGAATTCCCCACTGGTCATCACCCTGGTCTCAATAGGACCTTATGCTGGACTGCCACTCAGCCACTTATGCATTTGATGGACTCCCACTGAGCCACTTACACTATTATGGACGCCCACTGAGCCCATGTTGCTTATGCCGACTCAATAGATGGACTTACTTCCCGAACGTTGGGTAAGTAATCAAGTCATTTACCAAAACTGCAACCGTGTTGCGAATATAAAATACACCACAGAGCCGGATCCCTCAGGTTTTGAGCGAGTATTTAAATCCCCTTAAAAAGGAAGATCTTAAATAAAAAAATGAGTTTTGGGATCCGCTCTAACTTTTAAAAATCATTTTGAAGACTCGAAAACACTTTATAGAGTGTTTGGAGTAAAGCTGATTTAATGAAGTAAATCAGTCCCCAAAATATTTAGAAAATGACTGAATATTATTATTTAAATAATATTCCCATAAAGAATAATCTTTATAAAAATAATTGAAGTAGAAGTTTTAAAACTTATACTTGAAACGAGTATTAAATAACCAAAGATATACTTATATGAAAGTACTATCTTTATTTGAATAATCGAAAATAAGTTTGATTATTTACACCTTATTCTTTAATAAAATAAAGAACAAATCTCAGCAAATAATCGGAGTCATAGATCCTCAAATGAATATTCAAAAATATTCATTAAATAATATAAACTGAGTCATAATCCCTCGAATGAATATTCAAATAATATTCAGGTAATAAAATAAAAGGAGTCATAAGTCCTCGAATGAATATTCAAAATAATATTCATTTAATATAAAGGAGTCATACGCCTTCGAATAATATTCGAAATAATATTCAATAATAAAATAAAGTTAAAGTTATCGAATAAACCTTATTCGATTAATAGTTTTGAAAACTATGACCATATATATATATATATAAGTATATATATATATATATATATATATTTATATCCATATATACAAAATCTACTCGGGATCCTCGACTCCCGGTTTTAGAAAATATTTTCACCTTTGGGTCCCTGTACTAAGGGTATACGCAACTACTGCTTATTTCTAGCATAGGTATTATGCAACTATAAGCATTGAAATCAACAGATAGATAACCAGATTACGAAACAGACATGCATATATACCATATCAGCATGCTCCAATATATCGCAAAAATTGCTAATAACAATCATGCACTTATCACAAGATAATGCATATACATATATTTACATCACAACAACAGTATAACGGGTAGAAAACTTGCCTGAGCGAATGGGGGTTACGAATGGCTCGGGACGAGTCTGGTAACCTATAAACAACAAGTAAGTTGGAATTAAACCAAAGTCACTTGTAAATCTATACTTTAACTAACTTAGACTCTAACGCTTGTTTTGCGCTTATTGATTCTCTTAAGTCACTCGGGTACCCTCGGCTCCACCATTTTTAATAATTTAACCTTTACGAGTTTTAAGGCGATTCCTTCGCGAGTGTCTTACCAACTGCCTAACACTCTTACCATAATTGTTTCATACATTAATTAACCCTTTTTGGTCTTTAACCTATGTTTCAAAGTAAGGCGAGGGGAAAAGTTTCGTTCGCGAAACGCCGTTACTTAAAACGGTCGTTTCTCCTAAACCGTGCATCGGAATCGAACGAACCACATATCAAAACGAAGCTCGTAACACGAGCTATCTAGACATAGCAATGGTCATAATATAGCAGGGGGTTCTTGGGTCCTAATGTTATGCACAAAAACAGTCTAAAGAAAATCGGACGTTACGACGGCTATGTTTACGTGATTTCCCAAATTTAAACCATTCAAAACCAACCACAATTCAACCCCAAATCAATCATACCACCAACATCCATCCAAAACACACTCCAACAGCCCCATCAAATCAATAATCATGCCTCTCACCAACTAAAATACTCATAACAAGCTTTAACATGATTACACACCCATTACCCTAACCCTTCATCTAAACATTAGGAAATCTAAACAACAAAACTTAAAGCTAAGATCATGAAGAGTTATACCTTCCTTGAAGCTTTTAATCCATGAAAGATCCTTGGAATGCCCATGGAAGCCTTAATCTAACCTCCTACAAGCTTGTTCTTTCAAAGAAATCAAGAACACAAAAATTAATTTCAAGAAAGTACTATTCACCATCTTCTTTCTTGATTTATAGAAAAAGATTGGCTTGGAATTAGAAGCTTAAACTTATAGGAAGTATGTAACTTAACTAGGAGAAGCTAGGATAATTACCTTGCTAAATAGTAAGTGGAGGAGCTTGGACTTTCATTTTTTAAGAAAAGAGGCCGAGAGCTTGAAGAAGAAAATGGGGGTTTTGTGTTTTTTGATGAAAATGAAATGTTTTGGCTTGGTTGGTTGCTTTTTGTCTTGTTTTTGGTTAATTACTTTTCTAGCCTTAACTTTGTGTGGTTTTAAATCAACCACATCTCCTTCCCCTTATGTCATGCTTATGTCACATTGCTATGTCATCATCCCTTCTAATCTCTTTGATTAGCTTCTAATTGTTTGCCTAATGACCGCTGATCTGTTATACGGTTCGCTTAACTTTCGTTTTCGTTTATCGTTTGAGGGATCATACCCGGGATCTTATTACTTAGGTTCCCTTAACCTTTCTTAATACATTATATTCCTTTTTATGATCCTCTATTATAATCCTTTAATTTAAATCCTTTTTATCCTGTTACCTTATACTCAATTCTCTCCGTATCTAGTGTATTTTCGGGAAAAATCAAAGTGTTCGGAATTGGATTCTGACGATCTTTGCATACACTTATATACCATATAGAGTACTAATAAAACCTCAGAATATCCATATCAGAACCCCTACATAGTGTGGCATGAAAAAAATTTCTCAATCAGCAAAAACACTATTCATAAGGGTTTCAAAAAAAAATTCCCAAAAATTGGGGTTATTACAGTCTCCCCTCCTTAAAAGGATTCCGTCCCGGAATCAGATAGAAATGAATAGGGATACTTTCTTAGTATTGCACTTTCTAACTCTCAAGTCAATTTTCCCATATTGTGGTTCTACCATCAAACTCTTACTAGTTTGATAACCCTTCTCCTAAGCACTCGTTCCTTCTTAATCTATACCCTTCCTGGTTGCTCCATATAGGTTACGTCTGGTTGCATGTCTATGCGCTCCTATGCCCCTATTTATCTGGCATCCGAATTACACTTCCTTAACATTGATACGTGAAACACGTTATGACTTGCTACATGTTCTGGGGTAAGGCTAGCTCATATGCTAACTTCCCAATACTTCTTAATATATCCAAGGGTCCAACAATTGGTGGACTTAGCTTTCCTTTCTTTCTGAATCTCATTAATTCTTTTCAAGGGAATACTTTTAACAATACAAGGTTGCCTCCTTCCTATTCTTTGTCCTTTCGTGTCAAATCGACATACTTCTTATGTCCTTCCTGGCTACTACCAGTCATCCTCTGATTAGATCTATTATATCCCTGGTCCTTTGGACTACTGCGGGTCCGAGCATCTTGCACTCTACAACTTCATCCTAACATAAGGGAGATCGACATTGTCTTCCCTCAAGGATCTCATAAGGCGATACCTCAATACTGACATATGATCTATTGTCGTAAGAATACTCAACCCGTGTTAAGTGATCATTCCAATTTCTTTCAAGTCTATTGCACAGACTCTCATTATAGCTTTTAGCATTAGAGCTTTTGCTTCTCACTACCCATCCTTTTCCAGTTCGTAGTCGCTACTACCTTCCGTTCCTAATATTATACTAGTTATACTTTTGCTCGTTAGCGTTCTATAACCTTTTAATAACCACGTTAACCTTAGTATCACGAATGTGTTTCCATTCCGAATACTACCACAACTTTATTACTCCTTTTTTAGCTGTTTCTATTTCCCAAAGTTTGATCAATCATATAGAAGTAAAGGAATTTGTTGAGAGATCACTATGATCATGAACACTTGTTATATCGCATAGTTAGTACAGAAGGTGGCCAGCCTTTAGTACTTGACAAGCAATTAAACAATAGATGGTATCCTACTAGGCTTCTATCACACAGATAGATAGTCATTCGGCAATACCTCCCCTTCTGGAAGGGTTGTTCTTCTCAGCTTACATGAAATGAAAAGAAGAGAAAAGAACGAATTGAAGAGAATTGTATATATATGAAAAAAATATATACTGCCACAAAATATCTGGCTTGGAACCTACCTCTGAACTATAGAGGTTTGTCATAGGAGAACAAAACATATGTATTTATATCAACATCAAGTATTATCGCATCGCATTTTGCATGCTTAAATATTTTTTGCTATTCCGTCCATCATTCTATGGACCCATGCTCTTCCTCGAGCTTATACACAATCACCACGAAACTCCCTCGACATCGAAAATCGAATCTGGGTTTTCATTCCAGACATCACCGTTACTAAAATTCTATGCTTGCACTGCAACCTTCCTCGTATAGTAATACGACTCTCTATTGATAAGTAGAATAAATATACAATAGGTAGATACTCTACTTAATTAGTCTATCAATGATAACTTATACACTACCACGACCCGATTAGTGGTACTCAATCTCAACACCCATTCCAATACAACTCTCATGGTTGTAATCAGCTCACTACTCGCAGAATCATTGCTGCCTTACTATGGTCCACCACTGACCTATTGTCGTCATTCACTTTTCCATAAAATCTTAATATCTAACCATACGGAGTCCATACATGTCGTATCAAATCATTCTAAGGAGGTAACATAATCACCATTCCTGATTCATGAAGAACACTCCTGATCCTGACATACATACATGACATGAAGCAGATAAAATTGCAGAAGAGTTTCAATCAAAGCAACGATAGCAGGTTAATACCATTCTAAATCATATGCCTTAAATAGAAGACTTACTCAAAGGTTCGTCTAGTCCTTTTTGAAACATGGTCCTGGCTTATCTCAAGATAGGACCTTCTAAGATAGATAGCCCGTTCATGGCGATTACACGAATTATACCTTTACCAACTACTATTACGGTTGGGTATTGCACAGTCATCAGAAGGAATGTCAATCTTCCAAACCATAATACAACCTTCATAGTTTTAACCATCATCACTGTATTCTTTTGGCACACGCGCCTATAATTATCCACTTACCTTTAAAGTGTCGGCCACCTCTTTGGCCTTTCCTGATAGTAAAATTTCCTTACAGTCAATGTCATTTTAACCACCTCCAAATAAATTTTCTACCTTATTTCAATCACAGCTTATGTGAAAATGCTGTTCTTTAATATCTGATGAGTAAATAAAAAAAAATATCACCATTTTTCCATAAGTTATTGCCTCAGTCTTTAGAGGCTAATCACTGTCAAGACTGACTTTCAATCATACTTAGAACATCTTTTATCTTAAGTCCTAATTGCCCTGAACAATTTCGACCATTACTGGTTCGATCCATACTTTCTCGTGGTTTAACACGTGCCCCACTTGGCAACATTATAATTACGTCATATTTCCTTTATCAACATTTCTATTCTTGAGAATTTTGAATATTACCTTTCTCCTTGTAAAACCTCTAAGGTTATTCTTCAATCGTTACTCCTGTATTCCCAAGATACAGGGCATATCAAGATACCATTTATTAATACCAGAATCATTGTCTATATACTTCTGAAAAATTTCTCCACTGATTCTTAAAGGTTGTTTTTACCTTAATCATTTCCAATTCATACTGTCAAAACTCACATTATCCCTATTAAGGGTGAAATTCCAACTTTTATGCATTCCCCGAGGATTCATTTTAAGTTACCGATGTTCTATCCTTAATTCCACCTTTAAAAGGTACCTGCCTTCTTCCATGGATAAATCAAGTCATATATCCCTGATAAGGGTGTCTTATTCAATCATTCCCACCTCGATAGTCTATACCTAACTTCATAATAGCATCCTTATTCAAATTGAGGTCAATCCATATGGCCTCCAAAAGATAACAATGGTCATCCGCTTTACTTTCCTGATTTGGTAATGACAACATGGATGTCTTGGAAGATATTGGTCATGTTCAACATGAACTTCTTCTTAATAATTCCTTATGTACTTTTGTTGTTTATCTCAACAGTCACCTCAATGTTGGGATATCTTTCATACCTGGCGTCTCCCTTTCTGGGTATCATGCCACCGGTCTTACACTTCCCATTCTTGAAGGTCACTTCCTTCATCCAATTTTCTTAATTTCTTACTTCCTTGTCTCCTTAGTCTATCCGCGTCTCATTATTTACCCTTCAAATTATCTCAAGGTTTCATTGAATTCTCCCAACTTACAGGGGATAATTATATATGTATCTCTTATGCCTTCAACCATCTATTTTAACTCATGGTGAATCACCCTCATCCTGACGATTACATACTTTTCTATGTCTATTGCTACGAGTCTTTAGGGTTTCCTCATGCCCAACTCCCTTATCATACCTCAAACTCTATTGCCTTTATATTCCTTTCCACTTCAGTTTCTTTTTATTTTCCTTTCTCTTATCATTATTTCATGAACTGACACAACATAAGTATTGATTCCAAACATCCCGTCATTCTGGATTCGTGTCCTCAGAACGAATCTTGATAACTTTTACAACTTAGATTCATAATTCATCATACTCATCCACTTTTGTTCTAGCTCCAAAGCTTTTACACTATCTCCTTATCTTTGGGAATTACTTTCCCGAAAACAATTGACTGAACTTAAATCAGTTTATTCTAACCTCTGGCTCCGTGCCTTTCTTGGTCTTTCACCAGCAGGTGGTCTCTCTCTTAGGAGGGTAAGTGATAAAAACAGTCTTTTGTGATTCGTCAATCATTTAAAATCTCAAATGATTCCTATATTTCCTTTAGCCAGGCTCTTGCCTCGACTGGGTCAGCTTGTTCCTTAGAACTCTAAGAGCTTAGCGACTTAAAGGTCATGAAAGAATTTCCTACCGCATTGTTTCCTCAAGGTGGTGGTTGGGGATAATAGTCTAAGTTCTTTTTAGACAGGTCCATGAATTGCCGTATAGGAGTACCGTCTCGGGTCTCCTTTCCTTACTCGATTTTCTGTTTCCTTAGTATGAAATGTTTCATCCTTCTCCCATACTTGGGGTTATCTTATACGTTAAAATCCTCATTTTCCACTTCATTATGTTATGGGTTCCTTCTATCTTGATGGCGTCCTCCCTGACTATCACATTCAGGGTTTGCCCTTAATCTTATTCCTTGAACTATGACTTTCATCTAAGATCTCATCTTTAAGCTCTTGAACATTTGGAACCCCAATTCTATAGGAATACCTCATTATTCCCTTATCATTTTTCTCGGTATTAATCTCATATCTATTTGTTGGCTCTCTGCCTTCATTCTTCACTTTTTCTCGCACAATATGTTCTTTTCCGATAATTCGGACTGTATTGCAATCTCAAACAGCTTTTCGGTACCGGCTCCGGTTACCTTAACTACTATTTCCAAAATCTCTTATAAACTCTCCCAAAGACATTATCATCTTGAGTCTCTCCTTTTTTACTAAGGGCATCAGCCACCACATTGGCTTTCCCCGAATGATAAAAAATCTCCCAATCATTATTCTTGATTAGCTCTATCTGCCTCCTCTGGTATATGTTGAGCTCTTTCTACGTGAAAATGTACTAGAGCACTTATGGCTTAGGTAATTCTCGCACTTCTCTCCATACAAGTAGTGCCTCCAATCTTTAGGGTAAAACTATTTCCATGAGCCTAAGCTCATGGGCGGGGATATCGAATTTCATATTACCTTAATTGTCTTGACATGTACGCGATTACCTTACCGTGCTGCATAAGCACGCACCCTAAGCCCTTGTGCGAAGCGTCACTACACTTCACAATATCTCCTTTTCCATCCGGCAACGCCAGCATAGGGGCCGTCACCAACCTTTGCTTCAGTTCTTGAAAGCTGTTCTCGCATTTCTCTGTCCATTCGAACTTCTCAGTCTTACGAGTAAGCCGCGTTAAAGGGGCTACTATCTTTACAAACTTGAACGAACCTCCGATAGTGACCGGCCAATCCTACCTCTGGTAGTCGACCTAACCATGGTCATCAATTCATCAATGGTCCTTTATTCATTCTTGTCAGGATCCTCCATGGGATCCTCCTCAGCAACTATCCCTTCTAGGACAACATCCTCAATATCAACATCATCCGGTCCTGCGTTAGGACGCTCTATCGGATCCACAATCCGATCTCCAATTAGTAATAAAACATCATCGCGCTGTTTCTCCTCAACCTCAGGGTTCGGATTCCCGCTACCATATACGATAACGAACTACGCTTCTATCACGATATTTATAAGGGTTCTCATAAGGGTTTTAACTATCAGTACTACGTTAGGTAGCCCGACTATGAACTTGGCAAGAGTTCTTATCATCTTAGTGAACTTATTATCTTAACGTCACATCATCTCTGAGGTTTATAACGCTTAGCTCTGATACCACTTCTGTAACACCCCCAGATCCGGGGTTGGGGATCCGGGTTGTCACGAGTTCCATTTCCCCTAATAACACCCAATCTTAATAATAAATCAACTATTCTGTACTGTGACCCCACAATAAACACACACACCACACGTTATAGTCTCAGAGATGAACATCCAAAAATAATCACAAGTCATTTTATTCCACAATTATCTGCCAATACACCTTAAAAGGTTTTCTGAATAAATTTACATTTTCTTTGCCATTATTACAATTCATAAATATACATAAGTCTGGTACATCATAAGTTGAAAACCTAGCCTATTGGTAGTTCCTACCTCAACTACAGCGACATCCACGCCTACAGGAAACTGCGGAATGTTTCCTATCCGCCTGCAAATTGGGAGCTTAGTCCTATTCATCTTTTCTATCTGTTGTTGTGTGATGAAAGAAGAAAGCATGGGTGAGCAGCAAGCCCACCAAAATAATATGTATAATGATTAATAGTATATGAGCCTTCTCATAGTACTCATGAAAGTCTTGGTCAAAAGAAATGAACCAAGTTGATATCTTAATGCGATGAAGTCGCAAAATATTTAGTATATATACATATATACTTTTCAAAATCTTGGAAGTCCTCTTCCATGCATAATACACACAGAGTTCCAGTGTATAACTATATAAAAAATATCGTTGCAAGGTGATCTTATATATCTAACCTTGTCTCAACGTTTTTCTGAAAATCTTTGTCATTCATAAGACAATTATTAATTAGATATAAGTATAAAAGATGAAGTTACAAGATACCCCAATATACTTATATCTTTCCCAATACTACTTGAACTACCACCGTTCAAGTTATAATCAGTTTCAAAAGTTCATCACATAGATGAGACTACAAGACAAGATTTGAATAGATTAAATCTTTAAAATATTATTAAAGGAAATGAAGTCATGATATACTTCATTAAGTTCTGATATATATATATATATATATCCACATATACATCTTCTTTATACAATTTCCTGAAAACCTCTGTCATGTAAAGTATGAACAGAGTTTGAAATATCCAATAAATTTGGAAAGGAAAAGAATTTTGGCATAAACCAGATATCTTGCTGATCAGGCAAAGATACCCATAAGTAACCTTTTCTACTAGTAGATGGACGAATTCCCCACTGGTCATCACCCTGGTCTCAATAGGACCTTATGCTGGACTGCCACTCAGCCACTTATGCATTTGATGGACTCCCACTGAGCCACTTACACTATTATGGACGCCCACTGAGCCCATGTTGCTTATGCCGACTCAATAGATGGACTTACTTCCCGAACGTTGGGTAAGTAATCAAGTCATTTACCAAAACTGCAACCGTGTTGCGAATATAAAATACACCACAGAGCCGGATCCCTCAGGTTTTGAGCGAGTATTTAAATCCCCTTAAAAAGGAAGATCTTAAATAAAAAAATGAGTTTTGGGATCCGCTCTAACTTTTAAAAATCATTTTGAAGACTCGAAAACACTTTATAGAGTGTTTGGAGTAAAGCTGATTTAATGAAGTAAATCAGTCCCCAAAATATTTAGAAAATGACTGAATATTATTATTTAAATAATATTCCCATAAAGAATAATCTTTATAAAAATAATTGAAGTAGAAGTTTTAAAACTTATACTTGAAACGAGTATTAAATAACCAAAGATATACTTATATGAAAGTACTATCTTTATTTGAATAATCGAAAATAAGTTTGATTATTTACACCTTATTCTTTAATAAAATAAAGAACAAATCTCAGCAAATAATCGGAGTCATAGATCCTCAAATGAATATTCAAAAATATTCATTAAATAATATAAACTGAGTCATAATCCCTCGAATGAATATTCAAATAATATTCAGGTAATAAAATAAAAGGAGTCATAAGTCCTCGAATGAATATTCAAAATAATATTCATTTAATATAAAGGAGTCATACGCCTTCGAATAATATTCGAAATAATATTCAATAATAAAATAAAGTTAAAGTTATCGAATAAACCTTATTCGATTAATAGTTTTGAAAACTATGACCATATATATATATATATAAGTATATATATATATATATATATATTTATATCCATATATACAAAATCTACTCGGGATCCTCGACTCCCGGTTTTAGAAAATATTTTCACCTTTGGGTCCCTGTACTAAGGGTATACGCAACTACTGCTTATTTCTAGCATAGGTATTATGCAACTATAAGCATTGAAATCAACAGATAGATAACCAGATTACGAAACAGACATGCATATATACCATATCAGCATGCTCCAATATATCGCAAAAATTGCTAATAACAATCATGCACTTATCACAAGATAATGCATATACATATATTTACATCACAACAACAGTATAACGGGTAGAAAACTTGCCTGAGCGAATGGGGGTTACGAATGGCTCGGGACGAGTCTGGTAACCTATAAACAACAAGTAAGTTGGAATTAAACCAAAGTCACTTGTAAATCTATACTTTAACTAACTTAGACTCTAACGCTTGTTTTGCGCTTATTGATTCTCTTAAGTCACTCGGGTACCCTCGGCTCCACCATTTTTAATAATTTAACCTTTACGAGTTTTAAGGCGATTCTTTCGCGAGTGTCTTACCAACTGCCTAACACTCTTACCATAATTGTTTCATACATTAATTAACCCTTTTTGGTCTTTAACCTATGTTTCAAAGTAAGGCGAGGGGAAAAGTTTCGTTCGCGAAACGCCGTTACTTAAAACGGTCGTTTCTCCTAAACCGTGCATCGAAATTGAACGAACCACATATCAAAACGAAGCTCGTAACACGAGCTATCTAGACATAGCAATGGTCATAATATAGCAGGGGGTTCTTGGGTCCTAATGTTATGCACAAAAACAGTCTAAAGAAAATCGGACGTTACGACGGCTATGTTTACGTGATTTCCCAAATTTAAACCATTCAAAACCAACCACAATTCAACCCCAAATCAATCATACCACCAACATCCATCCAAAACACACTCCAACAGCCCCATCAAATCAATAATCATGCCTCTCACCAACTAAAATACTCATAACAAGCTTTAACATGATTACACACCCATTACCCTAACCCTTCATCTAAACATTAGGAAATCTAAACAACAAAACTTAAAGCTAAGATCATGAAGAGTTATACCTTCCTTGAAGCTTTTAATCCATGAAAGATCCTTGGAATGCCCATGGAAGCCTTAATCTAACCTCCTACAAGCTTGTTCTTTCAAAGAAATCAAGAACACAAAAATTAATTTCAAGAAAGTACTATTCACCATCTTCTTTCTTGATTTATAGAAAAAGATTGGCTTGGAATTAGAAGCTTAAACTTATAGGAAGTATGTAACTTAACTAGGAGAAGCTAGGATAATTACCTTGCTAAATAGTAAGTGGAGGAGCTTGGACTTTCATTTTTTAAGAAAAGAGGCCGAGAGCTTGAAGAAGAAAATGGGGGTTTTGTGTTTTTTGATGAAAATGAAATGTTTTGGCTTGGTTGGTTGCTTTTTGTCTTGTTTTTGGTTAATTACTTTTCTAGCCTTAACTTTGTGTGGTTTTAAATCAACCACATCTCCTTCCCCTTATGTCATGCTTATGTCACATTGCTATATCATCATCCCTTCTAATCTCTTTGATTAGCTTCTAATTGTTTGCCTAATGACCGCTGATCTGTTATACGGTTCGCTTAACTTTCGTTTTCGTTTATCGTTTGAGGGATCATACCCGGGATCTTATTACTTAGGTTCCCTTAACCTTTCTTAATACATTATATTCCTTTTTATGATCCTCTATTATAATCCTTTAATTTAAATCCTTTTTATCCTGTTACCTTATACTCAATTCTCTCCGTATCTAGTGTATTTCCGGGAAAAATCAAAGTGTTCGGAATTGGATTATGACGATCTTTGCATACACTTATATACCATATAGAGTACTAATAAAACCTCAGAATATCCATATCAGAACCCCTACATAGTGTGGCATGAAAAAAATTTCTCAATCGGCAAAAACACTATTCATAAGGGTTTCAAAAAAAATTCCCAAAAATTGGGGTTATTACAGCAAAGTAGCTTTAGAAACTGTGTTAGTCCATTTTAGTGCAAGCTTTGTAAACTCGTGCATGTTGATCTATAAAGCATGTCACAGGTCCTTTGTTTAGAAGTAACAAACATATCTAGGAAATATCTTGTATTCTCTCTCAAAAATCATAGTTGAGTTCTTATCTTTAAGAACACAGATTTGTAGAAAGACAAATTTGGTTTAATATAAATCAAGTAAGTTTTTGATAATTCGCTTGTGTGTTTACAATATATTTTTTTATCACTACAAGTTCATACATCTGTTGTGTTCCAAATAGCCAAACACTCTCACAGTTAATTAAAAACCAAGAAAGCACCCCCCCCCCCATGTTGCATTTCATACCTAACAAGTGGTATCAGAGTAAAATCTAAAAGTAAAGAGATAAAGATCTTGGAAGTATGAGTGCACAGAAAATCAGCAGTATCAAGAATCTTGTCTTTCATAAGATAAACTACACTATATAGAAAAAGAAGATGATGTTGTTCATCAGGATGGCCCATCCAATGTACATTGAAATTTTTTAAGCACGGAAGGGTTTCTTAATCAATAGAAGGAGACATGGTCATTCATGCACACTTTGCACCTAAAGATCCTTCTACCTACACTGAACCAAAGAAAGAGAAGTTTGCACTTAGCAGTGGCTATATGTATAAAATATAGGTGCAATATTAAAAGTTTTTACTTAATGTTTATCAAGAAACATACAAAGATATCAAAGTCTCGTTGGTTTCCTATATTGTCCATAATAAAAAATATTTTTCTTTATTGAAAAAAATAGAATATTATCTGAAGAATTTTAAAAAAAAATTAATTTTTTTTTGTTATAAAATATGTTTTTAGAAAAATAGATCTCCCATATTTTTCATAGTTAGTTTTAGTAAAAATCTCATGTCATATTTTTAAATCAAAAGTTTACATATTCATACTAATATTTATCATTATTTTAATTATTATTTTCCAATCACAATAATTTTTAATAATAAATTCAAGCACGGTAATAACTTTTTCGGGTCATGAAAATGTTACATCCCTGTTTGGGAAGTAGGGATCATATGGAAACATCAAGTAATTTTATCAAATTTTAATTGTTAATTTTTTATTATATTTAAATGTAATTATTATTCTAGATTAGTATCGAATTTTATATTTTTAATTTATTCTTAATATTTTTATATTATCCATATGCAATGATAATTCATTAAAAACTTGACATTTTCACTCTCTTTTAATTATCATTAATTTATTCGTATAATTTGTACGGTAAACCTAATGATGTCATATTTTCTAAAAAGGGAAGCGCAATGTTGTTGAAACTTAAAACTGTAATGGCTACGTTGAAAAAGGTCAAGTAAAAGTATAAGTTTCATGTCAAAAAAAAATCATCTTTATTATAACAATTTTTTGCTTGTTTTAAAATTTTTGGAGTCTTTCATTAATTTATTCATATTAGATATTTCAACATCAAATACAGACAATACTGTGTAAGTTTACATAGTTTGTTCACATTATAACTATATTAGTTAAATACAATAAAAAATATAAATATTAGATTGAAATTTTTATTTATATATTATTATAATTTTGAGAAAATGAAAAATAAATAGACTTGTATTTTCTCTTGTCAAAAAAAACTTGTAATTTTTCATACTTATGCAAAATTATTTGAACAAATAAATTTTATTTTGCACCTGATATTTACTTTAGTATGAGCCTAAATTTTAATATTTAAATTCTTGACTCGCGTGCTAATATTTTATATTATGAATTTTGAACTTACTTTTATTTATTTTAATAGTTTTTATTATAAGAAAATCATAAATGCATGGGAATATAGAGTTTAGAATCATATTTTATTTCTCCACCTTCTAAAAATTTATATTTGAAATTCTACTTCTCTAATGTTTGAAAATGGTTAATGACTCACAAAAAAAATTATATGTAGACACTTAAAACTAAACAATATTGTTTAGCAAAAAAACTAAACAATTTTTTTTTAAAAAAAGAACTAAACTAAAATAATGGAAATCAAGATCAAAATGTAAATTTACATTTCCCTCAACCTCATAATACATGATACATTATACAAGAACAATACTAACTTACATACTAAAAAGAAAAGCCAGAGATACTGTTACAAAGACTATTTGACTATCATCATATCTTATTTTCTAAATCATTCTCAATTAATCCATGAAATGTTGCCTTGTCAATGTTAAGTAAGTCACCTAAATGCTCAAAAAATTTATCGTCCATGGTCTGTTAAGCAAATAGGTTCAAACAAAACATCAATTTAGGAAATGTCATAGAAGGATATATTGTCGGCAACATCAAGAAATCAAGAATACTGATAGTAATTAAAAAAAGAAAAAATATGGAATAGCAACATTACTAGGATAAATATATTGTTGCTAGGTGCAAATTGCTAGGCAAGCTCAACATACCTGGAAGCTAAATAAGTTTAATAAGTTTTATACTGATTATCATTAATATATATCATATATTCAATCATATTAGTCATAATGACATCCATATTAGAGGAGTTTGACTTCTTATCCAATAGTTCAAATGTTGACACTTAAATGTATCAAAAGCACTTTGTTGATTTAATTTGTTATGTTGTTCATTTGAGCAAATCTTTTAAATTATTTATCATCAAATCCTATACAATAGCAATTACCTACCTTTATATACTTGATATCTTTTAAAAAATTTAAATATTCATGGAACAATATTTGCTACTATGACTGTTTTTAGTTCGTTTAACACAAAGCAAGCACGTATGATAATTTTTCAATTAGATTTATCAGTCAAATGTACAACCTTAAAACATACCTGAAATGTAAACTTGATTGGCTTGTATTCTTTTCATGTGAGTCCAAATTCTTAATCTTCCATTTTCCTTAAAATCCACATCCACCTGTGAGTTAGATTCAGCAAATATAGTTCTTGAGCTCATAAATCGGGTATTAATTTAAAAGAAGGTATAATAAATTTTTTTAACAACTGGGTGAGTCTCAAAAAAATTTCAGGACCAAAATATTCTTAAAAGATATAGTAAAATATAATATAAATAAAGATAGAAAATTTTGTATGCATATGAAACTACAGTATAAGGAGTCATTTATTCTAACAATTCTATATTACGATAAGATTATAAATGTAATTCAAATCCAAGCCTGATTCAACATTAATAAGTGAGGAAAGTTATATCAATAGTAGTTGTTGACGTAGGAATTTGGTATCAACAAAGTTTGAGGTTCGTCGTCGGAATAAGATCTACGATGGTGGTTCTTTGCCTGAAAAGTGAGCGGAGTGGTGTGGTTGTGATGAATTGGGGGCTGAGATTTCTCATCTCGAGGCCCAGTAGGAAACCTACTGGAAACCGTCTTCTACTAGCTTCAGGAATGTCCGCCAATGAGTATGGATGGCAATTCAATCCGATCCGACGGATACCCAATTCGAAACCCGAGATTTTGGATATACCGAACCCGAAGTTTTGGATTTGGATTTGGATTTGGATTTCAACGATACCGAACCGATACCCGATCCGAAATCCGAAACCCAATCCAAACCCGATCCAAACCCGAAACCCGATAAAAACCCGATACATAAAATAGTATACAATGTTTCCATAATGTATTATTTATAATATTTTAGATGTAAGACATATAAATTACATATTTTTATTTTATTAAATTAATAGTAATTGATTAATATCAAGATTGTTAAGACTTATTTACTGAATTATTACTCTTTTTTAAATCTCAACTTTTATTTTAGATGTACTTTATATATATATATAAATTCATTTGCGATGTAACACTAAATATTATGCTTTTAACGTATCTTAGATTTTACTCAAAATGTCAACTTGTACCGTATAATGCTTTTGACTACTTAATAATGTATTTATTTTAATATTAGTTATTATATAAATGTAGATAATGGTATTTATATGCATCAATAATATTAAATTTGAATATGTTATTCGTAATTTTGGATACCCGAAAAATACCCGATCCGATCCGAAACCCGGCGGATTTGGATTTGGATAACCCGAAAATATTTGGATTTAGATTTGGATTTAACGATACCCGA